>NC_090296.1:140954866-141257896 GCF_039906515.1 Pseudorca crassidens | reverse complement strand
GGCGTTGCAGTGGGCCCTTCCCCTAAGCAAGCGACCATTAGTCAGCGACTGTTAGCGGGCAATCGTTAGTGGTCCTGCTCAGCCATTGGTCAGCATCACAGTGGCCCCCTCCCTTTCCCTTCCTCTGTATAAAAGGAGCCCAACTTCGGACTGAGGGAAGATGGTTTTTTGAGACTCTCCTCTGCCATCTTCTCGGTCTGCTAGCTTTCTGATTAAAGTCCTTTACCCCAACAAATCATCTCCTGATTTATTGGCCTCGTGCTGCGAGCAGAGCGAGCTTGGGCTCAGTAACAACACTAGAGATCATCATGGAACTCAACAGAAGAGACAAATTCTTGGAAAGCTCCGGCCACTCTTCCTAGATTCCAAGTGAATTCACTGAGAAGAGGACTTCTTGAAGGACCCCAGCATTGGTATGGACGGGTGACAGAATAAATTGGCAGACACTTGATCCTGAAGTGGGCAAGCAAGCCACAAGTTGCCATTTGCACCAAACTCAGCTCACAGTATCTTACTGGCCATATTTCAGTATGTGGAATCCTTAAGCCAGCAAAGTCCACAAGATGCGTGAAGCTGACCATGACATCAGTGAAAAGAACAGTCCCTTCCTGGAATCTTCCAACTTACTCTTTGTTTCAGAAGTCAAGCTTATGTAAAGGAAATCTCAGCATGGAAGAAAGATATCTATGCCACATTGGGGTTAAGTCAACATTTGGGCCGTGGAATCTTAAAAAATGATGCAAATGAAATTATGTATAAAACAGAAACAGACTGATATAGAAAAAAACTTATGGTTACCAAATGGGAAAAGGGGGGGATAAATTAGGAGTTTGGGATTAATATATACACACTACTATGTATAAAATAGATGAACAACAAGGACCTACTGTCTAACACAGGGAACTGTACTCAATATTTTGTAATAACCTATAAGGGAAAAGAATATGAAAATATATAAATATGTGTGTATAACTGAATCACTTTGCTGTATACTTGAAACTAACACAACATTGTAAATCAACTATACTTCAATTAAAAAAAAAAAAACCTTTGAGCCATAAGGAGCTATGTTCTTATGACTTTTCACAAAAGCAGGGCTCCAGGAATCCCACTGGATCATTGACAGGGAGTGTTTCTGCAGACCAAGAACACACAAGCTGACTGAGGTAGAGGATGGAGGCTACCCCCCCCCCCCCCGTCCAGGTTCAATTGGAAATGGTGCCTCTGAGCTCTTTCTTCTGAACTGGAAGAAATGCACATAGCCTAGACAGAGTGTGAACTTGCTTCCCCCATCCTTCACCTCCCCTGACCCCACCAAGTCCAAGTCCAAAGAGATCAAACCACTGGCAAAAAAAAAAAAAACAGTTTCAGATTTCAAATATAACATTATCATAATATTTCAAATGTAAAAATGGCACTCACGTTCTATATAAAGAGTTCCTTAATTGGACTGTTCAACAAGACTAGAAGCAGTATTGGAGTCCCATTTCAGCCAAGCTTGTAAATAATTTCAATTTGTCAAGGCTCAGTTATTTGTAAATATAGTCGTTGAAATGTCAGTGGTAACTCCCACATTTTATTTCAAGTGTAGTTAATGACTTATGTGTAGAATTCTCTTGTTTTTTACCACTCTAATAATTCTCAGCATTTTCAAAGAGCCAATATAACCACAGAACCTTATAAACAAATACTACCAGTCTTTCCTTTGGGGCATGGAGAATGAGAAGCACTATAAGGTTGGGTCATTTTTCTAAGACAACCTAGCAAGTTTCCAGAAGGACCAGAAAATTCAAAATCTGCTGGAATTAAAATGGCATTATTGGAAGGTGGCATTATCCATATTCATCCCACATTAGAGAGCACCTTTTATGGACAAGCCACTGTGTTGGGTGCGGCAGGACCTTAAAAGCTGAAGAAGAAACTGTCCTTGTCTTTTAGGAGCTTATAACCTAGGATAGGGCAGGGTAATGCCCCAACTATTATCAGTTTGGTAATTAATATAACATAACAACATAATACAAACTACCGAATATAAGCTATACTATATAATACAGTATATCAGTTTATCTATTTGGTATAGATACACAAATATCTAGACTATAAGGCAGCCTTTAGTTACCTCCTAAAAGAGATGTAATATACAGCCATGAATAGAAATCAACTAACCTCTGGACATATACCCAGAGAAACCATAATTCAAAAAGACACATGCACCCCAGTGTTCACTGCAGCACTATTTACAATAGTCAGGTCATAGAAGCAACCTGAATGCCCACAGACAAGACGAGTGGATAAAGAAGATGTGGTACATATATACAATGGAATATTACTCGGCCATAAAAAGGAACGAAATTGGGTCATTTGTAGAGACGTGGATGGACCGAGAGACTGTCATACAGAGTGAAGTAAGTCAGAAGAGAAAAACAAATATCGTATATTAACGCATTTATGTGGAATCTAGAAAAATGTACAGATGAACCTGTTTACAAGGCAGAAATAGAGACACAGATGTAGACAACAAACGTATGGACACCAAGGGGGGTTAGTGATGGTGGTGGGATGAATTGGGAGATTGGGATTGACATATATACACTAATATGTATAAAATAGGTAACTAAAAAGAACCTGCTGTATAAAAGAACCTGCTGTATAAAAGAATAAATAAAATTAAATTTAAAAAAAAAAAGAAAGAAATCAACTAACCTAAGAAGTAAGTCAGAGGCAAGAGCTAAAAATTGAGGCAAGAAGGCTAAATTCTGCCCTGACCCCATGGCTGGACTCACCACTTGCTAACAGGGACACCATTTCCTCCTTTAGACCGTCTCTTCCTTTTTCCAATGGGAGGCATGTTTTTGAAGTGTGAGAACGAAAGACAGTGTTTTATAAAATTGATCCTAGTATCTTAGGGAGAGTTTCCTGAAGGAAAAGATTCTCTTGCCTGAAAGAAATAAACTGGCAATTTACAAAAGCAGAAATGCAAATGGCTAATAAGCTTATTATAAAAAAGCCTGCTCAATCACATTCATAATCAAAGAAATGCAAATTAAAATAAATTACCATCTTTCTCCTCTCAAATGGGCAAAGATTTAGAAGCATGATAAAATCTAGCCCTAGTGAGGGTGAGAGGAAATGGGCATTCTTCTACAGTGCTGAAGAGACTTAAATTGCTCCAATTTTTCTGGGTGGGCAATTTAGAAATACTTAATCAAAAGCCTTTAAAATGTACAGACCCTTTGACACCAAAATTCTACTGCAATTATTCCTAAGGATTGGAGACAAACATCTATTGGCAGGATCTTCATCACTTCATCACTGTTGCTAATCGTGAAAAAATGAAAACACTCTGAATGTCTAACATTAAATAAATTGCCGTAACACAATGGAATAATATTCAATCATTGATAATGATGCTGTTGTAGGACATTTTTATTAATGCAAAAAGACATTCATGTTATATTAATAAATGTACAAAATATGGTTGTAGCATGTCTGGGTTTTGTTTAAACACGCATATATATATGGATAAATGCACAGAGCAAAATCTGGTATGACAAACAGCTATACATCATTCTCATCCTTTTCCAGCCATGGGCAGTCTTTATTTGCCTGTGACAATTCAATGCATGCCTTTTGCCCTTCTATAGTGCCTTGATCTCCTAGGAAACTTCTACTGAGTCTTCAAAACGTAACTTGTGAAAAACAAGACAACAGGCCCCAAATGGAGTTGCTTATGCTAAGCCTCATGTCACCAAACCAAGACTTAATTATAGTTTCAGCTCTCCCAGAAATGGCATCTTAAACCAGTCGGTCAGGAATCACCTGATCAGCACCAGCGAGGTCATCTGCCTGATAGACCCCTGCCACCCCCTAAAGGAAAGTAACTTTTTACAACAACCAGACTGCTTTTTGCCTAGACTAGCTTCCTTGTTCCTTCTCCCTTGAGCCGATAAAAGTCTTTCATTTTGTACAGGTCCTCGGAGCTCCTTTCTATCTGCTCAATTGGATGCTGCCCAATTCAAATCAATTTTTGTTCAAATAAACTCATTTTTAATCCACCTCAGTTTATCTTTTAACAGTTTCGGGGTCAGAAGAGGGAATCACAGGAGACGCCTGACAGCCTTCCGGAGCAACAAGGAAGCAAGTGACCGTACCTGCTGAGTCCCTTAGTCTCACTGCTGCCTCTGGGGGTGATGGGTGGGTCCCCTCTCGGATCCTAGCTTCGCAGCTTTTGCGTTACGAGTCTTCAGACTTTATTTGAACACTTCTTTTTCCACACTAGGTCTGGAAACCAGCCAGTGTTGGACTGGGGTCTGACTCAGAAACCGACTGGATAGGTGTGGGGGCGGGCGGACTGGGTCTGGGTTGAACCTGATTTGACTTAAGCTGCACTGGGCTGAGTGTGAGGCCTCAGGTGTATAAAATTTTGTTTTGAGGCTGAGCGGGTTAACCTTCCAAAAATAATCTTGAGTTACAGTGGAGATCTTTTTTTTGGGGGGAGGGGTATTATTCTTTACATTTTATTTATTTTAATTAAAAGTAGAGTCATCTAATTTATTCAGCTCATCCAACCATCAATATTGAATATTTGTCTTTTTTCTTACACATATTTCTTGTATTCCAATCATGACACTCTAGACCACAGTGAGCACATTTATAACTTATTACTGCATTACTACCTTGGCTATACCTTGACCAACATTTACTTCATACAACTGGCAGCCTAATTAACCTCCTGGAGTTTTTTTTTAATGTATTAACCTAGACAAGCTTATCCACTTAGGAGGTGCCCTAGAGAGAAGGGTTCTCAGCCAAGCATTCACCATAAAGCATAGGGGGAAAATTGTTTTTCTTCCTCTACAGTGTCTGGTGACCAGGATGAGACCTGCTGGGAAACCCCACTAGCTCCAAACCCTATAGATGGCATCGTGGGAAAACTGGCAAAAGCTGGCAAAGGGTGAGAACCCTTCCCAAAGTCAGATCTCTATCTGTGGTGCCTGGTCAAAAGAGGAAGGTAAAATTTTACATTATCCCTTCCTTTCCAAATTCAGATTGGCAGGCTAAGAAACATGTGTAAGAATTAGGTCTTTCATAGGGGTAAGACAGGAATAAAGACACAGACCTACTGGAGAACGGACTTGAGGATATGGGGAGGGGGAAGGGTGAGATGTGACAAAGCGAGAGAGAGGCAGGACATATACACACTAACAAACATAAGGTAGATAGCTAATGGGAAGCAGCCGCATAGCACAGGGAGATCAGCTCGGTGCTTTGTGACCGCCTGGAGGGGTGGGATAGGGAGGGTGGGAGGGAGGGAGACGCAAGCGGGAAGAGATATGGGAACATATGTATATATATAACTGATTCATTTTGTTGTGAAGCAGAAACTAACACACCATTGTAAAGCAATTATACTCCAATAAAGATGTTAAAAAGAAAAAAGAATTAGGTCTTTCAGTTGTGGCTTGTGAATTTGCTTTTGGGTACCCAGTGGTTGTTGATTCTTTCTCTCCTAGGGAAAACTAACTGCCTTCTTGTTTGTCTCATTTTGTGTCTTGAGAACTTGACTTGGCAACTATCAGGTTGGGGCCCCCAAAATATGGCCAGACAGAAATGTGGGTTGCATCCCATTTGCAGTTAGCTAGGGTCCTTCCAACTGTTGCCAACTCTCAGGGGAGTTGTCTTTTCTTTCTTTTGGTTATCCTTGAGAGTGCCTCTGGATCTTGGGATGATAGTATCTTTTGCACCCCCTTTGGGGATGCCTCTTGCATCCACAGGGTTGTTCAATACTTCCAAAAATATTTACTGTTTCTCCTGGCCAAAACCTGACAAGATAGTTGAATTTTTTTTTTTTTAAGTAGCTCTATGGTGAGGTGTGTTTGCCAGATTGGAAGCTGATAATCAGAGCCAGATAGGAACTTTTTTTAGGCCTTCTTCCCTAAGCCAAAATGAAACTATGTACCCAAAGAGAAAGAAAAATATTCTGAAGGCTTTGTGGAAGGATTCACAAAGAAACATTCCAAAGACAAACAATTCTAAATCTAGAACTTAAAACTTTTTAATTTCATCTTAGTTGAAGATCTTCTCCCTGATATTAAAAAGCAAACTGAAAAAAATATAGTTGGAACGGTGGACCAGCTTCTTGATATCATTCAAGAATTGGCAGCCCAATTCCTGGAGGAATTCAAAACAGCTGTACTTGTCTTACAGGTCGAGTTTTTACAAGAAAAGAAATGCAGCTCTAGAAAAATTCAAAGTCCACCTATCCCTCTACCAATCCCCAGACCTCCCCTATTTCTTTCAAAAGGCTTGCACATATTGTAAAAGATCTGGACTTAGGGAATAAAAATCCTTCTTGGTAGAACTTGTCTCCTTTCTTTGTGCCTTCTGAAATGCAAGTATCTACCTGGTCTTCTCTAGGAACTAAGGTAATTCTTATCAGAAGGAGAAAAAAAAGGAAAGCCTATTTTGAAAACGAAGCCTGTGAAAAACATTTAAAGTCTCTTTCACAAATACTAGTAAAAAGCTTTAGCCATCTGAGTAGGTGACCTTAACTTATTCCATCTGCCAGAAACATAGTGTGGAGCCAACTGTTCTTTTATAAACCAGTCAGTTTTGCATTCTCATACCTGTCCCATGACTAAAATCTTTACAGGAAAGCCCTAAGATCTCCATTTGCATCTGCCTGGATGTCTACGTATGCATGTCACAGATGTGTGATTTTGTTTCTACCTCTAGACTGTATTGCCAAAATTAATTTGTAAAGAGCTCTATTTAATTGGCTTAAAAACAAACAAGCATTATATCAAGTATACTCTCAGAAACATAGAAACCTAAATGTTTTTCAAGTTCACTTGGTCTAGGGTAATCTTTGGTAAATAAAACGGAGTTTAAGTTTTTTGGTTTAATTCAAACAGGCATGTGTTTAGAATTATCAGCATTAAATATAAAACGTTTATTCTACCTAGGTTTACTAAAAGTCAAACAATCTCATGTTTTCTGTGTTACAGAATTCGTCAGCAAGAAAGATAACTTAAGGTGATGGTTAGCTCTTTCATGTCTCATGAAATTTTTATAAAAAATCTAAACATAATTGTTAAGAACAAGTAAATTAAACATGTAGTTTGATAAAGTTTGTAAGTTAATTTTCAACAATAATTATGTTTTATGGTACGTCTACTTAAAAAATAACTTTAAAGTTATATGGAGATAAGTTAAATAATGGATGTTCATTGAATATCTAATTCATTTACAAATAAAGATAAAATTCTGAAACATTATTGACCACAGGTTTATCCACTTTTGGCTTCCTTTTACAGAGGAACAAAAGGTATTTGGGTCTTTTAGTAAACATGTTTTGTGCCACATTGAAAAATTTACTATGAGGAAGAATATATTTCTAGAAATTGTGAAATGTATTTATACATTTGCCAGTCCACAGAATGCTAGTGTAACAGACAGCCCGCAATTGCTTACTTCTTAGTTTTCACTAGGAATAAAGGATTCTAAGAGTTAAGAAGTTCAATCTGTGTCTGTAATTAAAACCACTTAGAAAAATAAGGGTGAAAAGAAACAAGTGTGAACAAAATGTAGGTAATGTAACAGGTTGTTCCAGAAAGAGAAAAAACATAGGACAAAAACTAAACAGATGTCAAAAAAGTTATAGGTGTGTGGAAAAGGAGTCTTGGAAAAAGAGTTTTACGTATGTTCAAGCTGGCTAATACTGGAATGAATTTAAGTTTTTTTAAAAATGAGTTTTAATACCAAAAGTACATTCAAAGTATATATTGTCCAGGCAAGACTGGTCACCACCCACTTTTCTCTCTCTCCCAGTCCATCCATCAAAGGAGAGGGATTAAAGGTCAAGAAGTGAAGACAGAAGGCGCTGGAACCCTCCCAAACTTAGTCTGATCTGACTCCAAGGCAATGTCAAAAACAAGAATTGCTCAGGACCACCCAGGGAATTGGCCTGAGGCCTGCTGCCTCCAAGACAATTCTCCTCCTGCCCTGATGACTTTCAAAAGAGGAATGTCTGGGTAAGTCATTCAGACAGCTCAATTCATTCCTTATGTCTTACTCCTGGGAAAATAAAAGATAGGTCTGTCACAGCCAGTAATTGTAGCAATACTCAGTGGTACAGTTTTCATAGCTCTGCTATGCTGGGAAAATTCAGGATTGGTTTGCTAGACAAATTTTGCTGGAGGAGAGAGGGAGGGAGGGACGGTCTTAATGAAATAACTATTTCTTCTTGCTCTTTCCCATCTTCCCTGACCCCACGAGGCTTCCTCAGAAGCAGTTCTCAGAGTAGTCCACTGCTACTCTGGGTATCCGGGACCTTACACATCACCATGTTCACTTTAAAGATGGGAAAGAAGGTCCATAAAAAATGAAATGATTTACCCAAGCTCACATAGCTAGTTCCCAAGCAAAATGGTGGCCCAGGTCTACTCATTACCTTCTCAGAGCTTTTTATTATCAGAGGGAGATTGACCATGACTCTTATGGAGCTTAAGCTTCAGAGTCTCTCATTTGCACGGGATTCTTTCAAGACCTGAGAGGTGTCCTAGCTACATGTTTACATGGCGATATGTTTCTGTATAATTTGCAGCAGGAAGATATTTCAACCACAATTAAGACCCCTATTTCTTCCCTCTTCAACTTCCTACGAGTACTTTGCCCACATATTGAATGACATTGGAGTTGAGTTGAGAACCTAGTTAACCCGGATTTAGCTGGATTTATTCCTATGATTTATAGTAACTCTTGTGTATAGTTAAGTTACTGTTAGCCATCCTAGCAAAGCAATGGCTTCCAGTAATGTTCCTACCTATGCAGACTCACCGGCATCATGACACGAAGGTCTCGTCATTATCCGAACATCACCTACAGCATCCAGCCCTGGATGTAGGTAATGGAGGAGGAAGAAGGGATCAGTGGACAGAGCCAGAATTTTGTCTATGACATGTTCTTTCAAAACTTACAGCTCTTTTAAAAGAAACTCAATAAAGGTTTTCCCAAATTTGACAATAATCCTAAAAGTTTACCTGATATGACCCCAAAACAAGTTGTGACACTGAAAGAAATTTTTCCTTAATTATCAATAGTAAAAAATAAATTTTGATCAGCCATGCTAGGAAGAGGTTGAATTGTCCTCATTCTCTATAGAAGAGGGTACTGTAAAATGCCATGTGAATAGGGCAATCAAAGAATAGTCAGCAAAAAAAGTTATGATAAAAAGGATTATAAAAGAATGCCAGGAAGTCAATTAAAAAATACATTATTTTTCTGGATTTTGTGATGCTTGTGGTATCTGTCAGCTTTTTAAAAATCATTACTTTGTAAAGGTTTCTTATTCTAAATAAACATTCCCATTCATATTTAATTTTGTATTTGTAATTTTGTACTCTTTTTCTTAACAAGGAATCCCAAAGTTATAAAAGCTTCAGGCCCCACAAAACCTGGGTCCTCTCCTGATTACCATATTACAATATTTTATATTAATAGCAACATTTAACAAGTACCAACTAAGCACAGCAAGGAGCTGTATTTTGTATATTATCCCTTTTCACTTTATTTCAATCCACATTTTATTTCATTTTATTTCATCATATATACAAAGTTTGAAATTCCCCATCTCCTTTAAAAGAAGACACACAAAATTGTTTGGTGAAGATCTTGGTGAGGATGTATGCTCATTATCATGAAAATTAATTACTGTGGTCAATGTGTAAAGTTAAGCCTGCTTGGGCATAGAGTTACAACTTCTTATTTGTGTCAAAGGAGCTATATTTAGTGTCTTCCAACTTAATCTTCTTTTTTATTATTGGAGTATAATTGCTTTACAATGTTGTGTTAGTTTCTGCTGTACAATGAAGTGAATCAGCTATATGTATACCTATATCCCCTCCCTCTTGGACCTCCCTCCCCCCCTCCCCCCCATCCCACCCATCTAGATCACCACAGAGCACCAAGCTGAGCTTCCTGTGCTATACAGCATGTTCCCACTAGCTAGCTATTTTACGCATGGTAGTGTATATATGTCAATCCTGATCTCCCAATTTGTCCGACCCTCCCCTTCCCCCGCTGTGTCCACATGTCCGTTCTCTACGTCTATGTCTCTATTCCTGCCCTGCAAATAGGTTCCTCTGTACCATTTTTCTAGATTCCACATATATGTGTTAATATATAATATTTGTTTTTCTCTTTGTGGCTTACTTCACTCTGTATGACAGACTCTAGGTCCATCCACATCTCTGCAATGACCCAATTTTGTTCCTTTTTACGGCTGACTAATATTCTATTCTATACATGTACCACATCTTCTTTATCCATTCATCTATTGTTGGACATTTAGGTTGTTTCCATGTCCCAGCTATTGTAAATAGTGCTGCAATGAACATTGTGGTATATGACTCTTTTTGAATTATGGCTTTCTCAGGGTATATGCCCAGTAGTGGGATTGCTGGGTCATATGGTAGTTCTATTTTTAGTTCTTTAAGGAACCTCCATACTGTTCTCCATAGTGGCTGTAGCAATTTACATTCCCACCAACAGTGCAAGAGGGTTCCCTTTTCTCCACACCCTCTCCAGCACTTATTGTTCGTAGATTATTTGATGATGGCCATTCTGACCTGGTCCCAGCGAGACAACTGCCTTGAAATTAGATCAAGTGGTGTGTTTAAATGCATGTAAAGTATTTAAGAGTAAGGCAACTCTAGTTATGGTAGCATAGGGTTCTCCTAACACCGTTTTATAACACGGATTTTATAGCATGGCATCAGTTTGGGCTCTTCCCATTCATTAACTGGTTATTGTCTTGGTTCTCAATTATTTTTCAAAAGATCTGATTTTCCTGGAGAACTGAGTTACAAAAAGTGAGCTGTTACTGTACAGCCACCAGAATTGGAATCCATATGGTTACATGAGGCTCTGAGAAACACTGAGAGGGCAAAGCGACAGCCAGTCAGTTCCTAGAGATTCTCATTTTCTAATCCATGGAGTAGACTTGAACCAAGTGTTTGTCATCCTCTTTTCTCCCATCCCTGCCCCCTACCAATGACAGAAGAAGAGAGAATGCTGGTTAAATGTGAACAGTAAAGCAATGGTAGTAAGCCATCCTCCTGTATCCACTGAGGAATTCTAGAGTGTGCCTTTCACGCTGAAGCACATCCAAAATTCTTCCAAGAACGAACTTCTGAGGAGCTCAACATTTTAGTGGGAAGGGAGACATGGCATTGCTTCAGGTGTGGGTGGGGGGAAGATGGGTGAATATTCACCCATCAAGCATGGCCATCAAGCATATACAGACAGTCATCAACTTACAATGGGGTTACATCTTGGGATTCTAAGTTGAAAATATCGTAAGTACAAAATGCATTAAATATACCAAACATACTGAACACCATAGCTTAGCCTAGCCTACCTTCAACATGCTCAGAACACTTACATTAGCCTACCGTTGGGCAAAATCATCTAAAGCCGATTTTATAATAGAGTGTTGACTATCTCATGTAATTTATTGAATATTGTACTGAAAGTGAAAACAGCATGGCTGTCTGGGTACAGAATGGTTGTAAGTATCGGTTGTTTACCTTCATGATCATATGGCTGACTGGGAGCTGAGGTTTATTGCTGCTGCCCAGCATCAAGACAGAGTATCATATCATACATCGCTAGCCAGGAAAAGATCCAAATTCAAAGTTGGGATTCTTCTAAATGCATATTGCTTTCAAACCATCATAAAGTCGAAAAATCATATATCAAATCATTGTAAATCAGGGACCATTTGTAAAGTGTGCCAAAATTGTGTTAGCATGTTCACAAACGATATCAATAGCCTATCAACTTCACAACAGGTAGATATCATTTTCCCCATTATACTGAAGAGAAAACTGAGGTTTAAGGAAGCTAGATAACTTGCCTAGGAGCACACAGTTTATATGTACTAGAACCAGGATTGAAATTCAGCTTTCTCTGGAGCTAAACCCAGTGTCTGGCCACTAAAGATCAAAATTAAGCTCTCCACTCTCTAACCATGCTGCAGAAGAAATAAGAACAGGATAAAAGTCATGGAGGACCCAAGTTGTTTGCAAAACTCTTTTATTTTATCTTCTCCTGTGGTCCCCTATGCATGTGTAAACCATAGGGCACGCTGGCCATCTTCATTTTTGACAGGCCTGGATCTTGGCGTGCATACGTTTGCTTGCTGAATGATTTTGGACCCCAAATGTTTCCCACAGTGTGTTCTGGTTTTAATCAACTCTAATTGGTCTCCTTCTCCCATTTACGAATTATAATACACTTTGCCTCCAGGCATGTGTCACTCACACTGTTCAACAATTCCTCCAGCCTCAGGAATACATCAAAGCAAACTGCAAGAACCTAGGGGTAAACAGGAATAAAAACACAGACCTACTAGAGAATGGACTTGAGGATATGGGGAGGGGGAAGGGTAAGCTGTGACAAAGCGAGATATATATACACTACCAAACGTAAGGTAGATAGCTAGTAGGAAGCAGCCGCATAGCACAGGGAGATCAGCTCAGTGCTTTGTGACCGCCTGGAGGGGTGGGAGGGAGGGAGACGCAAGAGGGAAGAGATATGGGAACATATGTATATGTATAACTGATTCACTTTGTTATAAAGCAGAAACTAACACACCATTGTAAAGCAATTATACTTCAATAAAGATGTAAATAAATAAATAAATAAAGTAAAAAAAAAAAAAAAAAGCAAATTGCATTGATCACTGCCAACTGGTTCAGGGTGCAAAAGCACACTGCCAGCGGGAATGAGGAGGAGGTGGCTCTGGAGAGAAAACATCTGTCCTGAGATTCACTAGCCTGATTCTTCTATGAGAAAATCCAAGAATTAACAAAGACAGCATCACTATCCTTCTCAGGCAAAGTATTATTTGGACCAAATTACACTGTGCTATCTGGTACTGTGCCATCTTAAATTTCTCCCTCAATTAGTAAAGTGAATTAAGGGCTGATTGAACAGAGCAGGGCTCTAATTTTGGCACTGTTGACAGTTTAGACTGGGCAATTCTTTAGGAGGGGGCCAGATTCTGTGCACTATAGGACATTTTGCATTTAGCAGCATTTAGGATGCTAAGCATTATAGGATGTTTAACCAGTAGCATCCCCCACAACTGTGACAACCAAAATTGTCTTCAGACATTGCCAAATGTCCCCTGAGGGGCAAAATTATCCCTAGCTGACAATCACTGGAGTCAACTGAAAAGACAGCTATTATCCCGAAATCAAATGCAGGTTTCCTAACTCTAATTAGGGCTCAAGATAGGTTCAGAGGTCTTCTGCATCATATCAGTGTTCCATCTTCATGCAAGCCTAACATATCATGTATGAAAATTGCTTTAACCATGGTTACCTTGGAGTGCATCCAAATGCATTTCTGTCCTGAGTAATGGGGAATTAGCTTTCCTGAAAACAATTCTATGAACCAAATCTCACAAACACCAAGTACATGTAACATAAGCACCAAATTCACTGAATAGTGAACCATCCCGTTCTCTCTGTAGATCCAAGCACTTGACAAACACAACAAAACACCGGGTTAGAGACCTTCAAGATGACAGAGGAGTAAAACATGGAGATCACCTTCCTCCCCACAAATAATCAGAAATGCATCTACATGTGAAACAACTCTTACAGAACACCTACTGAACGCTGGCAGAAGACCTCAGACTTCCCAAAAGGGAAGAGATGCCCTCAGACGACCTACACTCAGAGGCGGGGCCAAATCCAAAGCTGAACCCCAGTGGCTGTGTGAACAAAGAAGAGAAAGGGAAATTTCCCCCAGCAGCCTCAGAAGCAGCGGATTAAATCCCCACAATCAACGTGATGTACCCTGTATCTCTGGAATACCTGAATAGAAAAAAAATTATCCCAAAATTGAGGTGGTGGACTTTGGGAGCAACTATAGACTTGGGGTTTGCTTTCTGCATCTAATTGTTTCTGCTTTATGTTTATCTTAGTTTAGTATTTAGACTTTATTATCATTGGTCAATTTCTTTATTGAGTTGGTTGCTCTTTTCCTTTTCCTTTTCTCTAATTTTTCTATTTTTTTATATATATAGATATATATTTTTTTCCTTTTTCTCTTTTTGTGAGTGTGTATGTGTATGCTTCTTTGTGTGATTTTGTCTGTATAGCTTTACTTTTACCATTTTTCCTAGGGTTCTTTCAGTCCATTTCTTTTTGTTTGGTTTTGTTTTTTAGTATAGTTTTTAGCACTTGTTATCATTGGTGGATTTGTTTTTTGGTTTGGTTGCTCTCTTCTTTCTTTCTTTCTTTTATATTACTTTTTAATTTTTATTTTAATAACTTTATTTTATTTTATTTATTTATTTTTTTTCTCCCTTTTCTTGTGAGCTGTGTGGCTGACAGGTTCTTGGTGTTCCAGTCTGGTGTCAAGCCTGTGCCTCTGAGGTGGGAGAGCCGAGTTCAGGACATTGGTCCACCAGAGACCTCCTGGCTCAATGCAATATCAAACAGTGAAAACTCTTCCAGAGATCTCCATCTCAAAGCTAAAACCCAGCTCCACTCAACGACCAGCAAGCTACAGTGCCAGACACCCTATGCCAAACAACTAGCAAGACAGGAACACAACCCACCCATTAGCAGAGAGGCTGCCTAAAATCATAATAAGGTCACAGACACCCCAAATCACAACACCGGATGCAGTCCTGTGCACCAGAAAGACAAGATCCAGCCTCATTCTCCAGAAAACAGGCATCAGGCCCCTCCACCAGGAAGCCTACACAACCCAATGAACCAACCTTAGCCCCTGGGGGCAGACACCAAAAAAACAATGGGAACTATAAACCTGCAGCCTGCAAAAAGAAGATCCCAAACACAGTAAGTTAAGCAAAATGAAAAGACAGAGAAACACACAGCTGATGAAGGAGAAAGGCAAAAACCCACCAGACCAAACAAATGAAGAGTAAATAGGCAGTCTACCTGAAAAAGAATTCACAGTAATGAGAGTAAAGATGATCCAAAATCTTCAAAATAGAATAGAGAAAATACAAGAAACATTTAGCAAGGACCTAGAAGAACTAAAGAGCAAACAAACAATGATGAACAACACAATAAAGGAAATTAAAAATTCTCTACAAGGAATCAAAAGCAGAATAACTGGGGCAGAAGAACAGATAAGGGACCTGGAAGATAAAATAGTGGAAATAACTACCACAGAGCAGAGTAAAGAAAAAACAATGAAAAGAATTGAGGACAGTCTCAGAAACTTCTGGGACAACATTAAACATACCAACATTCTAATTATAGGTGTCTCAGAAGAAGAAGAGAAAAAGAAAGGGACTGAGAAAATATTTGAAGAGATTATAGTTGTAAACTTTCCTAATATGGGAAAGGAAATAGTCAATCAACTCCAGGAAATGCAGAGAGTCCCATACAGGATAAATCCAAGGAGAAACACACCAAGACACGTGTTAATCAAACTATCAAAAATTAAATACAAAGAAAAAATATTAAAAGCAGCAAGGGAAAAACAACAAATAACGTACAATGGAATGCCCATAAGGTTAACAACTGACCTTTCAGCAGAAACTCTGCAAGCCAGAAGGGAGTGGCAGGACACCACTCCCTTCTATTTAAACTGATGAAAGGGAAAAACCTACAACCAAGATTACCCAGCAAGGATCTCATTCAGATTCAACAGAGAAATTAAAACCTTTCCAGACAAGCAAAAGCTAAGAAAATTCAGCACCACCGAAACAGCTTTACACAAATCCTAAAGGAAATTCTCTAGGCAGGAAACACAAGAGAAGGAAAGCCTACAATAGCAAACCCCCCAAAATTAAGAAAATGGTAATTGGAACATACATATCGATAACTACCTTAAATGTAAATGGATTAAATGCTCCAACCAAAAGATATAGACTGGCTGAATGCATACAAAAACAAGACCCATATATATGCTGTCTATAAGAGACCTACTTCAGACCTAGGGAAACATACAGACTGAAAGTGAGGGGATGGAAAAAGATATTTCATGCAAATGGAAATCAAAAGAAAGCTGGAGTAGCATTTCTCCTATCAGACAAAATCGACTTTAAAACAAAGACTATTACAAAGGACAAAGAAAGACACTACATAATGATCAAGGGTTCAATCCAAGAAGAAGATACAATTGTAAATATTTATGCACCCAACATAGGAGCACCTCAATACATACAGCAAATGCTAACAGCCATAAAAGGGGAAATTGACAGTAACACAGTCATACTAGAGGAGTTTAACACCCCACTTTCACCAATGGACAGATCATCCAAAATGAAAATAAATAAGGAAACACACTTTAAATGATACATTAAACAAGATGGACTTAATTGATATTTATATGATATTCCATCCAAAAACAACAGAATACACTATCTTCTCAAGTGCTCATGGAACATTCTGCAGGATAGATCATATCTTGGGTAACAAGTCAAGCCTTGGTAAATTTAAGAAAACTGAAATCATACCAAGTATCTTTTCCAACCACAAGGTTATGAGAATAGATTTCAATTACAGGAAAAAAATCTGTAAAAAAAAAAAACAAACACATGGAGGCTAAATACACTACTAAATAACCAAGAGATCACTGAAGAAATCAAAAAGGGAATCAAAAAATACCTAGAAACAAATGACAATGAAAACACGATGACCCAAAACCTAGAGGATGCAGCAAAAGCAGCTCTAAGAGGGAAGTTTATAGCAATACAATCCTACCTCAAGAAAAAAGAAACATCTCAAATAAACAACCTAACCGTACACCTAAAGCAACTAGAGAAAGAAGAACAAAAAGCACCAAAGTTAGCAGAAGGAAAGAAATCATAAAGATCAGATCAGAAATAAATGAAAAAGAAATGAAGGAAACTATAGCAAAGATCAATAAAACTAAAAGCTGGTTCTCTGAGAAGATAAACAAAATTCATAAACCATTAGCCAGACTCATCAAAAAAAAGGGAGAAGACTCAAATCAATAGAATTAGAAATGAAAAAGGGTAAGTAACAACTGACACTGCAGAAATACAAAGGATCATGAGAGATTACTACAAGCAACTATATGCCAATAAAATGGATAACATGGTAGAAATGGACAGATTCTTAGAAAAGCGCAACCTTCTGAGACTGAACCAGGAAAATAGAAAATATAAACAGACCAATGACAAGCACTGAAATTGAAACTGTGATGAAAAATCTTCCAACAAACAAAAGCCCAGGACCAGATGGCTTCACAGGCGAATTCTATCAAACATTTAGAGAGGAGCTAACACCTATCCTTCTCAAACTCTTCCAATATATAGCAGAGAGAGGAACACTCTCAAACTCATTTTACAAGGCCACCATCACCCTGATATCAAAACCAGACAAAGATGTCACAAAGAAAGAAAACTAAAGGCCAATATCACTGATGAAGAGAGATGGAAAAGTCCTCAACAAAATACTAGCAAACAGAATCCAACAGCACATTAAAAGGATCATACACCATGATCTAGTGGGGTTTATCTGAGAAATGCAAGGATTCTTCAATATACACAAATCAATCAATGTGATAAACCATATTAACAAACTGAAGGAGAAAAAACATATGATCATCTCAATAGATGCAGAAAAATCTTTTGACAAAATTCAACACCCATTTATGATAAAAACCCTCCAGAAAGTAGGCATAGAGGGAAATTACCTTACAGAATAAAGGCCATATATGACAAACCCACAGCCAACATCATTCTCAATGGTGAAAAACTGAAACCATTTCCTCTTGGATCAGGAACAAGACAAGGTTGTCCACTCTCACCACTATTATTCAACACTGTTATGGTAGTTTTAGCCACAGCAATCAGAGAAGAAAAAGAAACGAATCCAAATCGGAAAGAAGAAGTAAAGCTGTCACTGTTTGCAGACGATATGATACTATACATAGAGAATCCTAAAGATGCTACCAGAAAACTACTAGAGCTAATCAATGAACTTGGTGAAGTAGCAGGATACAAAATTAATGCACAGAAATCTCTTGCATTCCTATACACTGATGATGAAAAATCTGAAAGAGAAATTAAGGAAACACTTCCATTTACCATTGCAACAAAAAGAATAAAATACCTAGGAATAAACCTACCTAAGGAGACTAAAGAACTGTAGGCAGAAAGCTATAAGACACTGATAAAAGAAATTAACAATGATACAAACAGATGGAGTAATATACCATGTTCTTGGATTGGAAGAATCAACATTGTGAAAATGACTATACTACCCCAAGCAATCTACAGATTCAGTACAATCCCTATCAAACTACGAATGGCATTTTTCATAGAAGTAGAACAAAGAATTTCACAATTTGTATGGAAACACAAAAGACTCTGAATAGCCAAAGCAATCTTGAGAAAGAAATACGGAGCTGGAGGAATTAGACTCCCAGACTTCAGACTATACCACAAAGCAACAGTAATCAACACAATATGGTACTGGCACAAAAACAGACATATAGATCAATGGAACAGGATAGAAAGCCCAGAGATAAACCCACACACATATGGTCACCGTATTTTTGATAAAGGAGGCAAGAATATACAATGGAGGAAAGAGAGCCTCTTCAATAAGTGGTGCTGGGAAAACCAGACAGCTACATGTAAAAGAATGAAATTAGAACACTCCCTAACACCGTACAGAAAAATAAATTCAAAATGGATTAAAGACCTAAATGTAAGACCAGACACTATAAAAGAAAACATAGGCAGAACACTCTATGACATAAATCACAGCAACATCCTTTTTGACCCACCTCCTAGGAAAATGGAAATAAAAACAAAAATAAGCAAATGGGACCTAATGAAACTTAAAAGCTTTTGCACAGCAAAGGAAAACATAAACAAAATGAAAAGATAACCCTCAGAATGGGAAAAAATATTTGCAAATGAAGCAACTGACAAAGGATTAACCTCCAAAATTTACAAGCAGTTCATGCAGCTCAACATCAAAAAAACAAACAACGCAATCCAAAAATGGGCAGAAGACCTAAACAGACATTTCTCCAGAGAAGATATACAGATTGCCAACAAACACACAAAAGGATGCTCAACATCACTAATCGTTAGAGAAATGCAAATCAAAACTACAGTGACGTATCACCTCACACAAGTCAGAATGGCCATCATCAAAAAGCCTATAAACAATAAATGCTGGAGAGGGTGTAGAGAAATGGGAAACCTCTTGCACTGTTGGTGGGAATGTAAGTTGATACAGTCACTATGGAGAACAGTATGGAGGTTCCTTAAAAAACTACAAATAGAACTACCATATGACCCAGCAATCCCACTACTGGGCATATACCCTGAGAAAACCATAATTCAAAAAGAGTCATGCACCCCAATGTTCACTGCAGCACTATTTACAATAGCCAGGATATGGAAGCAACCTAAGTGTCCATCAACAGATGAATGGATAAAGAAGATGTGGTACATATATACAATGAAGTATTACTCAGCCATAGAAAGAAACAAAATTGAGTTATTTGTAGTGAGGTGGATGGACCTAGAGTCTCTCATACAGAGTGAAGTAAGTCAGAAAGAGAAAAACAAATACCGTATGCTAATACTTATATATGGAATCTAAAAAAAAAAAAAAAAAAGGTTCTGAAGAACCTAGGCACAGGACAGGAATAAAGATGCAGACGTAGAAAATGGACTTGAGGACACAAGGAGGGGGAAGGGTAAGCTGGGACGAAGTGAGAGAGTGGCATGGAAATATATACACTACCAAATGTAAAATAGAAAGCTAGTGGAAAGCAGCCACATAGCACAGGGAGATCAGCTTGGTGCTTTGTGACCACCTAGAGGGGTAAGATAGGGAGGGTGGGAGGGAAACGCAAGAGAGAGGAGATATGAGGATATATGTATATGTACAGCTGATTCACTTTGTTATAAAGCTGAAACTAACACACCATTGTAAAGCAATTACACTCCAATAAAATATGTTAAATAAATAGGTAAATAGATAAATAAAAACAAAAAAACACTGGGTTACAATACCGCAGAGAAGTTATCCATACATCAGGCTGAACACACATTTATTTGTACATTATTATTTATATAAGTTTTGTGCCTCTGCCAGTTTCAGAATTAAATAACAGAATGGGGAGCAAGAAAGACATTTGGAAGTAAAGAGAAAAGGGATACTCAGATGGGAACTGAAGAGATGGAGAGCTGAGTTGGCAGGTCACTCTATAAATACTAGCATAACTTTGGATACTCCATGTGACTCGTAAGTTATACCCAATAAAACTGTATATATAAAACGAACTCACTTTCACAGACCTCACTGAATTGGGTCCAAGAACTGACTCACTACCAAGAAGAGTTAGAAAGATCCATAAAAGGAACCAAGACTGGGTTGGTCCAGAAGAGAATAAGACATATTAGTTTGTTCAATAGCACTTGAGGTCTAAAACTTAAGGGATGAATTCATCACATGGAAGCATTTATATTCAAAGATTACTATAGGCCCTGCCTCTGTGAAAGGCTGAGCATCAGGCCTGGAAGTAGTACATGCTCAATAAGGGTCTCTCCCCTCTGCTTCTCTCCTCTTCCCCCTTCTCTTCTTGCACCTCCTCCTCACCTTCTTCCTCCTCATCGTAATAACGTCATCATCATCATTATTTATGTATTGATATAAATTGGTTTTATGATAGAAGCAAGGAGGCTTCATGGTCTCAATTACTGGTGAATATTCAGAATGTAGAACTAACTGAATGAAGGGTGGTGACCCCACTAAGGTGAACACCTTTAATAGCCTCAAGAAAGGTAACTTTCCTGATTTGCTTATGGAGGAAATGGGTATGGACATAGAATTCCAGCCATCCTTTGGTTGGCTACTGCAGGTCAATTCAATAGGAGATGCCAAATCCTAACATCGGGGGATGAAAGGATGCCAAGACTAGGATGAACTGTTTATTACCATAGCTGACTAAAGAATCTGAAACAGTAACCCTAGTTAAGCTTAGAATACAGCTGAAATGCTAGAGAAGACTCAGAGTTCTATTCCTGATTGTGACCAACACAGGCAGAGGTGATAGAACTCTGAAAGGAGGCCAACAGGTTTGGGCAACCCTGTACAGGGTCCAATATCTGGAGGATATCATGGGAAGAATTTTCAAGGCCCCTCCTATTAACGCCTAAATGACCTGGGATAAATTGGCTAACTCCAGGTCAGCATGGAAACAGCATCTGAACAAGAAACTGGTGGTCTCAGGATGATAGGACCATACATTGTACTACTTCAGATTAGTCATTCCAGAGGAGAGGAAGCTAGATGTAGGGTAGAGCTGTGCTAGGCTACCAAAGGAAGGAGTGTCTACCACCTATAAGAGGCTCTTTCTTCCAGGGGTATTGGGAGAACTGAAGCATTGCATTCTCATTGCTAGTCATCATAGCTACATTTCAGATATGGTGTGCTCATAATATTAGAGACCCTATCCAATAAATTTAATTCCTCAAGCTTCTGGTTGGTACTCAATCTAATAGATGTATGACCTTTAAAAAAACTATAACTCATAAATACTTTCTCTCTAATATTCCTTTCCCACAAGGAGAGAATCATGGAATAGCATAATTTCACCCTAAAAGCTACCTAATGCAGATTTTCTTGGAAGGTCAGAAATCTCCTACTGAGAGTATATGACCTGGATTTAGATGTCACAGGAGACATAGCATTGAATTTCACTGAATCACATAGAGAAAAACGTTTATTCCCAGTAAAGCGTTTATTCTTCTTTTAGGGAATGTCTGTTAACGTCTTAGTTATTAGTATATTTCCAATTATTTTCCAATAGTTGCTAATCTTTTTAGAAAGCAGAGAGCAGGCTCAGAGACTCTACAGGCAAGTGTCTAGCTGGACTTTAACAGCATTGCATTGTTTATATTAAATTTATTTTTCTCACTACTTTCTATTTTTGCTAAGTACTACTGCTATATTTATGGTTGTATATAAAGTGCCACCTTAAGTCACATTAAGTTAAAATGAATAAATTTGCTGAAATAAATCATGTCAAGTAAACAATAGTATCGTTGATCCAAAATATGAAAAAAAAAGTATGAAAGTAGCATACAAATGACTAAATTTGAGGAAAATATTATCTCATTCCTACTCCTGTCTTTTTAAAGATGAGGAAACTGTGACTCAGGGGGTTATGTGGCTTGCCCAAGATCACAGAGTCAATTAGCAGCAAAACTAGGATTTGAACCTAGGTGGCTTGATGCAGTCTTATCAGTTGTCACCTGTAGTGGATGCTACAGCTGTGCCTCTTGGGTCTCCCCTTTAGGACTGAGGCACTCATCCCCCAAACCAAAGGGAATATTAGTGATTGACAGCTCTCATCTGAGTCCCTCTTTGGGAACTGCTGTCGAGATGAAGAGATCTCTAAGGGCATGTCCTCTCTCTGGAAGCAGCCTTTAACCAACGACTGGTCAGTGGTGTGGGGGAGGAGGTATAAAGTTTCAACCCTCTGACCACAGGATGAGACAATTGCTAAAGGACCATCAGCTTGAGCCTTTGCTGTGACTACATTGCATTTCATCTCCTCCCACCGCCAAGTCCTGCTTCCTTCATTCCCCCGTGTGTGGACCCGAGACACGCCCCAGTACACTTCCTGAATGCACATCTTTGTCTCAAAATCTGTTTCCCAGGGAACCTATAAAATATCATGTTTTCTCTCTACTTTAAAGGGAAAAAATGAAGTTATTTATCAGAATACGTATCATTAAAGAGAACAGGGGAAAAGTAAGTAAATGTAATATTCTAAGTAGTTGTGACCAGATTAGAATTTTATAACTCGTTGCCAAAGGCTGCTATAAAACTTACAAAACAAGAAAAGAAATGGAGTATAATCATAGGTAGCATACATGAGTTTAAGAAGATATTTTGTGGTCAAAAATGGATCATCAGATTGCAAATTAGAGCTTAATCTTCAACTGTAGTGTCAATTGTAGATTTAGCTCTAAATTTTGAAGTGACAGCTGCAAATACAGGGGTTTAGATATTTGAATATATATCCGCAACAGATAGTAATTTTATGATATTGTTTTTAAAAGTATACTATTTTAAGAGAACTTCTGACATGATTCTAAAAATATAGAATGGAATAGAACATAATACAGAAGTTTCCTCAACTAACAAATTCAACAAACTCTTAATAAAGTCCTGCTAAGTATTTCAGAGAATACAGACTTGAGAAAGATACTGCCTCTGTTATCAAGTAATGAGCAGTATATTAAAGGGTTAGGACTCTATCATTATTTCTTGAAATACTGTTTCTGCTTCACTCTCTTCTGTCCTTCCAGAACTCCAATTAAATGTATGTTAGACCTTCTCTATCTCCTGTATTTCTTACCTGCCCTTCTGCATATTTAACCTTTTTGGCCTTCTGTGCTTCATTCTAGATAGTTTCTTATGACCCGATTTTCAATTTTTTTCTTCAGCCAAGTATAATCTGCAGTTAAATCTATCCATTGAGTTCTTAATTTTGGTTATTTATTTTTCAGTTGAAGAATTTCTATTTGGTTCCTTTTCAAATCTACTATATCACATCATATATATTATAGTTCAATGCCAAATTTTTCAAACTTGATTTTAATCTCTTTGAACACAGTAACCAAAGCTTTCTTACATTCTGTGACTGGTAATTCTCGTTTCTGGAGTACAACAGAAATCTGTTATTTCTTCTTTTCTTCTTTTTTTTTTTAATTGAAGTATAGTTGATTTACAATGTTGTGCCAATCTCTGAAGTACAGCAAAATGACTCAGTTATACACATTCTTTTTTTATATTATTTTCCATTATAGTTTATCACAGGTTATTGATTCCCTGTTTCTGCTGGTATTTACTCATATTGATTTTTCTCCCCTTGTCCCTGGTTTCCAAATTATTTGTAGAATTAATGTAAGGCCTAGTACGATATTTTCTTCCACTGATTTTAATTTGCTACTACCAGGCACCTGGAAGCTCTAGGAACCTGAGACTGCCCATTCAAGTCTTAGGATTTTCTGGGCCACCCAGATGAGTTGAAGAATGGTTCAGTGTAAAGATTAGTTTATGTATGGCTCACCTTTATTTCTAGGGGGCATCCCTCCAGGTCTCAGCCCAAAAGCAGACAGTAGTTTACCAGGGTCCCCATTCTTGGCAAGCCCTATATTCCAACTCCTTTTCTTCTAGACATGCAAAGTTACAGAACACACAATTTAATCTTTCCAGCCACACCTTCCAAAATAGTAAATGCCTCCAAAGCAGAAGTGCCAGAATTTTGCTCATCTCTCTGGGTTTCCCACCTCTTCTGTCCTCAGGTCATTAAATGTTCATCATCTCACTAGAATATGGATGCTTTTTAGAAAAAATTATTTATATTATATCTACATTTTAAACTGTCTCCAACACAAGCGTTTATCTGAATTATCTAATCAATCTATTACTCAGGAAGAGAAGGTCATGGAATACTGGCGATTGTTTGAGATGCCCCTTCTTCCAAGAATACACTGAGCATGTTGTTATACCTTCACTTATAATAATACTTTATAATTATTTGTTCATATGTCAACCCGAGCATCACATGGCATAGATTCTTATTCAAACTGTAGGCAAATCTAAGATTTAAGTGCTTAGTTAAAGCAGATGTATGATTATCTAGAGAAAGTGTCTGTAACTTTCAGAAGATTCTCAAATGTATATCTGGTTTCTCTAGGTACATACAGTGAGCTCTGGGAGGACAAAGACCATGTCATATTTATTTTGGGATTCTCCCTGCCCAGTAAAGGTTTGTTGAAAAATAAAGAACAACTATAATAAAGCAAAGCATAGATGGTTTAAGAGAAAGGTACAAATGTTTAGATGCTACTTCAGAAGACAGAGAAAAATATCACCTACACAAATTATCAAAAGAGGCTTTTTTTGAAAAGTAACCTTACAGTTGATCCATCAAAGGTACTTAAAATTTTCAAAAGTTTAGATCAGATATGAAAGATGTTCAAGGCAAAGTTGGGATGTGGATATAAAAAGAGTACTGTGACCAGTTTGGAGGCATGAAAGATATATCACAATTGGACAGCATTGTAGGGTTTCTTTTATGTGACTAGAACTCACCTCTACTATTCCAACCTTAAAGAGCTCCATTCCATGAAACAAAACCCAAGTAAATACCTTGAGAGAGTGAAATCTTATGGTGTAGCTTATTACCCTGAAATTGTTCACAAAAATTTGTGTGAGCATTTATCTGGGTAAAGTGTCTTTAGCTTTCAATGGCATCAGAAAGGAATCTATGGGATTTCCCTGGCGGTCCAGTGGTTAAGACGCCTCGCTTCCACTGCTGGGGGTGAGGGTTCAATCCCTGGTCGGGGAACTAAGATCCCACATGCCACGGGGAGCAGCCAAGAAAAAAGGAATCTGTGACACCCCACTCCCTGGAAGAAAAAAGAATGAAAAGATTAAGAATTGTTTTTAAAAAAAGACCACATATGAATTAACATAAGTACATAGGCATAGCTGAACATGTTACAGCAGCTGAGTCTTCAGATCTTCCCCAGGGACTTGAGTAATGATAATACTGTGTTCTCAGCCAGTCACCACAGAATAAAATGGTCCACGGAGCAAAGGAGGGCAGGTGTGACTGCAGCATTCTGGATCTCTCTCTTCCTGACATTAGTCATTAACATTTGGAAGAATTTCAGTAGGAAAGTATCTGAGTAATAAGATTCTTGAACCTTGCCACCCACTACCTAGCACAGTCTCTGGCACGAGGGAAGCATTCAATAAATGAATGAACGATTAACAAGAGAGTCATAATACACCAAGGAAACAGATGATATTGCTGGGCACATTCCTAGCACTTAAGTCTGAAAACCATCAAAACAGAGGATGCTGGCCCAGGGGATTCGAGTCAAACAGAAAGACAGTGGCAGCATCCAAAATCAACTCTGGCCTCCTGAAGTCCAGCCAAGAAACCTATATATGTTTATTTTAAATAAACATTTATGTCAAATGTAAAATTTCCAAACACTATCAAGCAGAGCTCTATTAGATGTTACAGAACTGGGATCTTCCAGTAAAAGAAATTTTAAGCATATAAATTTGTTTACTGTTGCCATGTACTGGTGAAGTGTGGTATGGCAGGTAAGTTCTATGAAAGCAACAACACTTAAGAAAAAGAGAATGGAGTTAAATTCAAACATCATTAAGTATAAGAGTTAGATCCTGGGGAAAATGTTTCATGGCCAAAATTAATTCATGTAAGAAAAGTCTGATAAAGTTGACTATTAAAATGCAACACATAAAATATCAAAAAATGAAAATAAAACACAAGCCAAGTCAAATTTAAGTGAAACGCTAGAAGAAACTATACTTCTATTTATTTAAGTTATATCACAAAAGATTGAGCTGGGTCTATATGTGCTGGCTTGAAATATTTGCAATTATACTGACATGCAGGAAAAGCAAATTGAATACTAGTATGTTAAAATGATATACACACAGAGACATAGTTACAGAAATACACATATTGCTATATGTATGTAAACATATAAAAGAATATACAGCAGACACTTGTGTGGTTGTCTTAGGGATCAGGATTTGATGGGGTGATTTTTACTCCCTAAAATTTATATCTATAGTTTAATCAAATTTTTGCAATCACGAGCTTGTATTACTTCTTTAATCAGGAAAAAAATGTGTAGTGGTGAAAAGGACAGGTAAAAGGAAAAGAGACTGTGTAGCCTGATGAGTAATAGCAATGAGTAATAAACAAGCTAGAGTCAGACTGTGCCTGAGTTCACATCCTGACCCTGCTACTTAAAGGCTATGTGACCTTGACAAGGGCCTTGTGTTCCTCATCTGTAAAATGCAGATAACAGTCGTACCCACCTTATAGGATTGTTGTGAGGACTGCATGAGATAACACATGTCACATGCTTAGACTTCTTCCTGGCACATAGTCAGTGCTCAGCAAATGTGAGGCAGCTCATGGCAAAAACACTTCTTGAATTTTAATATCCACTTTCAAGTAATACCTATTCAAATATTACCATTCTAGCCTCTTAGTCTAAAATTTTAGCTGTGGTTTGGGGAATTTTTTTCCTTTAGGGTATATGATATATATTTTATGTTTTAATAATGAAAGTCAAGGAGAAAATGGAATTTTCTTATAGTGACTTCTTAATCTACCTATTGTGAAAAGTAAAAAATATCTGCATTGTCATGGGGGTTTCCTGGATTAATTTGAGTGTTAAGAGGAATGGGATAAGGATGCCTATGGGTCAGAAATTTAGGGCATTGGGCTGTACTCACTGGTGGGATCGGAAGATTTGAGATGTTAACACACACTGAGCTTGGGTTTGTTTGGTTTTTTTTGAGAGTAGAGGGAGAATTCATTACTGACCATTTATTGAAGAAGCTGCCTTCTCTCCAAGTTCCCTAGGGGAAGTTTCATCAGATATCCCAACTCTGAAATCTGACCCTGTCTTTCATCTGAAACCTGAGGTTAATGCTGTTCTTATCACCATCTGGCCTCCTGATCAGAAGCAGAACGGCTCTCTTGAGCCTCTAGGAAGAACATTTTTCTAAACCTCCACATCTGTCACTTATATTCTTTCTCCCAATCAAGTAAGGATTAGAATTCATGTAACTCAAAGCCTACAGATAGATCGTAGAATCATCAGTTTGTGGAATTCACCAAGCAGAGGAATGACCCTAGGTCTCCAATAGATCTAACTTTGTATCAACTCAGATCAGAAATGTTTCAACAACCCAGAGGTTAGTTTCCAGATCAGGAGAAATTCAACCCTCACAGACCAGCAGTGATTTAACATAGCATTGGTCTACAACCATTGTTTCCCAAATGTGCTCCATGGATTTCCCAAATGTGCTCCATGGATTCCTAAAGTCCTGTGGGATACTAGCGGGGTTTTGCTATAAAAAATTATCCCATCTCTAAGATGGTTTAGAAATGCCACATAGTATATCCCCAACTTGATAATATACATGCACATTCATCTTATTATTCAATCAGTAAATATTTATTGAGCACGTACTATGTCCTAGATAGTGCTTTAGGTAGTAGGGGTAAAGGTCAACAAGACAGATGAGATCCCTACCCTGGTGGAAGAAGGCAGAGAAGATACAAACAAGCAACAGGAAATGGCAAGTTCTATGCAGAGTCAAACTAGAGAGGTGGGACTTAGAGTGACTGGGTAGTTCATTGGGCTGTCAGAGTATTCCTCTCTGAGTAAAAGACACTTAAACTGAGAGCTGTAGGACAGAAATGTTTGAAAAGCCTTTAAAAGTTTGATTATTTTTCAGTAAAGAAATTAATAAATTTATTTACCCTGACATCTCAGATCCATCTGTCAACAAGACCCTTTGGGAGTAGAATACTCATTGGCATCCCAGGGAACTCTAGTGTTCTGTGAAACCCACTTTGAGAAGTGCTGGACTGAACATGTGCTGGGAGCGCTGTTGAATGCAGACAATATCTGCAAGACAATCACCTGTTACACTGGTAAGTGCTGCTAAAATGACCTGAAACCCCACCTTGGAGGGCTGACAGACACAATCACTGCCTCCACTGATACTCAGAAAATTGGAGGCAGTAGCAGTGGCAGGAAATGACATTCTGAAGTGTGCATTTCAGGTTCTGTAAGACTTGCCCCCAGAGGAACTCAGAGCATCATCTGATGTGCTTGCTGCCTTTGCAAGAAAGGCAGCCTGGGAGTTGAGGAGGACACCCATGGCACATGAGGGAAGCTCCCACTTGGCAGTTGGCAGCCCCAACACGTCCCTGCTGCTCTATCACTCTCTTTCTGTCCCATCTCTCACCCCTACACCCTGCCTATGCCCAAAGGACCTCCAGCCAGGGGTCTGCAATCTACCACCAACAGCCAAGTCCAGCCCACTCCCTGTTTTTTTTGTTTTTTGGGTTTTTTTTTGTGGTATGTAGACCTCTCACTGTTGTGGCCTCTCCCGTTGTGGAGCACAGGCTCCGGACGCGCAGGCTCAGCGGCCATGGCTCACGGGCCCAGCCGCTCCGCGGCACGTGGGATCTTCCCGGACGGGGGCACGAACCCGTGGTCCCCTGCATCGGCAGGCGGACCCTCAACCACTGCGCCACCAAGGAAGCCCCTACTCCCTGTTTTTTGTACACAATTTTACTGGAACATAAACCCATTAATTTGCACACTGTCTACAACTACAGTGGCAGGGTTGAACGAGTATGACAAAGATCCTGTGGCCAGAAAAAGCCTAAAAAATTTGCTATCAGGCCCTTAGAGTTTGCTGACCCCCGCTGTAGGCACCTGTTCTCTGCCCTCTTGGCCAGTCCTGCCAGCCTTGTGGGAACAGCTGCTGTCTTCCCCGCATGTGCCAAGTGGGGGGGGTCTCCATTCTCCTCAGCAGACACCTACCACCTGGGAAAATCTGTTCTGAATCTTCTCAATGCCCCTCCTTTTCCTCAGAGAGTTTATACACCTGGCGAGAAAGCATCCACTGGTGTCAGATTCCCTCCTCTCAAATTCCAGCTTTGCCACTCACTCGCTTTGTGACCTTGAGAAGTGTGTTAACCTCTCCAACCTTCTGTTTGAGAGTTTTAAAATGAGGATAATAATACCACCCACCTCCTTGGGTTGTTGTAAGGATTAAATGAGATGATGCATGTGAAGGACTTTGCACAGCTCCTTACGTGTAGAAACTGTTTAATAAATGTTAGTTATCATTATAACCATTATTATGAAAGGGACCAAGTAGAGGGACTTAGACACATAAAACATGACAAAGTCCTCCATGCAAAGCAGCTCAAGCCACTTTCAACTAACAAATATGAATTAAGAAAGTTAGGGCAAAGGTGTGGAGTACCCAAAATGCTCATAAATTAATGATATTTACAGGGTTAATAGGTGTTTATTTTGGAGCACTCATTTTTGAAAAATATCATTATCTACTACAGCTGACCATACATGTATCCCATGAGCCCTCGACTCCACTCTAGGTATTTACCCAACAGACACGTGTACCTACCTTCACAAAAACATGCCCTGGAATGTTCATAGCAGCCATATTTGTTACAGCCAAAAAAAGAAAACTACCCCAAATATCATGAGCTCTAGAATGGATAAATAAATCGTGGAACGTTCACACAACGGAATGCTCTTCAGCAATGACAGTGAGAACAATCTACAACTGTATCGAAAGGGGGACTCTCACAATGCTGAGTGAAAGGAGCCAGACACAAAAGAAGATTGACTGTGGGGTTCTAATTACATGAAGTCTTCTAATTACAATGCATGCAAGACTGATCTGCGGGGTTAGAGATCAGGGCAGTGGTTACAATGGGGGAGCAGGGCTGGAAGTGGGGGTGTGAGGGGTCCTCTGAGATGCTGGGAGTTCACTTCGTCTGGGTGCTGGTTACATGGGTGTATTCATTTTGCAAAATTTTATAAGGAAGGAAGGAAGGAGGGAGGGAGGGAAAGGGGGAGGGGAAGGCAGGGAGGGAGGGAGGGAGGGATGGAGGGATGGAGGGAGGGAGGGGGGAGGGAGGAAAAAATATGTATTGAGTGCATACTCTGTGCCATTCTGTTTCTTCCACACTCTTTGTTCTACTCATTCTTTTATTCTTGGCATCTCTGCTGTTGATCTCTTCCTCCCCCTACACCACATTCTTTTCTCTAATGAGAGTTTGATTTGCGAATCCATCACTTTGAAGGAGCCATGCAGTATTCACTCTGTGAAAAAGTACAGATCCCAAACCTTTGACTTCCTACATTTCAGGTCTGGCACAAGGATATGGAGGTCACATCCAAGTGGATGCATTTCCGTGTGCCTATTTCTGAAATATGAAGAAGTACCTTGTCTGTTTGATTCATAGCTGCCTGTCCCATGCTTACAGATATGGTACAGCGATTGTAACCTAGACCAGCTTCTGGTTGCGTACTTTCCCAGCTCCCAGGGCTGAAACTCAGACTATGTTTGGCTTTCATCAGAATAGTTCCAGTTTTAGCAACTGAGTTGTGGAGTACATGTTGCCAGGTTATGAATTTCTACAGACAGAAATTCTCTCTGTTGGCCATTTGCCTCAACATGTCCCCAGCAACGGCAAATTTCCGATTACACCTCAAAGCCATGCAGGCCTCTGTCCCTCACCTGCTGCCCTGAGGAGGTGGGTGCTCAGCGAGGCAGTCAGATCCAGAATCTGGGCTCAGGGGACGGAAACGCCGAGTGCTCTCAATTCCCAAAAGTGAGGATGGGACTTTTGGACTCAACTCTGGTCATCTTAATGCAGACATGTTATGAGAGCTGCTTTGACACAGGGACATTTGAATGCTGCCTCTAAAATAATTTGTGTTTCTTCCAAATTAAAAAAAAAAAAGTTTAAATAGTTCTGCTTCTCCAATCCCTGAGCTTTATTCCATCTCAGCCTTTCCCCCTGGAGGTGCACTAGGGATGGACAGTGGCTGAGGCGGTGTGGGGAGGGGAGTGAGATGCAGAGTTAAGTGACAGGAAAGGGCTAAAGGTTGGGAATGGATAGGAAGAGAACCAGGATAAAAGGTAGGTCAGGGATGGGGAGGTTGCAGGGAACACATCACATCCCTTGGCAACAAAAAGCAGAGATGCAGTCATGTCTAACGTCCCCCAACCAAATAGCTTTGCAATGGTCACCTTGGTTGAATGTCCTGTAGCGCCCATCACCTACCTTTAGGGATAGGCAGACATCGCCAAGGGCATGATCGGATATGAAGCTTGCCACTCAAGGCTCTCTAACATTTAGGTAAACTCCCATTTCAATCTCCTTTCTTCCCCTTCACGAATTTTCTGTTTTAATCAAACTCAGTGCCATGGCAAATACCCTGTACTCTCCACACTTTCCTGACATAGGAAAGATCACTGGGGACCCTTATCACCCTCTTAACTGCACCTTCCTCTGCTGAAATCTGACCCATTTTCCAAGGTCTTCCCTGAATATCCAGTGAGGAGGAGACTCTTGTCCCAAATTCCACTGAATTTTCTTTTGATGTTTACGTTTACCATGGCGTTCATCACATGCAAACTTGCTCTACAAATATTTTTATCCTCCTACCTTACCCCTTGAACACTGTATTTTCATGAGGGCAGGGACTGTGTTTAATTATAATAATTGCTATTTGTCAGGCACATAACACCTTTTTACATGCATTTTCTCCAAACATATAGTAAGCTCATGAGTAGATAGTATAATTCTCATTTTACAAATGAAAAAAGTTCAGCAAAGCGAAGTTCAATAGTGTGTCCGGAGTCCCACAAGTTTTGAATGGCTGAACTAAGATCCAAAGACCTTGCTCTTCTTGATGTATCATCCTACCCAATACTCTGAATCTCTTCTAGCACACAGGATAGCTATGGAGGGTTGGATGGACAGATGGATGGATGGATGGATAGATAGATATTAAAAATATCCAATTGACCCAAATCAAAACTGTTACCTTCCTTTATCAGGAGTTATTTACCCAAATATCAATACAGGATGTGGAAGATTATTTTAGTTCTATTATGAATAATCCACAACCCCTCAGTCTTCAGGTTCAGTCACGTAAGGTAATACCCTCATAATAAAGAGTGAGTGGGGGGTCTTCCCTGGTGGCGCAGTAGTTGAGAGTCCGCCTGCCGATGCAGGGGACACGGGTTCGTGCCCCGGTCCGGGAAGATCCCACATGTCACGGAGCGGCTGGGCCCGTGAGCCATGGCCGCTGAGCCTGCGCGTCCGGAGCCTGTGCTCCGCAACAGGAGAGGCCACAACAGTCAGAGGCCCGTGTACCGCAAAAAAAAAAAAAAAAAAAAAAAAAGAGTGAGTGGGTATTTCCTAGGTCATGTAAGCACCGGAGACCAGTGAAAAGACCTTGGAGCGACAAGATCCTCTTCACATCTCTCCTCTAGGGATTTATTAAGTTTCTGCCATTGAGCCTTGAGCGGCTTATGAGGGTCAGTGTTCTCATCTATAAGACAGACCAGCCACACCCCCCTCACAGGTGGCACAGAGAGTGATGTTAGGTAATGAACGTGAAAATTTGGCATAGAGTGGACCCTTAATCAATGTTTGTTTTTTCCAATCTCTAAGTCCAAAGAGTTTAAGAAACTGTGAAAGCAACAAGGTCTTAAAAAACAAAACACTATATAAGGTCATCTCCCCACTCCCAGCTCAGCACAGGGCTCCATGCCTCCATTGCCCCCTTCATCCTCCAGTTTGACTGGCACCAAGTCATTCTTTAGACACTGACAGAGGCTATTTCTTGCCAATTTTGTCCCTTTTCCATTGGGCACTTGTCCTTTGGGCGCTTTTCTTTTTCTTTGTTTCTAATGGTGCTTGAAATTAAGACAGATTTCAGTCTTAATTTAATAAGTCCTCCCCCTCCTGGTTTATTTCTACATTTGTCTTGCAATTGAGGCAGAAGTCTCCAAAAATAAAAACCTCAGAAAGCCTCAAATTTCACCAGCAGAGGAATCCTGTGATGTTTAGAAGGTCTGCACAATGTTTACTATCTAAAAGGAAAATTCTTCTCTTGATTTTTTCCAAACCCTTCTGTTGATGTCCAAAGGGAAAGCTCAGTTTCCGCTACACCTAGCCCCGTGTATGTACAATAGATGGATATTTTAAATGCATGTATTGGAAACAAAACTCCCAAGTGCTATGAATGAAACATATCAGTCATCATTCTTCCGCCCATCCCCTCCTTGCAGCCCAGGGGCTGAAATCATCTGTTGTCTTGGAAATATCCTTGGAGGAATAAGTCCAAGGGGCAAAGTGGAGTTGTCACCCCCCTCCAGGTTTTCTATTATCTAAGCTCAATGCTAACTCAAGACAGGAAGTCCCACATCCTGCAGCCTGGTTGGTAATCCATAATAGATAATGTTCCTGGAGCCCAAGTTGAGAAATGAAGCTTTGCTATGCACATTTTGGCCAAGAGGCAGACCTGGGATTCAATTTGAGCAACTATAACATAAAATAATAAAGTGCAAATGCAAACAGCAAAAATGTGCCCATATCACAGCTCAGAGTGTGCCAAAGCTGACCAGATAATTATACATTTTTCATGTTTTGATAAGGTACTTAATTGGCATTTTGTGGTACGCCACTGGGTGAGGGCTCCCAGCATCAGGGCTGGCGTGGAGCCCACATCCTGCTACCCTGGCAGCTTCCCATCTTCCCCATTAGCTCAAACCACATGGAGAAATGAGAGCAGGACGAATGAGACACCTTCCTTTTTTTCCAAGAGTATTGGAGTCCACCCAGGAAAAAAGCAGGGCAGGTTGATGAAAAGCCTAGGCAAGTGTTCCCAGCCTCTCCACTGTGTACTCAACTGGGGAAATCATAAAAACCAGAGTCATTTGAACGCCATTTATAGTTTACAAGCACTTTTCAAATGGGTTCTCTTAATCCTGGCACAAAGGGCTGAGCAAAGTATTTTTATTGCCCCCCTTTTACAAATCTAGAAATGAAGGCTCAGAGAGGTTGAGGGACTTGCCTGAGAATTTACAGCCGGTAAGTGCCAGAAATGGGGCGGGATCCAGTTCTTCCTGTCTCTCATCTGTGCTCTGGGCTGTCTCCCCCTCCACACCCAGGCCCTCATGAGTCAGTCTGATTTTCTGCCTCAACTAAAATGATAAAAGTCAGGGACTTGGAAAATGTCTGGGTAGAAATCTGATTCTCATACTTTCAGGACAGAGATATGGCTGTGTTTAAGTCAGGGTAGGAAAAAAAAAAAATTCAATTACTCCTTTCCCGTCTGTACAGGAAAAGAAAATAGGCAGAAAACTGATATTTCTTAATGATCTAGTTTATTTTGTCATTGTGGCCCAAAGAGGCAAAAGTGGTGATGCCCTGGAGTAGGGGGATTTCTACTATCATATCATAGGGACATTGTCACCCCTGTGCTTACTCTTTCTGGTCATCTGATCTCTCTTTCTCTCTTCCCTTGGCAATGTTCTGGGGTGCTCCTGAAAGATATGGGAAATTCATATCCTGAGCTCACATTCTGCTCAGACATAACCACTGTCTTCCACAGGTTTGAGTAGCAGTACAAAGCCTTCGGTCTCTCACCTTTGTGCACAAGGAAAGGAGGAATTGAATCCTTGAATCCCTAAGACCTTTGGGATCCCCGATCAAAAGCACTTCAGCTAAGCCCTTCTCAGAAACTCTGCCGGGTTTAGTCCATGGGGATTGGGGATGGGAGTGAGGCATGAAACCCATCATGAAACATCATTCCACGGCATATATGCTCCGGGTTCTCTTTTTTAAAATTATGTCAGGGTTCTGACTTCTACTCTCAAGACAGAAAACAGGTTCAGTCAGGCACTTGGAGAGGGCTGGCTCAGGGCTCAGCCAGGAACTCAAGTCAATTCCATCACCAGATTCTGAGATCAACTAGAGCGCACAGGGGAAGCATGTTCTGGTTATTTTACTGTTCTGGTTAATTGGGAACTAAGCAGGATATATTGAACATAATTAAATCTTTCTTTGATGATTGAGAATCTTGCAATGCCCTGGAACAATCATTCTAAATATCAATTAGAAATCCCCATGGGTAGGAAGACAGGAGATTGAGTTCATCCTGCAGTGACTTCCAGGACAAATGTAAATTTATTTTGAGGTCCACTCTCACCCCCAACACTCCTAGCCCAGAGGCATTCTTGCCTCTAATGCATCGGATAGAATGAGTCAAAGACACTAGGTCCAAAGGATATTGAAGTTCTTTGGTGCTAGTTCCAGTTCCCCTATTAAGTGGTTAAGTGAACTTAGGAAGCTATTTCACTTCTGAGACTCAATTGCCTTATCTGTGCACTGGAAGGTTGGATTTATTGGTTCTTCAACTTTTTATGGATATACATTTCCTTAAGAATCTGAGCAAAACTAAGCTTTTCAAAGCTGGGAAGTATGCACGTAAGTGCAAAACATTTACATTCTAAATCAGGGGGTGAGGGTCATGGAGACCCTTGAAGCCCATCCTCTATGATACCCGTCCATGGACTTCAGGTTTAAAATCATGGAGTAAAAGATCTCTTAGCTCCCTTTGAGCCCTGGCATTCCCTGCATCCGGTTCAGTGCAAGCATCTACCCAAGTCTATAGAGCAGTGGTTCATTGACTTTAGTTGCACTTTGAGACCACCTGGGGAGTTTTCAAAACTCCAGTGCCCAGGTTGCTCCCCAGATCAATTAAATCCGAATTTGGGTAAGTGGGGGTCAGCATTTTTTAACACCCTCCGGGAGTTTCTAATCTGCAGACAGGTTCACAAAGTAGTGCTCTGGAATAGGAATTCTCAAAATTAGGAGTGAATAGAATCATGGAGAGGGCAAGGCAGATTCCAGGGCTCCTGCCCCTGGTGACTGCGGTTCCTTCCGGCAGATCCCGCCTGAGAAGATGCACTGTTAGCAGGCATCCTAGGTAACTCCGACTCAGACCACTCTTTGGGAACTTGGTAACAGCCATTCAGCAGAAGCCCAGAGGAGCCCTCTGCCCTGCTGCCCCTTTCCTCCTAGGCAGTTCTACGTACCCACCCCGAAGTCTCCTGCCCTGCTCAGGGAGAACTTGAACAGGTTTGCTTTTACCAAACGGCCTTTTTCTCCATCTTTCTCATCTCGAGCAAACCTGGATCTTTTAGCCTGAGCATCTAACCCCACCAGGTTCAATAATTTAAGCAGAGCACTCATCAACACCGTCAGGTTTAATATTTAAACACCATAGCATCACTTAGGTCAGCCTCAAGGTGAGAGCTGCTGCTGACTCTGGCGTTACTGCTGTTTAGCAAACCAGGCCACTGGTGCCAGAGGGGACTGCGGGGAGAGCCCGGCTCCGAGGCAGGCCCGGCCCACAAAGACCCAGCCGGCCGGGTTCTGCAGCTCTCCACCTCTTCCTACCTGGAGCGTGCGCAGCAGGACCTGCAGCCCACTGGCTTCTTGTTCTGCCATCACCTCCTCGGGTCCGGGGAAATCGGCTGCCCGCGGCCAGATCGGGGCTAGAGAGGCAGCGGCTTGCCAAGCTGACCTCGCTGCCTGCCTGGCGGGAGACTGCTGCACGGGGAGAGGCCTCAGCTGCACATGCTGCCGAGTGTGAAGTGACCGCACTGTAACCCTAGCCCTCGGCCCAGGCGCGGGTGCCACCCCCCACGCCGACTCCCACTGCGGGGATTAGGTGAGCCCCGGCCCGGGGAGGGCCGAGCATTTGGGAGCGGGGGTGGAGAGGGCCCCGGTGTGAGTCACTGACCCACCTCCAGGCCCACGCAGGAGCCACCCTGAACGGCTGACAGGCATTCCCAGCTGACCTGGTCAGACTCCCTGCAGAGGCTCGTTCGGCCCTCCCCGCTGGTCCCCCGCTCCTTTATTTTGGTGTGTTGCTGGCTCCCGGGTAACAAGAGCCTGGAGAGCGCTTGCACAACCGTGGCCTTGCAGGGCACAGAAGCCCAGGGCTCCCTGAGGTCCCAGGCTTAGGGACTGGAGCTCTGGCTGAGAAGGAAGGGAACTGCTCTGGACGTTTTCTACTAACTGGGTCCCTTATACAATAACCCTATCGAGGTGGTACTATTCTTACCATCCCTGACCCCTTTTTACAAATGAGAAAACCCAGGCACAGAGCTGTTAAGCCACAAGAGCAGAGCTTAGGAGTGTATGCCCGGCCTCCCATAGGTGAACTGGTACCAAAGCACAAACACTGACCATTACACCATCCTGCCTCTTGCTGCTGCAGACGCACTGATCAAAGTAATGAGGGCTGGGAGCTCCGTCCCCTGCTTCAGGGAGAGTGGATGCCCTGGCTGATTTCCTCCAGACCAATGCAGGATCCATCATCTCTTTCTCTGTCTTCTGCTCAGAATGTGTCAGAAGAGTTTTAGTGGCTATTTGGCCACCTAGCCCCCTTCCCCATGTCAACACCTAGGTGTCTCGTAGTCCTTTAGGTACTGGCTTCTCAGAGTGTGGTTGGAGCATCACCTGGCAGCTTGTTAGGCTCCACCCCAGAGCTCCTGAATCAGAATCTGCATTTTCACAAGATCCCCAGGGGATCCATAGCTGGTTAACAAAATTACTAGAGGATTAAAGTTCAGGAAGCCCCGATTTTGACCACATGGATGACATGGCCACAAACAGTCCATGTGTTAGATGCCTGACAATTTTTGCCCCTATCACTAGCACCCAGCAAGCTCCAAGCACAGTTTTCGCATGTGAAATGGGAGAGTGAGCTCACTGAAGTTCATGACCGACGGAGAGCAAGCTAGGCAAGAGGGCCTGGACTCACAGCCAACACCCCCGTGCAGAGTTCAGGGAGCTTTTGTGAGCATCAAAGCATCCAGCTGGCAGCTGCCCAAGCCCGTGGTGGTGATCGAGGAAAGGGAGTTTACATTTCCTGATCCTACTTGGCTGAAATGTTCCCAAGTCAGGAGACAGATAGCATCTCAGTTATTCCCTCTCAATGCTAAGCCTCGCAAGCCCTGAAATTCATGTGGTTCCTGCCATCCAGAAACTTCCACTCTTAATGACTTTAAATATGAAGACTTTTCATGCAGGGAATGGACTATAATATGTCATGTTTATAGAGCTTGGGAGGTGGGGGCAGTTGATCCCTACACTTCCCACCACCTCTGATGACAGGAGGGAAGAAATAAAGGCCCCCTAAGGATTTCTTCCTTCTGTGAGGTGTGGAGCTTTTCAAGGCACACATTCTGTGATCCTTTAAGGTCCAGGGATGCAGGGAGGACTGAACTGTCCCATGTCATTACCTTAAGGGCAGATATCCATGCCCCTCGGCTGCAGGATAAAGAAAAAAGAGAGGGAGGAAGGAAAAATAAAAACTCCCTTCCAACATATATCTCAAAAATAGTTTAAAGAAAAAAGCCACTTGGGGGGAGGGATACACTGGATGATTGGGATTGACATATACACACTACTATATATAAAATAGATAACTAATAAGAACCTGCTGTATAGCACAGGCAACTCTACTCAATACTCTGTAATGGTCTATATGGGAAAAGAATCTTTAAAAAAAAAAGAGTGGATATATGTATATGTATAACTGATTCACTTTGCTGTACACCTGAAACTAATACAACATTGGAAATCAACTATACTCCAATAAAGATTTAAAAAAAAAAAAGAAAAGAAAAAAGCCATTTTGTAGTGAGAATTCACAAAAACAACCTTTGAGGACATAACTAAAGGCACTTTTGTGGTCACAGGCCCTTATATTAGCATTGACATAAAATCGGCCCCATTTGAACAGGGTCTCTTGGTTCAGCTAGCTGGAATTGTATAGGGCAGAGGCAAGGTGAAAACCTTATACATAAAGCAATCATTTTCTTCTACTCAGTGACCCCTTTCCCCTGCAGCACCATTAACCCTATTTTCAGTAAGAAATAAGGAGTGGGCTCCCTCTGTCTCACATGCCCAGCTTCGATGCACTTCCCCATCACTCCTGACAAAGCTCCATCTTCTGGAGAGTCATCACCCACTTGCCCATGCGGATACACATGGATTCCAAACAAGGAATAAAGTGTTGGTTTTGCCCTCTGATTTTCTAACAAAATTAGGTCTCGCCTCTAGCTTGTTTCAGCTCTCCATCATACCTTTAGCACATTCCTCTCTTGCTCCCCCAACGCTTACACCTCATCATTGCCCTGTAGAGACCTTAGCAACCCTGCTCCCCTCTCCAGCACAACCTCCTTTACTCTCAAGCTTTGAGAAAACCCCAGCAGTGCCCCCATGCAAACCTCCCTCTCCTGGATTCTATCTTAATGAGACTCTAGTTCCATGAGTGGGCTGATTTATTCTGGCTGGAGTATAAATGGGTGATAGTAGCTTAGCGTGCACATCCCCATTAGTATTTGAATTTCAGCAGGGACTTTTTCCTAAAAGGTAGGAGCTGATACCCAAGCCTGGAATCCTCCTGGGCAATACAGGTATCCAGAGTAGATTGAAATGAGCGCTCATGACCCACATGGGGTAGCCAACAGGGGAAGGTCTGACCCTAGGGAAGCTTAGGGAGGATGTTACTTTGTGTGGAATAGAAAGACCTTCTTACTTTCTTCACTTCATACCTTTTGAAGAAGGCATTTAGGGAAACTCAGATAGAACTCAGCCCTCTGGCTTCAAAGAAAGATACATTTAATGTGGTCCAGAGATCCCTGTTGTAGTTTCAGGAGGTCTCCAACTGGTGTTGGACCTCCTGGTCCAGTAATTCACTAGAAGGACTCACAGAACTCAGCAAAGCTGTTTTACTACAATTATGATTTATTATAGAAGGATACAGATCAAAACCAGCAAAGGGAAGAGGCACACAGGGCAGGGTCCCAGAGAGACCAGGCATGAGTGGCCAGTTATGCTCACCCAGGACATTGTGTGGACAATGCTTACTTCTCCCAGCAACAGTGGGTTCCAACACGCACAGAGTGTTGCCAACCAGGGAAGCTCACCTGAGTTTGGCTGTCTAGGGATTTCATTGGAGGTTGGTCGTGTAGACATGACTGACCTTAGTCTCCAGCCCCTCCAGAGGTCAAGCTGACACCATGTGGCCCAAGGTCCCCACCTAAATTATACTGTTTACACAGTCTATCTAGCGTGGCCCAAGTCCCCCAGGCAAACAGACACTCTTCTCAGGCATCACATTCCAAAGACTTAAAGATCACCTCTCAGGAGATGGGCAAGAGCCAGAACTTTATTTGCACAAGGTTAATCCTTTACTGCACACCTGCCCTCTTCTCCCATAATCTCAGGCCCAAGAATCTCATAATATCTCATGAATAAGTCAGAGAAATAAGCACCAGCCTGTATAATTAGGAGGACCAAATAGCTGGTAGAATGTCAGTACTCAAAGGGTGGTGATTAATAAATTGATGCTGATTCAGAGGGAGTTTCCTAATAGCATTCAGAGAGTTCCCCTGGTTCTTCCTATTCAACATTTTTTCTCAATGACTTGGATGAAAATACAAACTGCAAGCTTATCAGATTTTGATGACACCCAATTGAGAAAGATACAAATATGTCAGATTACATAGTGGGATCCAAAAAGATTTCAGCAGCCTTGAGTGATGGACCAGATCCTACAGGATGAAATATAATAGAGCCAGGTGGACGCTCCTTCCCCTGGATCCTCAACACCAACTGTGCAAAAATAAGGTAAGATACTTGGCAAAGCAGTGTTGAACATGGAAAGGCTTGGGAGTTTAGCCAGAGGGGAGAACCATATAAGTGTCAGCATGGCCCCATATCCCAAACTGTCTTTTCAATCTAATGCCATCATCTTTAGAGGGGGATGAACATTGTATCTGTAACCAGGATGGAAGTGAGGCTGCATTGAGGTCCCACCTGTGCAGGACCTCAGCACAGTCCCTGGCACAGAGGAAGTGCCCATCAATGAGAGCTATGTGTTATTATTATGGACATCACCAACAAAAGGGTCATAACCACAACAGAGGAGACCCGAGTCCTGTTCAACACTGCTTGGTCTCCAGATGCATGACAGCTGTCGCCAAGGCCAGAAAAGATGTGGAGGAGGGCTGGGTTCTGAGGGCAAGAAACAGAAGCAAAGGGTGGAGCTATGAGGAGCCTGATCTGGGGCAGGTGCAGAACCGTCCTGAGCTGGTTCAGGCCAACGCGAGGGGCTATTTCCGTGCCCAACAGGGACTGAGAGACCGTTTGGTCAGAAGGTTCCAGAGGGAATTCCAGGACTGGGTGACTTTAACAGGCCCTCTGTTCAACGACTTGATAGGGTGAGGAGAAAGACAGGCGCTCCCTGGCTCCAGGTCATACAGCCAGGAGATGGCAAAGCTGGAACTAATTCTCCCTTCGAAGCTGCCCTTTAGAATGTGGCCCACTGTCCCAGGTGGCACATGCAATGATTAGGGTGGAACTCGGATAAACAGTTTACATTTCAATAGACAGGTTGTATCTCAGCCTGTATTGGAAGAAATATCTAATTAGCACAATAAAACCATGTTTTCTCAGGTATTCATTGTCATGATAAAGATTAAAGTTTAAAAGTGAGTCAGTGTTCAAAACTATAATTCAAAAACATACATGCACCCTTATGTTCATAGCAGCACTATTTACAATAGCCAAGACATGGAAACAGCCTAAATGTCCATCAACAGGTAAACAGATAAAGAAGATGCGGTGTATATATATACACAGTGGAACACTACTCGGTCATAAAAAAGAATGAAATCACACCATGTGCAGCAACATGGATGGGCCTAGAAAGTTCTCATACAAAGTGAAGAAAGCCAGACAAAGACAAATATCCTATGATATCACTTATATGTGGAATCTAAAACATGACACAAATGAACTTATCTACAAAACAGAAACAGACTCATAGAGAATAGACTTGTGGTTGCCAAGGGGGAAGAGGGTGGGAGAGGGAAGGATTGGGAGTTTGGGATTAGCAGATGCAAACTAGTATATAGAGAATGGATAAACAACAAGGTCCTACTGTATAGCACAGGGAACCATATTCAATATCCTCTGATAAAACCATAATGGAAAAGAATGAGAAAAAGAATGTATATATGTATAACTGAGTCACTTTGCTGTACAGCAGAAATTAACACAACATTGTAAATCAACTGTACTTCAATAAAATAATTTTTTAAAAAAAACTGAGTCAATATTAAGGAAAACATTTAGGGAATAGTACACATGGCTCTCAGACACAGCAAAAATCTAGAGGGAGGAAAGTTAATAGCTAAAATTATAGAAGGATCACATTGCTCCACGCTTCCTGTCTAATATTCAGCTTAGATGATCTTTTCCTTAATCTTATAGTGAGACCAAATCTCCCTCAAATAATAGCTAACACCCTCCTTCCTCAGACACATTTTAAGCTGATTAGTCTAAAGATTTACCCAAGCCCACACATGTGACCAGTCTACCTATCATGATGATTTACATGTAATGTTACTATCTTTAAGCTTTCCATTTCATGCTCTGGTTTTCTTCATTTTCACTTTCCTGATTTTTCCTGCCCTATCTCCAGCACACACGTGTGTGTACACACTGGTGCCTGCACACATAGACACACACACTGTCTGCAACCTTCTGCCAATCAGAACAATGCTGCCTTGACAATACATCAGAGAGTTGATTGTCTGTCCCTACTGCCTCTCAAAAGATTTCCTTCCCCTTCTAATGCATGAAATTCCTAAAGGGGATGGGTGGGGGCAAAGGAGAAGAAATCTAGGTCCAAGAGCTGGTGTTCTGTGTACATCAGCTAATGGAATCCTTGTCCAAGCCCTTTGAGTCAGACATTATTCCAGATTTAGTTTCCAGATGAGAAAACTAAGGTTAAATTACGTGAGGGTGTTGTACAGGGATTTGATCCTGGGTCCATCAGCCCCCATGGCCCTGCCCTCCAATGAGAAGAGAAGCTGGAGGTGCAGAAGTCCCAAAAGGGAAGTTCTCAATGAATTTACATTCATAAATGACAAATGTGGATTCTTTCCTGAGCATAGAGGAGAGTGTAGGTAGGAGGAGGGCGTACCCTGCAGTGAGCGTGTGAGTGCAGCCCCCAGGAGTCTTAGCTGATCTAGAAAGACATAGTGACCTACATGCACATGAATACAGGTACCTCAGGCAGAAGCGGAGGCCTGAAAACAGACTTCCTCCCATCACTCAACCTGGGACCAGCCCTCTGACAAGCCTCTCTCCACGCTACACATGGAACACCTGGGATCAAACTTTTGCTCCCTTGCCTATTAGCTATGTGACTATGGGAAAGTGACCTAAACTCTCCGTGCCTTGGGTTTCTCGTCTGCTAAATGGGGGAATGATAATGCCTACCTCATAGGGGAATGATAATACCTACTGGAATAGCACAATGTTCTTAGCACAGTGTTTGTCATCTAGTAAGCCCTCTGTACATGCAGATGTGACTGATATTATTATGATTACCTTTGTTACAGATTCAATAATACCCACCTCAAATAATTGGTGGGAGGATTAAATGAGCAAAAATATGTGGAAATGACTAATGTAAGGTGATGAATGATGGAAATTATTAAGCACTGATGCACTGGACTCCTAATTTAGGAGGGCACTGAGTAGAGGAAGTGACTTGACACCCATATTTCCACCCAATGAAGAAAACTGTTTTGAGTTCTCATCAACCCTAAGCATCTCTGAAATGAACTCCCATCACTACAAGACACCTGCACAACAGCAGGCACCCAAAAAGCCTGCAGCTGCCCGAGCTCAGATACCAGACAAAGCAAAGGAGATGCAGACAAGATGTCAGCATCCTTCTGGCTGGAGGGACAGAGAGACACAGCACCACCTACCATGGACAGGGGCCCAAGGCAAGCCAAACCTGCAGGAGACACGGCTCCAACAACACTGGGTATTTTGCCCTTTGAGCAAGGACTAATTCAGACATTAAAGGTGAATCTCAGCCACCACCAGACCTGGTGACAAGAGCAGCACAGGACATGATAGAGTGAGGCAGAGAGAACATCTCCAGGCAGCACCAAAATCAAGACAGTTCTCCCAGGTGTACAAGTAAGGAGATACTACCCTGTGAAATGGGGAAGAACTGAATCTACTCTATTCTCTGTATGGTGTGTTCTATACAGCTCTGTCAAAAATTGTATATTGTTCCCAACTGACCGTGAATTTGGCCATTTTTCACCAACCCATAAACAATCAGAGAACTATTCAACTATTGTCAGTCTGGACCATTTTTTATCTGGCTATTGGGTTCTGAGGCCCAGAGTGGACAAAACAGGTGAACGACCAACCTTGCTGAATATTTCTGGCATAAATTTGAAGCTCAGAAATAACAATAAGATGGCTTCCCTTAGCACTAGGAGAACATTGACCACCTCTCCCTCAACTTAATCATCAGAATCCTTAGTCCTGTCTGTCCAAGACTGAAAGACACTCATCACTAAGTTTTCTTATCTGTAAATCCTGATCTACTAAACAGGGCATCCAGGTGATAACTGAATTCTCCTGCATTGTCTTAGAATGTTCTTCCCTTCCTTCTGGTTGATGTGCAGCAAAATCCAGATCCTTCAGGAACTATGGGGAGGGGTGGGATACCAAAGCCCTACTAGAGGATCTGCCTTTCTAGAAGAGTGAAGGGGGTTTCAGTGACAGCTGATTCATCCTCCTTCTCTTAATACTGCTTTTCCTGCTCCCACCCCAGCCATGCATCCCCACCACCCAAGTCCGCATCCCTTTGCCATTTGGTGTGGAGTGATAAGGATTATAATTACAATTAGTGTAAGCAAACCCAGGAAGGTGACTATGTAATGGTCTGCTTCCACAGGGAGTTTCTTGTGAACCAGGTAAAGCCTTGCTTTACAATGTGATCTTTTTAGACAGGCTCAAGGATAACTTTGCCTGGTTTTATGTTGATTGTGTTTTCTGTTAGAAAAGAATAATAAGCATTTTTTAAATCTTCCAAAGTTTTCTCAGACAGACTTTTCTTAAGTTATTCCAGAACCCCAAAGTGATGTTATGGCCATGAAAAGGATCACTGGTCCCAGTAGCAAATACATGCTAGTTCAACTGAGTTATTTCTATTAGAAAATGTTAGAAGGATAATTGGCTCTGTAATAGTCCCTATTTTTTTTTTTTACTTCATTAATTTCTGCTCTTTATAATGTCCTTCATTCTACTTACTTACATTGATTGTATTTTTCTAGCTTCTTAAGGTAGAAACTTAGATCGATGACTTTAAATTTTTCTTCTTTGCTTATATAAGCATATAAATCTATAAATCTCCCTCTATGTACTGCTTTAGTTACATCCCACAAATTTCCATGTGTTTGTTCATTATCATTCCATTCAAAATATTTCTAATATTTGGCATATGTGTTATTTAGACATGTGTTGTTTAATATACAAATATTGGGACTTCACCAGAGTTTCTATTATTATAAATTTAATTTCTGGTTAATTCCAGTATAGACAGAAAATGTATTCTAAAAGACTGTAAATTTTCAGTCTTTTCAAAATTTTTAACACTTAATTTTTGACCCAGCATTTGGTCTATCTTGAAGAAAATTTTGTGTTTATAAAAAGAATGTATATTCTGCAGTTGGTGGATATAGCATACTATAAATGTCAATTAGGTCAAGATACAGTATTGTTCAGATCTTCTATATCCTATGATTAAAGATTTCTCTATCTCTACCTTTAGTTCTGTAAATTTTGGCTTCATGGATTTTTAAGTTCTGTTAATAGGCAACTACACATTTATAATTGCTATGTCCTTCTGATAAATGGACCCTTTTATCTTAATGAAATGTCTCTATCTTTGGAAATACTCTGTCTTAAAGTCTACTTTGTCTGATATTAATACAGTTACTCCAGCTTTTTTATGCTCTGGTTTACTTGGTATAGGTTTTTTCATCCTTTATTTTCAATCTATCTGTTTACACTTAACATCATTTCTTATTCAAAAAATATATTGGTGTCTTGCTTTTTTATTCAGCCTGACAATCTCTGCCTTTTAATTGGAGTGGTCCATTTACAGTAAGTCCCCTACATACGAAACTTCAAGTTGTGAACTTTCAAAGATGGAAACGTGCGTTCACATGTCCAATCACATAAGTTAGTTCACTTGTCTGGTGTACATTGCCACATGCGTGCATCTTCTATAAGTGGTTGTGCTTTTGTGTACTTCACGGTACAGTACTAATTTTTTGTGTTTGTTTTTTATGTATTATTTGTGTGAAAAGTATGATAAACCTATTACAGTACAGTACTATATAGCCAATTGTGTTAGTTGGGTACCTAGGCTAATTTTGTTGGACTTATGAACAAATTGGACTTACAAACGCACTCTTAGAATGGAACTCATTTGTATGTAGAAACTTACCGTATTTATATTTAATGTAATTCTTGATATAGTTGGTTTTATCATTATGCCATTGTTTTTCTCTTTGTCTCATCTCTTTTTGTTTCATCCACTCCTCCTCCTTTTCTGCCTTCTTTTGGGTTAATCAAACATTTTTTAGTATTCCATTTAGTTCTGTGATTGGCTTTTCAGCTCTACCTCTATGCGTTATATTTCAGTGCTTGTTCAAAGGACTACTTTATGCATCCTTGACCTTTCACAGTCTGGTTGGAGTTTATATAGTACCTCTTCATGTAAAATATGATAACCATGTAACAGAATAGTTCCATTTGCCTTCCACTGCCTATCCTTTTGATATCGTTGTCATAAATAGTAACTCTATGTTTGTTATAGATCCCACACAATATTTATTTTGCTTAAGACAGTCATGTGTCTATTAAAGAAACTACGAGAAGAAAAAATATATAGTCTTTTATATTTATTCACACACTTACTATTTCCAGTGCTTGTTATTCCTTCTTGTAGATAGGACTTTCTTTCAGGAATCATTTTCCTTCAGCTTGGAAAAATTTCTTCAGCATTTTTGAAGTTGTAACCTACTGGCAACAAATACTCTCCATTTTTGTTTATTGGAAAATGCATTTATTTGCTATCATTTTTAAAGAATACAGAATTCTGGGATACTGGACTGACAGTTTTTCTTTTTTTCTTTCAGCACGTTGAACACATCATTCTGCTGTCTTCTTGCCTCCACTCTTGTTAAAGAAGTTTGTCATCATGTGTATCAATGTCCCGTGTATGTGATGTGTCACTTTTCTTTGACTGCTTTCAAGAATTCTTCTTTCTCTTTGACTTTTGGCAGATTTAATATGTAATACCTAAATGTGGCTTCCTTTATGTATATCCTGCTTGATTTCTTGAGTTCCTTGAATTTGTAAGTTTGTGTTTTCCACCAAATTTTGGACATGTTTAGCATTATTTTTTCAAATATCGTTTCTTTCCTCCTTTCTATTCTCCTTCTTGGACTCCAATTAAACATATGTTAGATCACCTGATATGGTACACCTGAGGCTCTGCTCATTTTTGTCAAGCCATTTTGTCTCTGCCCTTCAGATTAAATGGCTTCTATTAATTTTCCAAGTTCACTTACCTGTCATCATTTTAAAATTTCAACTAGTCTAATTTTATGGTGTAAAGAATTCATCAGCTCTTTTTCTATACTTTTCATTTCTCTGTTATTATCCATCTGTTTGCTCATTGTGACCATGTTTTTCTTTCATTTCTTAAGCATATTTGAAATACATGCTTTAAAGTCCTAGTCCACTCATGCTAGTATCTCAGAATTAGTTTCTATTGATTGCTCTTTCTCTTGGCTGTGGAATACATTTTTCAGTTTCTATACATGTCTAGTAATGTTTTACTGACTGCAAGACATCGTCATTGAGATACTGTGGAGATTGTAGATTCTGCTATTAGAAGGACTCTTGGATAACAAGTAGTCTATTTTTCTGCATTTACAAATTATAAAAAGGAATCCATGGGAAAAAAGGATTTGCCCAATGCCCACAGATAGTCATGGCCAACTGAAACTACAACCAAATCCCCTGAGCTGAGGCTCAGTGTCTTCCCAGTTTTTTAACTTGAAAACATACTGCTTTTTCAATACTTTTCAAAAATGTATACTTGGGAATAACATTTTCTGCTCTTAAAGGTTTGCTAGCCCTTTCTTGACTTCTGTGCCTGAAGATCACTCACCTATTCTAGATCTGGGGATGCTACTGCTGTTGCTGCTGATAATGATATCTGATATCCTTGAGTACCTACTGTTTGTCAAGTACTGTGCTTATACTACTACGTGCCAGCTAATGTGCAGGAGTTTTACTTACTTTATTTCACATTATACCATCTCTTCTTTTGGCAGCTTACCCTAACACCACTCCTTCTGCTGGCAAAATTAAATACTGCTGTTTCTATGTCTCCAAAGCACATGCATATATAATATAGTACTGATGAAAATGTTAGATTAATTAGTTTATGTGGACAGCTGTGCCATTAGGCTTGCAGTCTTTCAGTGGCCAGGGAAGCCCTCTATATTCATAACACCCAACACAGTGCCAGGCACATAGTAGTTGGCAGAAAATATTGGGTTCCAGTGGCCTCCAGTGAAGGGGAAAGCCCACCTTTGGACTAGTTGCATGCCAGTATTCCAGCCTTGTCAGCAAGTGGCAGCTCAAAGGTCACCATATCCTTGGTCCTATGAGGTGGAAGGCCAATTCTCTACTCAGCATCCACTTGAGGCTTTGTTGCCATGGACACCTAACAAAATTCTTCAGGGAGGGCCAAGATAATCCCCACCCTTCTGCCCAGTCTTGTTCTATCAGTGGCCAGACCTGGAGTGCTGACAGGTGTGGAATGTTCATCAGGCACTTGCATCTGGGCCAGCCCAGAGGCTCATGGCTTCTGGGCCCCAAAGCTGAAGTATCAGGTCACAAAACAAGCTGGAACTAAGGGCTCCTAAGGTCAGGCTGCCCAGAGTGAGGCTGGGGAGAAATGGAGATATCAGCCATCAAAGCCACAAGTCCAGATGTTTCTTTCTGCTTCACTGAAGGCTGGGGAGACTGCAAGCCAGGACTACAGGAACCAAATGCCAAACTGCACAGGGGCATGGCTTCATTGGGAAGGGGCTATGAGGACAAGGCAATGCTCCAGCTTGTGACACATTCATTTAGTCATTTACTCCACAAACATGTACTCATCAGAGTTCCACAGTAAGGAGTATACCATCACATAATAGCTAAGAGCAAAAATCTCTGGAATCAGACAACTTAGATTCACATGCAGGTTCTGCCAAATCGAGCTATGTGACTTCTAACAAATTACATACATTTTCCGTACCTCCCATGATTAAAACAGTGATAGTAACACAAACGGTTGTGAAGATGAAATGAGTCATTCATTTAAAATTTGCAGGTCAGTGTCTGACATATAATAAATGCTTAATAGATGTTAGTAGTTATTATCATCAGGCCTGGGATGGCATCAAAGAGATTAAGGTGACAAACTATCTTAAAGATTCTTAAGTCCCTGCCCTCAAAGAGCTCTTAGGATACTGGGAGAAATTGACCTGCATATAACCTTTTCCAGCGTGATCTGACCATGCAGCTGCCGAATGGGAGCCCCAGAAAGAAAGTAACTTCTCCTTCTTGAAGAAGTTGGGGAAATTTTCCCAAAGAGTATGGTCCTAGCACTGGACCTCAGAGGGCTTCCAGGATGAAGAGAGCAGAGGGGCACTCTAGGTAGAAGAGTATGTGAAAGACATACCTGTATAAGAGAGTTTAGGATACTCGATATCATAAGGGGTTGGTGTACAAGTGATAGAGCCCTCACAATGAAGCTGTAGAGGTAACCCAGGCCAGATAAGATAGCTCTGTTTTCCATAATGTGGGGTGAGATCCCAATGAAAGTTTGTAAACAGGGAAGGGACACGGGTAAAGTTCATTTTCATGTTTAAATTTCTTCTCCCTCTGTGGAAATGTGAGCTTTCTCCTGCTCCACACGCAGTGAAGGATATGGCAAACTCATTTCCTCTTCTCTCATTCACACTAGGCTGTGAATGACTGGTAAGGCGTGATGCAATTCTTCACCAAGAAAACTTACAGTTTACTAAGGGACAATTAAAATCTAGGGCACTATCTAAGAGATGAAGGAAGTCTTTTGAGATTCAGGGGACCTTTCCAAATCCCCTCTCTCACCTTTACAGACTGGTGTCTAATAAGTTCATTACAATGAAAGGCTCTCTTTATCAGTTAAACAATTGATTAATAACTTCTGATAGAATTATCTTGTGATACCCATTACTTTGTGAACATATCAGAGACTCTGGATTTCCCTTTTGTGTCATTATCCAAGGCTTTCACTGAGCCATCTGTACTTGCAAAAGTTCAGAACCGAAACACCATTACTCACAGCTTAGCTATCTGTAAGAAGGGAACAAAAGCGATGGGAATGACAAAGTCCCTTGTCCCCATTCTTAGTTTTTACCCCATCTCTCATCCAGTGGAAACTTTTCTCTACCCCATTTCCTTTCCATACTAATAAATAATGATCTGATGTTAGCCCTGAGGACCATGGTGACCAGCTGAGATAACTAAATTCAGTCATGAGTAACCTCAGAGGAGCATCTGAAATGTAAGTCTTCTATTTCTATCAGCTTATAGCAACAGAAGACATCAGCTCATTTTAGAGAATTATTAAGCATCTTAAACAGGTGGAAATGTTCAAAAGGTAAGGAGGACCAACCCTCAGTAATCCTGATATGACTTCAGATGTCCTTCCAAGCTGACATGACAGTTGACATTGCTTAACCCTTTTAGAATACTTGGGAGTAGAATTTATAAGGAAATGAATGGACAGACGCTAAGGCGCCCCATCCCAATCCATGATCCCCACCGGCTGATGGTGACGCCTTTGTGTAACAAACCCCTTTCCCTGAGTGTAGGCAGGACCTAGAACTTGCTTCTAATCAATAGAACATGACAAAGGTAGTAAGATGGCACTCCCACAATCATGTTACATTATGACTCCACCTTGCTGGCTGACTAGCTGTAGAGACTCTCCCTGCTGCTGGCTTGATGACATAAATGGCCAAGGTGGAGAAGCCTGTGTGACAAGGAATTGTGGGTGGCCTCCAGCAGACAGCCAGCAAGAAGCCAAAGCCCTGACACATAGCCACAAGCCTGACTCCAGCCCCCGCACTCTTTACTGTTATGCTGGCAGCCTGGGGATTAAACCGAAGTCTTGTAGAGGGAGCCATGGCCACGAACAGACCATCCAGCCCAGCCGGGCTCCCATCTGTCCTTCAGCCCCGCCCCTCCAGCAATCTACTCCTTCCGCACAGGAATCCCAGGGAAATCGCACGCCCGCACTTCACTCACACTGAGAAACACAAGGAAGCAAGAAGAGAAACACCTCAACATCTGATCTGGCTGGTTGAAACCAATTCTCATTACAGTAATTTACATAAATAGGAGCTCAAATTTGCATACCATTAAGTGTTTAAGATTAACTTGTGCAAGTTTGTATTTGATTTCAGCCTTAAACTCTTCATGGAAGCTGAGCCTCCACTGTTTTCTCCCCCAAGTAACAGAGCTTTAAAACAAATTCAAAGACCTGCCACATCCCATGGATTTCTTTAAATTCACTAACTTTGAGGAATGGGGCTGCCCAGTTACACTTGGGATGCTCTCTTGACACGAAAATGGCAGCATCAATACTCACGTAGATGCCTATTTGAATAAGAAATAGAATTTTTAAAATTTATTTATTTATTTTTGGCTGCATTGGGTCTTCGTTGCTACGTGCAGGCTTTCTCTAGTTGTGGAGAGCTGGGGCTACTGTTTGTTGTGGTGCACGGGCTCTAGGCGCGCAGGTTTCATTAGTTGTGGCTCATGGGCTCTAGAGCACAGGCTCAGTAGTTGTGGCGCACGGGCTTAGCTGTTCCACGGCATGTGGGAATCTTCCCGGACCAGGGCTCAAACCCGTGTACCCTGCATTGGCAGGCAGATTCTTAACCACCACGCCACCAGGGAAGCCCAAGAAATAGAATTTTAATGGTAAGCTCTGCAGATCCCAGGCAAGAGTTTGCGTAATACCTATAACCCCCTGCCAGGACTGGCAGAATGTTGGTTTTGGAGTCTGTCATTTTCCACAAGCAGAAAGAATTTGATGTGCTCTTCAAAACGGAAAGAAAGCCTGCTTCTGGGATTAGGCCACACCTGTCCACTGGACTTTGAGTGCCAGAACCTGGATGGGTGTTCTCCATCAACTGGCCCCTATAAAATCTAATAACAGGATTTTATACAAGAACCAAGAGTGGCACAGAATACCCCCTAACCCTGGAAAATGATCGGGAAAAACAGGGTTGAAGAGCTGCACTAGCACACGGTGTCATGATGTGATTAATCCATCTCAGGAAAATGACTTTATGAGCCAATTAAATGCAGCTAAGAGGAGCTATTTTGCATTGTCTCTTTATTCCATTTCTGGTGACAATTGTACCTGTCAGGAAAGCTGTGAGAAACTATCAATTTCTGCAGCATGAATTTTCAGAGGAAGATAAGAACCGCTGTCCTGGGAGAGATCAGCTGTCCCTATCAGAGCACAAATCCCCACTGAGAGATGGAGTCCTTTGAGTCTGGGTTGCTTCCAGCTCCAGGTGATGGGTTCCTGGGTCTTGCCCTCCCCTCCCGTCCCAGTGGCCTTCTGCTCCAGAACAGAAAAGCCACCACCTCTAAGTGCAGATGAAGCAAATACTTTCCATCCTGGAGAAAAATCTCCTCCTCTTATCACAAAGAAGAAGAAAGAGGAGAAAGAGAAGGAGAAATGCTTCCTACATATGAAGTAAAATTATTTTCCAGGTTTAAAATGGCAAACACTTAAATGAGCAGAATGGGGGTTTGCTTCAAGGCAATGACTCTAGCTTGCTTTCATCAACTCTTATATTCAAGTAGGTAACAAAGCATATTCATAGCAGAAAAAACAAGGTCCATTAACCCTCCCCCTTAATGCTCCCCCCCAAAGCAGGGACTGCCTCAGTGTAAATCATTGAGGAAAACAGTTAATTAAACAGGGGAAAAAGAACAGCTCTCAGTGCCCAACCCCAAGGCAGGGGAGGCTACCAGCAGAGGAAAGTAAACACTCGGACCAGGTGAATCCTCCCGGTTCCTTAGGCTACTACTACTTAGCAGTGAGCCAGTGGCTCAGATGTCATATAAAAGGGAAAGTGCTGGCTCAGCCGGGGGCTCAGGTTCTGTCACTCCAGCCTGGGTAGGGTTACAAGTTTGCTGCGATGCCCATTGACCTTTGGTGGGGACACACACCATCAGTTCACCTCTCCAAGAGCTCAAGGCTATGCAGGGTGGCCAGGGCCAGGCAGAGGCAAAGCAGAGACTTTGAGACACTAGTTCTGCAGGCCCCTAAATTGTCCTGCTGGGAATGACAGGCAATTTTCCAAACTAGATATGGCGCCACGGACCCCATGGTCTGGCTTGAGATTCGGGGGACCCGTTTACCCCACTTGGCTAGCTACACTGAGAAATTAATCTATGACCATTGCAGCCCCATTGCCCTCCCTGGGAAACATGAACAATTGAACTGGGCCTTAGGAAGGTAATGTCTTAACCCCAGCCTGGCCTTGCCAGCTCTTCCTGCAAAGCCTCTGGCCTCAGCAGACGTGCCTGTGTTCATTCCCCCAATCTTTTGCCCAAAGCCCCATCACAAATGCCCCCACCTTGACTTGCACATACACACATGCCCAGGGACACACTCTCCAGCTCCTCTACTTTTGCAAAGTTCCATCAGAAACCATCCAAAGATCCAACGTCCGTGCAAGGCATTCCCAGAGGCCTCCTCTGGGGAAAGATATCTTTGCTTCCCCTCTGCAGCTTCAGAAATGTGCCTTGTCTCCATTATATAATTTACCACAATCTCCAACACCACACCATACCCTGCTGAGAATCCCAGACCAGACCACACTCATCTGTGTATCTCCAGTGCCTAACTCAGGACCTGGAACAACAGAGATACTCAGGAAATGTATGTAGAAGAAAGGAAGAAAGGATGGAGTGGGGGAGAGCAAGGCAGGAAAACTTACATGAAGATTAGCTGGCTTCCTTCAGTTGCTAGAGATAGATAAAGGAGGAAGTAAAGAGAGCAACCAACATTTATTAAACACACGTGTGTACCTGGCATTATTCTAAGCACTTTCTTTTATCTCCCTCATTATATTTTATATATGAAAAAAACTGAGGCTCAGAAGAGTTAAGTAACTTTCCCAAGGGCATACAGCTAATAAGGCTCAGAGCTGTAATTCTGCATCCAGCCCATCTGACTGTGAAATGTGCACTCTTTTGCTCTTATGGTATTGTCTTCTTAGGCTCCTAAAATATTAGGATCAAAATGGACCTTAGAGATAACTTAGTCTGAACTGTCTAAGGCCCAGAGAGGGTAAGTCATTTGCCACAGGTGACCCCGCTGGTCCACTGTAGAGCCAAGAACCTGTTTCTCCTAACTCCCATTCCAGGGCTTTTGGCATCACCCCCAGACTCTCAGAAGAGCCGTAACTATGTGTGATATTATCCTATCAAACCAAGTCATTAAGAAACAGAACAAAATATTTGGGGAACAAGGTTAGCGCACTTTGTCTTCCCAGGGCAGCTGAGGCTGCATAGATACACTCAGAAACCACACGAAGGAAGCAGCCAGCTCCATGGACTCGCAGCTGCTCCTAACGTCCCTCGGAGGAGGCCTGTTCCTGAAGGAGCAGGAACAACTGGGAGAGCTTCTATGAAGGCTGTCAAAACCTGCCTTCCAGGGCTTCCCTGGTGGCACAGTGGTTGAGAGTCCACCTGCCAATGCAGGGGACGCGGGTTCATGCCCCGGTCCGGGAGGATTCCACATGCCGCGGAGCGGCTGGGCCCGTGAGCCATGGCTGCTGAGCCTGCGCGTCCGGAGCCTGTGCTCCGCAACGGGAGAGGCCATAACAGTGAGAGGCCTGCATACCGAAAAAAAAAAAAAAAACCTGCCCTCCAGATGGGAGTAAACAGGACTCTCATTGCCTTCCCTGTGAAATTATCCATCCACTGACTCTGATGTGCGTGTCTCCACACCTCAGTGGCTTTACTGCCCGTAAGCATCAATCCATCGTCCTGTGAGGTGTGCTGTTTGGCTGTCAGCATCTTCAGGATGGGCAAATGGACACTCTGAGAAGGTAAGATACTTGCTGAGTTAATGACAGTACTTTAATAGCCAAGGAGGGTCCACCATCCCAGCGTCCAAGCCACTGGGCTTGACCAAGAGTGGGTTGCTTGTCTCATGTCTTTGTCCTGAATGAATTTTCCTTTTTCTCCTCTTCATCTTTGTCTTGGTCACTCCTTCCCCTACTGTGTACTCTCTCCTGCAACCCTCTCCTGGCTTACAGAGCTCCTTCTAGGCACAAGGCCCTCCCAAGCTCTCTCTCGCTCTCTCTCTTCCCTGTGATCCTCCCAAGAGAAGCCATCTCAGTCAAATGATGGGAATGAATTCATACTGGTGCAGATTCTTTGGGTACAGGATGGGCAGGGAGGAAATGGGAAGGCTCCCTGGCATAGGGAGGAAGGCATAAAGAAGTTGGCAAAGAATTCAGTAGAAGAGATTAATAGAGAATCCTGAAACAAATGAGAGGGTTCAAGGAAGTGCAGAGGGAAGGATTTGGAGAAAGAGAAGCATTATGTAATTGTATAATCGTAATAACCTAGGGTGTAGGGTGATACTTTGGAGAAGGAAGGCTGCAACAAGTAGGTAGGTTGGGGCCAGATCATAATAGCCAGATTAAGAAACCTGAACCTCATTCCATAGACCTCAAGTTGCCATTGTGGTCAAAAGGGTGGATGATGCAAAGTGTCTGGTCACTCATGTCTAAATGAGCTGTCTATTCACAGACTTCTACAACCATATTACAAAACTGTACATTCATATACTTTGGAGCCCGAGAGCTGTGCTTCACTTCTCCAATTCACCCGTGCCATCTCTTGGCTGTGTCAACGCCTCTATCCATTGAGAGTATACAATGGAGCTCCTCCTGGGAACAGGGCTTCTCCCCAAATCCAATTAAACACCATGCAACAAATAGAAATTAAGAATCCCTCATGTGCAGGAAAAGTAAGCTCCTGACTCCAATCTCTAGGTTGTCTTGTTGACATGGTAAGGTATACACAGATGGAATTATTAATCACTTATTCACATAATCAGTAAGTGGATTTTGCAATTCAGACCCTTCTAATTCTGTGGTCCTCAAACTTGGTTGCACATTACAATCACCTGCGTGATGTCTGGGTCCCATCCATGGAAATTCTGATTGAGTTGGTTGGGCATGGGATGCTGGCATGGGAATTTTAAACATGTCAACCCAAACATGTATCCAGAATTGAGAACTACTGTAGAAATAGGAGACCTGAGAAGGAAAGGGTTTTTGTGGACAGGATGGATTGAGCAGGTCTTTAAAGGACAAGTACAGGGGTTGAGATCCTATTGGGTGGGAAAACCATGTGGGCAGAGGCCCAGAAGCAGCCATGCACATGGCTTAACCAAGTATATTAAATGCTGGGACAAGACTGAAGGAGCTCTTATCTTAGGACCAAGACAAGATAAGATGAGGTGTCCAAACATCTGGACCAGGTGGTGCAGTCCACTCTGGATTAGGTGTTGGCGGCTTTGGTCCAAGTCCCAGTTGGTAATTTCAGATACTCACTTAACTTGTTTGCATCTCGGTGCAGTATCTAAATTTTACAGATAAAATAGACTGGGCCACCACCTAAGGATGTTCAGGTCATGTTCTACATAAGGATTTTTGACTGAGAGAGGGAGAGGGGGCTGAAATTCTGCCGGAGACCCATTTATCAAGCCCCGCACGTGGCAGGATGCTACACTCACTGCCCAAAAAAGATGTCTGTGGGCTAGCTGCCACTGAGGGTGGAAGGTCTGAAAATCACTTTTCAGATTAAGTGATGTTCTCCGTTTCCTCTGCTAAACACCCATCCTGAGCCCACAGGCCCACTGAATCGCACAGATGGCATGCCTACTCACTGCTGTTGTCACCAAATGTCAGACACATTCGTTCGCAAGCCTGGTTTGCCAATGATAGTAACTGAGTAATTTTATTAAATAAAATCTAAACCAATGAAATATGAGTGCAAAAGGGTTTTATTTCTATAGAAACTAAGTTGAATACCTTAAAAATCACAACAAAAGCAATAACCTTAAAAGTTGGTGTCCAGAAAGTGAATTGGTATAGTCATAGAAAACAGTATGAAGGTTTCTCAGAAAAATTAAAAGTAGAAATATCATATTATCCAGCAATCCTACTTCTAGGTATTGATCCAAAGGAATTATAACTCAGGGTCTCAAAGAGATACCTGCACTCCTATGTTCACTGCAGCATTATTTACAGCCGCTAAGATATGGAAACAACCTAAATGTACATCCACAGATGAATGGATAAAGAAATGTGCGAGATGATGGACAGATAGGTAGATAGGTGAAAATATATGGTGGAACATTACTCAGTCTTAAAAAAGAAGGAAATCCTACCATTTGTGACAACATGGATAAAACTAAGGGCACTATGCTAAGTGAAATAAGCCAGACACAGAAAGAAACTTACTGTGTGATCTCATATGTGGAATCTAAAATAGTCAAACTCATGGAAGCAGAGAGTTGAATGGTGGTTTCCAGGGACTGGGGAGAGGGGAAAATGGGGAGGTGATGGTTAAAGGGTGGAAATTTTCAATTATACAAGATAATTAAGTTCTGTAGATCAACTCTAAAGCATAGTGCCCACAGCTGACGATACTGTATTGTATACTCAAAATTTGCCAACAAGGTAGACCATATCCTAAGTGTTCTAACCACACACACAAAATAATAATATTATTAAAGGGGGTGGGGACTTCCTTGGTGGTCCAGTGATTAAGACATCACCTTCCAATGCAGGGGGTGCAGGTTCAACCCCTGGTTGGGGAGCTAAGATCCCACATGCCTCAGGGCCAAAAAACAAAAACACATAAAACAGAAGCAGTATTGTAACAAATTCAATAAAGACTTTAAAAATGGTCCACATCAAAAAAAAATCTTCTTAAAAAAAAAAAGAGGGTGGGAGAAGACTTTGGGGGGTGATGGATATGTTTATGGAGCTGATGATGGTCATGGTTTCAAGGGTGTATAGTTGTCCCCAAACTTTACATGTCAATCATACTTCAATAAAGTGGGTTTTTTTTAAATTGCTGTCCAATTAGGTATGAGTGAAACAATCATAATTGAATGGGGGAAATTACAATATCTAGAAGGAGTCTAAGCTCCTAATGCCTTGGTTTTAGGTTTTGGTTTCGCTTTAAAGAAACTAAACCTAGAAATTATAGCAGATGAATTATGCATGAGATTTGTTTACGGAAAACAATGTACATCTCCAATCAGTGGGTCCACATTCACATAAAAGGGACATCAAAATCTTGGTAAAAGAATGTATACTTACATGTTTTGAGTTAAAATAAAAGGGCCAAGGTATGTGCTATTTTACTAGCAACTCATTCAATGGTCTTCTAATCACTGCATCTTTAAAGACCCTGGCAGCCTCATAAGATTTTTCTCGAGCGCAGATGAGAATGATGAGTAAGGAAGCATTTTGTAAACAAGAGAAGGCTATATCAGTATAAAAGGGGCTGCTTGTTATCTTCTTTTGTTTTTTACTATTTAGTACAATTCTCTGGACATAGTAGATGATCAATGAATTGTAATAGGATGTGTTTCAGCACCACCGGTTTCCACCAAGTTTCCACTTTCACCAGTTCCACCCTTCCACACTATATCCACCCTTCTGGATGTAAAGATTCCCCCAGTCCTCTGTGGGAAGAATTACTCATAAAGGATTGCCAGCACATTCCTTAATGAAAAAAGAATGATTACAGATGAGAGACATATAGCACAGTAGAAGTTTACTTTTTTTCTCATAATAAGTTACCACATTCCTTTATTCAAAGACAGATGATAGTAGCGAATTGTTTTTACTCTACCTTTAAAAAATATATTACATATTAAATATTTTTAAAATAGTCACTGATCAGAAGTTAATCTAAAATTTCTACTTTTTTCTATGACTACACTATTGATGATTAGAATACTTTATGGGCTAGCACAACATATAAATACTAAATAAAGCAACTTGACAGTGAAATCCTACTGCCATTCAATGCTACTGATACTGAATTAAATATTAATAATAAGTAGATGGTACAGCAATTCCTTTCATTTCCAATGACTAGACCATGATTCATATTTCACAGAATTTTAGGATACCAATAGGAAACACATATTCTAAAAATCTAATATACGAAAAAAAATTGAGTTAGAAATTATGGGCCAAAAATATAAAGTAATCATGCTCAGAAATATTTTTTTAAAATTCACATCATCAAAGTATTTAGTCAACTAGAAGTTTATTTCTTGTTCCATGTAGTAATCCAATACAATAATCCCCAATGAACAGGTGTCATTCCTTGATGGGTGATTCAGCCACCCAAGTTCTACCAACCCCTAGGGCATCAGTCCTCTGCAGCCAGTCTGCAGATGAGAAAAGAGAGCAGAGAGCTTGCAAACACATCACACCAGCCCTTCACCATTGGTTCTAACGTGGCTAGACCTGGAGGCAAGTGGCTCTGGGAAATGTAGTCTCGGGCTGGGCTGCTGCCTGCCGCCTGCCAGCAACTCCCGCTAGCTATCTCCGCCTTAGAGGGCTACTTTCAAGAATGTTTGACCACTGGGCTTCCCTGGTGGCACAGTGGTTGAAGTCCGCCTGCCGATGCAGGGGACACGGGTTCGTGCCCCGGTCCGGGAAGATCCCACATGCCGCTGAGCCTGCGCGTCCGGATCCTGTGCTCCGCAACGGGAAAGGCCACAACAAGTGAGAGGCCCGCGTACCGAAAAAAAAAAAGAATGTTTGACCATTGAAAATGGGGAGTGTCCCCCTCAGAGCAGTCCAAATGGGACCTGGCAAAGTTTTAGCACAGACAGGTGTCCCATGGGACAACCCTTGAAGAACATGTAGGCGGGTGTCACTGGAAAAACCGTACCATACATCGGTGAAGACAAAAGCACTGGCTCCCCAGCCCAGGCAGGAGGCATTGTCCCCTTGAATGGTGGCAAACAGTTTTGCATGCATTGAGTCTGTTTCCACATGTTGGCATGGTACACACAAAAACTAGATGAGGAAAGAAAAGGCAGTTTATTTCACACACAGTTGATCGGATTTATTCCCATCAGCCCCCACGCACCGGGCAGGGACTATATACTAGCATGCACGGGGCCCCCTGCCTCTCTCCGCCTCTCCCCAGCTCTTGAGGCCTCCCCCCATCTCTCTGAGTCTGTGCCACATCCCCCACCTGCCCTGGCCTCGGCTAACTCTGGAAGTCCCTGCTCATTCCTTGCCATGATGGGATAGAGGCCCAGCTGCTGCCAACACAATTACTTTCTGCAACCTCCACTCTCCACAGCACTTATGGCAATTCTGGGATCCATCTATGGCACGTGGGAACCTATGACAGTTCAAGAAAAATCTAGGTGCACTAGGTAAGCGAGTTTCCTTCACAGAGCCTGCAGGCAACCTGGGAAGCAATGTCCTTTCAGACTCTCAAACGTGAAGTACAGCAAAGCTGCGCTCCGAGCTCCCCTTCCAATCCAAACTCATGCCCACTAGGGCGATCCAAACCCAGGGTCACAACCCCTGCTTTTCCTCCTGCTCTCTCTTTCTTTCCAAAATCCCTTAGGCTAGGAAGATGCATGTCCCTTCTTCTCCCAACTCATCAAGAGCCTTCTTACTTCTTATTCACTGCAGCCATGACTGGCTCGTGCTTGTTAAAACTGCCAGGAGTCTGAGACTGGGACAGTGCTTATTTTCTTGATTCTAATTAAAACTGAAATCTAATTTGACAGTTGAAGCTGAGCAAAAGTTTCTCTGCTCTCGGAGTTATCTGCCCTCCTCTGAGGCACTGAAACTTGTTGCTTCCAAGATGGAAAGCCTTAGGGCAGCAAGATTTGCAAGCTATGGAAATCCCTATGAAAAGATCACTTCAGAGATGTGAAGTCATGTGACTAGAGCAGAGGATTTGTTCTTGAGGGGCTGGTAAAAGGAAGAGTTGGTTAAAAACGTTGAGGACAAATTGTGACAAAGGCATCAGCCTCCCTAGAGAAGGACAATAGACTTAATTTTCCGGACAACATAAGACTTGGAGTTGGACAGACCGAGGGCCAATGTTTCTTTCTTCTGCTTACTAGTTTGGAAAAATGACTTAACCTGTGTGAGTCTCATTGTCTAGTTTAACCTGGAGGTGATTAGGTTACCTTCCTTATGGGGTTGTTTGTCAGGATCAAATTCACACCAAGGAATCCTATGTAGCTCCAGAAACTGTGAGTAAGCTTTTCATTTACTAATATGGAAACATCTCCTAGACATATTGCTTCAATGGAAAAAGGCAAAATACAACTCACAGAATATAGAAAAATATACACCTACACAAAGACCTGTACTTGAATGTTCATAGCCACTTTATTTACAATCACCAGTAAGTAACTGGGAGCACACAGGCGTCCATCCATTGGTGACTGGATAAGCAAATGGTGGCACATTCATTCATATGATGGAGTATGACTAGGCAACAAAAATGATGAACGTCTTATACACACCTCTCAAAAGCATTATGGTAAGTAACAGAAGCCAGGCAAAAAAGACTACACGTTATATGACTGGATTTACAAGACATTACAGAGAAGGCAAAACTAGGAGAACGAACAAAATGGTGGGTACCAAGTGCTGGGGATTTTGACTGCACAGGGGGTGGGTATGAGAGAACATTTGGGAGGGGTGGAACTGTTCGTTCTATGTCATGATGGTGGGAGGGGTTACACGCCAGTACATATTGTTAAAACTCATTGAATTGTATACTACAAAAAGGTGAATTTTACTCTGTGTAAGTTATACCTTGATAAACCTCCTTTTTAAAGTATTGTAAACTTTTCTGTTAAAAAACTGGAGGCTGAGAAACTGTATTTTCTTGTATATATACAACATCTGTATGGAAACCATATAGCCTATTAACAGCAGGCTCCTGGGGTGGGAGGAAGAGAGTTGAACCCCACTATGTGGAGGACAAGAATGAGATGGGAGAATTTTTTAATGGAATATGGTTTTATTCTCTCTGTTTCTAAACCCGGAGAATGTATTACCTTTCAAAAACTTAAATTAAAAATGAATTAATCATTCTCATGAGCTAATGAATGTGGAAGGTCATAGTGGACTCAAAAGCATGCAAAGGTTATTTATTACCTGTAGAGAGAAAACCTTTTTTTTTTAATTAATTAATTAACTTATTTATTATTTTTGGTTGTGTTGGGTCTTCATTGCTGCACATGGGCTTTCTCTAGTTGCAGTGAGAGGGGGCTACTCTTCTTTGCGGTGCGTGGGCTTCTCACTGCGGTGGCTTCTCTTATTGCGGAGCACGGACTCTAGATGTGCGGGCTTCAGTAGTTGTGTCTCACGGGCTAAGTTGCTCTAGGGCATGTGGGACCTTCCCGGACCAGGGCTCGAACCCGTGTCCCCTGCATCGGCAGGCGGATTCTTAACCACTGTGCCTCCAGGGAAGTCCAAAACCTTTTTTAAAGTTACTAAAATAGGAGCAGAATTATCTTAAATATTGCTTTGTTGCTTAATATTTTCTGGGTTAGCGTTTCCCAAAGTGGGATCCATGGAACATTCACTCCTTCATATGCCACCTCAGAAAAATATGTTCAGGCAAGGTTGAGGGACTGTGTTTTCCACACCAATTTTTGGAGTTTCCCAATCAGGTTTGCTTATTAAACAGCTCTAGGAAGTTCTACAGTAAGGAAACCTAATTTGTTCAACCCAAATGTTACCAAATCCATTTGACCATGTAATATTTTTTTTCATGGCACATTTCTCTGGGCTACTTTTCCCACAGAACACAGTTTGAGAAAAGCAGTTCTAGGCTCATGCCAGTGATCTTTTGAGTGGGAAGCCCAGGCCAGGGTCTACATTCTAAATCACATCTGGGAGACCCTGGGTGTCTTGGGTTGGGGGAGTAGGATGGGGAGGAAGTAGGTATGGCAGGGAGATCACTCCAGTCGCTGGTATGGGATAGACACCATCCCATGGAACCTGGTACCCAAAGAGCACGTGGCATTCCCTTCCCTTCCACTAAAGAGGAAAATATTTCATCAACGACTTTGGACAAATTCTCGGAAGTAAAGCCATCAGAACCCCCGAGGGCTGGACGCGGTGGGAGAACGTGACATGGGATCATGTGTGTGCAGTGGTGCTCAGGGAGGGGAGGGGAGCTTTCAAGAACTCAAACGTCATGTAGACGGGAGAACAGTGCAGAACAGGGAGAGGCTCCCAGGACCTCCCGCATCCCAGAGAAGAGGAATGGTTGGGATACTTCAAGATGAGTTACTGCGGATTATGTACTTAGAAGCCCTTCGTGCCTATAGGGCACAAGTGAAAATTAGGATCACTCTTTGGCTCTGCATCATTGAATGTGAAATGACTTAAGCCCCAAGACACCTGGATTCCTACTTTGTAAACATTAAAGCTAGAATAAGTCAAGGGGAACATTTCTGCTGATAAACTTGCCTAATAAGAAAGGTAGAGGCTGGTAAAGAACAAGAGAGGGCCACTGGGTGTCCTGAAATGGGACCTGGAATTGAAGGTTTCTGCTACACAGTGGTTCCCACAAACACATGGGGTCTCAGGGGAAGACCAAGAGAGAGAATGCCTTGATCTTAATGAAAATTCCCTTTCTAAAGCCTGATACTCCACACTTCTTAACCTTCCTCCATGCTCAGGGCTGTTCTGAGTCTTTTAGCAGAGACAACACAGCCTGGTGGAAAAATATCCCCAGCATCTGTTCTCCCTTAATGCATGTATAGAAAATGACACTTCCCTGCACCTTGCGGTTAGGTGAGGCCATATGACTAGAGTGGACAAGGAGCTGTGAGTAGAAGTGACATGTCATCCTCCAGGCTTGGGCAGTGAAAAGCCTCTGTGTAATTCCCTATTCCCCTGCCACAGTGAACACGAAGGCCTCACGATGAGATGGCACAGCTACGGATCAAAGTGGCCTGGCTTCATTGAGACACCACGTGAATGACACTGTCCTGAAGAGTCACCCAGATCACAGAGGATTTAATATGAGTAAGAAGTAAAACTTTATTGTGCTAAGCCTCTCGGATTTTGGAATAAGTTGTCACTACAGCATAACCTAGCCTAGCCTGACTAATAAGCCAGGTTTTGACCAGACCAGGCCCAAAGCCTTGCTTCACCCCTTACTAGTTGCGGGGTCTTAGACAAGTTGCTTAACCTCTCTGAGTCTTATCCTCTTTCAGGCAGGATAGCCCAGGTGCACGACAGTAATGGACAATAGGCGGTTTGTTAAATCACAAAGGTCTATTTCTCGCTCACACTACAAATTTTTAACTGCAGTAAGCACTTACTGTATGGTGGTTATCTTGTGATTTTACAACTTACTTTATTTGAAGGAGTCCTCTAAAAATACGCCTACCTGAAAAAATAATAACTTTTCAGTGGAGAAATCTGGCAAATACTATCTTAATCAAGTAGTCACAGTTAACGACATCACCAGTGATGTCACATGGATATCAAATACCCCCTGATACAATGTGCAAGAAGGGCACTCCACCTCTGTAGTACTCTTTTTAAAAATTCATAACCCCAGTCTAATCATGAGGAAAACATAAGAAAAAAACAAGTAGAGGGACATATTACAAAATATTTGATTCCTCAAAACTCTCACGAAAAACAACGAAAGACTGAAAAACTGTCACAAATCAGAGACGATTAGGTAGATATGATAACTAATGCAATACGGTACCTTCAATTTGATCCAGGAACAGAAAGAGGACATTAGTGGACAAGTTGGTGAAATCTAAATAAAATCTGAAATTTGCTTAATAACAATCGTGTGTGCTTTTTCCAAACAGTGACCAATTCTCCGACACCAACTAGGTGTCCTGTAATTCAGTTCACTTCAATTCACCCAGAGTTAGCACAGACCCCGCGGGTTTAAGACTCAGTCCTACAAGACAGCCCCCAATTCAAATGCCAGCCGCAAATGGGGTAACCAGGCTTCATATCCCTCATCCAACCAACTACAAATTCAAGGGTTCCACAACACCCCCCCTTCAGGTTTGATAATTCACTAGAATAACTCACAGAACTCAGGAAGGCACTTTACTTACAAAAGCTAGTTTATGATAAAGGACAGAACTCAGGAACAGCCAACTGGAAGAGCTGCACAGGGCAAACTCTTGGGGGACAAGGGGAGCACGGAACTTAGCTTCCATGCCCTCTCCAGGCAAGTCACTCTCCCAGCACATCATTGTTTTTCACCAATCCAGAAACTCCCCTAATCTTGTTGCTCAAGAGTTTTTATCCAAGTTTTATAATGTAAGCATGATTGATTAAATCACTGGCCATTGGTGACTGAACTCGATCTCCAGCCCCCTCTCTCCTGGGTTGGGGAGGAGTTGGGGCATGAAGCCCCAACCCCTTAATCACGTGCTTAGTTCCTCTGGTAACAGGCCTCATCTTAAAGCTACTGGCCACCACCACCAATTAACTACCTTATTTGCATAAACTTAGGTAAGGTCATAATGGGACTCATTATGAATTACAAAAGACACTCCTATCACTCAAGAAATTCTAAAGGTTTTAGGGACTCTGTACCAGGAACTGAAGACAAAAACCACACTTTTTTTTATATCACAATAATGGACCAATATAATTTTCTTAGATTTGACAAATATGCCATGATAATGTAAGATATGAACATTGTGGGAAAACTGGAGAAACATATGCAAAACAATGAAATTGGACCCCTATCTTGTACCATTCACAAAAATTAACTCAAAATGGATAAACATTTAAACATAAGACCTGATACCATAAAACACGTAGAGGAAAACATAGGGAAGAAGCTCATCGATATTGGTCTTGACAATAATTTTTTGGACCTGACACCAAAAGCAAAAGCAACAAAAGCAAAAATCAGCAAACGGAACTATATCAAACCCAAAAGCTTCTGCACAGCAAAAGAAACAATTAACAAAATGAAATGACAATGTAGAGAAGAGGAGTAAATTTTTGCAAACCATATATCAGATAAGGGGTTAATATCCAAAAGGCATAAAGAATTAACACAACCTAATGACCAAAAAAAAAAATCCCATTTTAAAAATGGGCAGGAGAACTAAATAAACATTTTTCCAAAAAGGACCTCAAAATGTCCAACAGACACATGAAAAGATGTTTAACGTCACTAACCCTCACAGAAATGCAAATCAAAACCACAATGAGCAATCACCTCACACCTGTTAGAATGACCATCATCAAGAAGATAAGAGACAGCAAGTGCTGGCAAGGATGTGGTGAAAGGGAATTTTATACACTGTGGGTGGGAATGCAAACTGGTCCAACCACTATGGAAAACAACATGGAGGTTCCTCAAAAAATTAAAAATAGAACTACCATGCCATCCAGCAATTCCACTCTGGGTATGTACCCCAAGGAAATGAAAACAGAATTGATGCACACCCATGTTTACTGTAGCATTATTCACAATAGCCAAGATATGGAAACCACCCAAATGCCCATCAACAGATGGATAAAAAAGATGTGGTATATATACACAATAGAATACTATTCAGCCATCAGAAAGGAGGCTATCCTGCCATCTGCAACAACATGGATGGACCCTGAGCACATTATGCTAAGCGAGATGAGTCAGACAGAGAAAGACCAATTCTGTATATGATATCACTTATATGTGGAATCTAAAAAAGTCCAACCCGTAAAAAAAAACAGAGAATAAAATAGTGGCTACCAGGGGGTGGGGAATGGGGAAATAAGACTGATGGTGTTTTAGGGTACAAACTTATAATGAGCAGTAAATAAGCTACAGAGATCTAATGCACACTTTAATGAATACAGACAACAGTACTGTACTATAATGATGTAATGGGATAAATATTGCTTCCATGGCGATCATATTACAATATATAAATGTATCAAAGTATCATGCTGTATACTTTAAATTTACAAAATGTGACATGTCAAATTTATCAAACAAAAAAATGAAAATAAAATGTTTTTAAAAAAAGGTATTAAAGAAAGTGGGTGCAGGGGCTTCCCTGGTGGCGCAGTGGTTGAGAGCCCGCCTGCCGATGCAGGGGACGTGGGTTCGTGCCCCAGTCCGGGAAGATCCCACATGCCATGGAGCGGCTGGGCCCGTGAGCCATGGCCGCTGAGCCTGCGTGTCCAGAGCCTGTGCTCCGCAACTGGAGAGGCCACAACAGTGAGAGGCCCGAGTACACACACACAAAAAAAAAAAGAAAGTGGGTGCAGGTATATGGGAACTCTCTGTACCATCTCTGTAATGTGTCGGTAAATCTAAAATTATTCCAAAATAAAAAAGTTGTTTATATATCCATATCTGCCCTTAACTCTGTCCAAAGCCCATATATCAAAACAAGTGATACCTTCACTTCCCGGTATGTGGCTAATTCCAGGTATTCAAGAAATAAAACGTGACCCTCTATAACACACTCATCTTCCCACTGTCACTCTTCTTGAGTCACCACTGCATGAAGTTTTGGATGCCTCTTCTTTTCCCCTACTCCTGAAGGGCCTGGAGCTGAAGGATCTAAAGTAGGGACCTGTAAATTATGGCCTACAGGCAAAATCTGGCCCACAGCCTGTGTTTATAAATAAAATTTTATTGGAACACAGCCATGCTCAGTTCACTGACATATTGTCTATGGCTGCTTTCACAGTACGATGGCAGAGTTGAGTAGTTGCAACAGAGACTGTAAGACCTGCAAAGCCTAAAATATTTAGTATCTGGTCCTTTAAAGAAAACATTTGTGCGCCTCTGCCCTAATAAGTTGGGCCCTCCCTCCCCAACCAGGTACTACTCTAGGAAAACTAAGCTAAATGATTTCCTCTGGCTGTGGGTAAGAGAGTGCTGCCCTAGGAAGACCTCTATCTCTAGTATACACACACACATTGCTTAGAATGAATGTTTGTGTCACCCCTCACCAAAATTCATATGTTGAAACCTAAGCCCAACATGATGGTTTTAGGAGGTGGTGCTTTTGGGAGCCGATTAGGCCATGAGGTTGGAGCTCTCATGAATGGGGACTAGTGTCCTTATAAAAGAAACCCCAGAGAGCTCCCTCACCCTTTCAGCCATGAGAGAACAAAGTGAAAAGCCAGCTCTCTACATCCCAGGGAGTGGGCTCTCACCAGACAACGAATCTACTCACGCCTTGATCTTGGGCTTCCCAGCCTCCAGAACTGTGAGAAGTAAATGTCTGTAGTTTATAAGCCACCCAGTCTCTGATATTCTGTTAAAGCAGCCCAAGCAGACTAAAGACACACATATACATGGTACTCCATAAAGACAGCGGATCAGTCTGATCTTCCTGAGCACCCACTTAGCATCAAGGGAAGCTTCTGAGCTGCAGGACAGCTCTCAGCAGCGGTCACAGTTTGAAAACACCTTAATGAAAGGAGCTTTTAAACATGCCCCTGTGGAGTGCTTCCTTGCAGGGGTGCCTGGCCCCACCCTGTCAGATGCTTCCTTTTATGCAGGTACCTGTCAGCAGCGAGGTTGTTATTTGTTTTCTTATGCAGGAGGCATCATAAGGGCTGCTCTTTTTCTCAGTGCAGTTTTCCTTAAAAAAAGTGCAGTTTCCCCACCAGTTTTAGGTTGCTGTCTGAACAGAGACAAAGCCCAGAATTGCTTTTGGCCAAAAGCAAAATTGTGTCGTTTGTTCTTTGAATCCCTAAGTCGTTGTAATAATTGAAAAAGAGTTGTTTCTCAGTACAAATTTGTTCACTGAATTGGACTGAATTGAATTGAGATGAATTATTGAATTGCATTTCACATCTAATATAACCTACATGACCCTTTTCATTAGCTTTAGGGACAGACACTGCTACTTCTATTTTCCCAGTTAATGCCTAGGTTTGAAGGCTTGTGCAAAAAACTTATCAGCTGTGTGACCTTGGGCAAGTTACTTAACCTCTCTGTACCTCCAATTCCTCATCTGTTAAATAGGAATTATGATGGTACCTCCCTTAAAGAATTGTGATAAGAATTACATGTAAAGTATCTGGAATCATGTCTGGCAAATATTAACAAGAAAATCAATCTCTTAACACTCACCCAGGCCACTGCCTGTGAAACAGCTCAGAAACTAGGAGCACATTCAGTCCAGAGAGTTTAATCAGTCCTGTTCCAAATGCCAGATGGAGGGAAGTAGGTTATCAGTGGTCAATTCTCTAGAAGGTATCAATCTTGCTTGGGTGGTCATTTTTTCTATGGCTGCTGAACAATGTCACTATTGAAAACTGGTTCTCTCCAGGAAGATGTGTTCTTATCCACTGTTGCAATGATGTCCTTGGGTCCTTCCAGAGACTCTGTAATAGTCCCAGACTTATATATCCAAGATTACAGCTTTTTAAAGAACATGCTCAGCCATTGAGCTCCAAATAATATCACTCCATCAGGGTGGCTAAGTCCATTAGAGCTTCAGGCTTCAAAGACCCATCCTTCTGGAATAAACATCTAAGCCCTGCTTATTGGCCCCTGCCTTCATGATAAGTTGCACTATAGGGACCCTGAGTGTTTTCCTTCCAATAATCTCTGTAGAAACTTTCTCAAGCCAATAGAGATGTTCTAGAATTGTAGAACCTCCCAGGAGAAGCTTCACACATCTTTTTCCTTTTTCTCCCTAGAGGACTACTGTGGTTCCCTACATACATCTGTCCATCCCTCTCCAAGACCAGCTTTGATTACTGAAGGTATTGGAAGGGGTAGACTTTAACAGACTATGAATGGTCCCATCTTCTGGCCTAACAGCAATAATCAAGAATCCAGGATGGAAGCCAGGAGAGCCACCAAATTTGAGAAAGGGCTTAACCCATTCCTATGGGGTATCTGCTTCTTAATAAATTATTTTTCATTCTGCCTCACTGGTCGCTAGCAACCCTTATTTTTATCTGGAAAAGTAATGCATTCTTTATGGACATAAGATATTTCTCCCACCTATAAGATCTATTCATCATGGTCCTTTGTGTGAACTTCTGAAGGAGCATAAAAGCCATATTATCTTGACCTATGTATTTCAAACTTTTAGTACACCTCTGTACCCCGTATGAATTAAAATCCTATCCACTCTCCTAAAGTGCGTCTGGGTTGACCTAAAGTTCTATTCTTGCAATGCCTAAGAACATCTCAGATTTCTTTTGAGGATTTGGTACTACCTATTATATTCACGAATATATACAATTACGGTGAGAGCCCTAATAGACACACTAGTCCATTTTCTGCTTCTTGGGAAACTTTCACACGTTCACTTAACATCTGTTGAGTGTTAGGAGTGAACAGCAGCACAGATCCTGCCATCAAGGAGTTTACAATTCTAGTCAGGAAAGATAGACCCAAAAAAGGGAAAAATCCCAGTGATTACAATCTTGGGTCATAAGAGATATGGAAGAGAAAAATCTGAACAGTGTGTTCTGAAGGTATGTGCAAGGGGACATAAACCTAGCAATGAGTGGAGAGAAGTAAGGGCAAGAAAGTGGATTCAAAGAGGGTAGAAACTGAGCTGCATCTTGAAGGTAAGGATTTAACTGAAGAGAAGGAGTATATCTGAGACAGAGGCTACAGCATGTGCAGGCTTTTGCAAAATATCCATTGTACAAAGTGACCCGCAAGGAGGGCTGAAATGGCTAGTGCAGTGCCAAGGTCAAGGCAGTTGAGCTTGCACAGCTAGGAAAGTGCTCCCCGTGTCGTTATCACAACGTTAGACTTTGCCCTGTAAAGCACAGGCTGAAAACTGATGAACCCATAGATTTATGGTTTTCAGTTTTCACCATGCTTCCAAAATATTTTTTAATTAGTAAATGTATCAGTAACTCTTTGTACAGAAACAAAGGACCCAGAATCTCAGTGGCTTTCAACAGCATTGCACTTTCTTACTCATGTTCATGTCTGTTGAAGGTTGACCCCAGCTTTACTCCACAATCTGTTCATTCTGACACATAGGCTGAAGGAGCAGGGCCTGTCTGGGATGTGCATTCTTGTAGCAGAGGGAAAAGAACGATGGAACAAGCCCAGCAATGGCTCTTAAAGCTTCTGCTTGGCCATGGTACACGTCAATTTCACTCTAATTTCATTGGCCAAAACATGGCACTGTAACAAAGCCCCAGGTCAATGGACTGGTTAATGTAGTTCCTCCTATATGTTGGGCCTGGTAAGAAGGGATAGTGAATATTTTGAACAAATTATTTTATCTACCACAGTAGCCAATATTTAAAACTTCACAGATTTCACTGAAAAGTCAAGACTTCCAGGCTTTATTGGAAAAGAAAAAAAAGCTGGCAACATGGGGCTCTGTTTCCACGGGGCAGCCATTAGATGGAGCTGAGCTTCAGCCACACTTTTTAGACTAAGGAATGCTTCTTTCCAGTTTGTCAGAGTTCCCACACTGCCTGCTCATTCATTTATGTTACCTGCCCAGCTCGGATTAAGCCAATGAGTTTGCAACCTGAAGCAACAGGCAGTTACTGAAGAGATGAAGGATGTGAATGAAAAATGTTGCCTGCCATTCCAGTAAACAAAGGATGTTGCAGCCATCAAGCCCTCCCATTACAGCCGCCCCAATGGTGAGCTCTGATGAAACTCGGGATGGAGGCAGGATCCCCTCCCCATCTAGTAGTCAGCCGCTCTAGTCACCCCGACTGTGTACCCTGAGGAAACTCAGGATGCGAAAACACAGGATAGTGACCCCAAATAGCTGAGGTGCATAACAAAGGAATAATTTCAATGAGCCCAGACTCTTGCATCTTCCCATACATAGAAAAGCACCAATATCAATAACTTGAGATGTCTAGTTTTCTTTCATTAACAGTAGTCTTTTGATGTTCCCCACTACCTGGTCTTTGTTGCAAAAACTCCTGTATATCCTGGCTCCCCGCTTGCCTCTTCGGAGCAGGCTCTCAGAGTGATCTGAGAGTCCTGTCTCCCAGGCTTGAAATCTGCAGAATGTCTGCCGAATAAGACATAACTCTTAACTTTTAGGTTGTGCATTTTTTTTTCAGTTGACAAGGAGGAAGGTGATGGGATCAGATCTACTTTTCAGACAGTTTAACTTGAGAGTCTGAAGTTGAAGGAGACCCCAGAAAAGAGCGAGGAACACTAGTTAGGAAGTTACTGCAATAATCCCTAATCTAGCCTAAGCATGTAGTTTAGAAAAAAAACCAAAACAAAAAAACAGACACCAGAGGCGCTACCCACGATTAAATGTGGAGCAACAAGCTAGAGGCAGCATTCAGCTAGAAGCAGCCAGCAAGAGCGAAGAGAGGAACACTTCCCTAGTTGCCTTGAGGCATTGAAATCCACCTGCTCCACGTGGAACTGAAGGGGGACTCCCAGGGGTGCCTTTCTTTTTCTTTTTTTTTTTTTTAACTTTTTATTTTATATTGGAGTATAGTTGATTAACAACATTGTCTTAGTTTCAGGTGTACAGCACAGTGATTCAGTTATACATATACATGTACCTATTCTTTTTCAAATTCTTTTGGCATTTAGGTTGTTACATAATATTGAACAGAGTTCCCTGTACTTGGTGGTTATCCAGTGGTGCCTTTCTCAACGCTGGTTGGGGGGCCCCACGGGGGAGAGGGAGTAGGGGGTGAGGGACTGAGGGGGTGGAAGGGTACATTCTAACAGGTAGGATGAAATAGCCATTTCCCTCTCCTATTCTCTCCCCAGCCTCACTCCTCCCAGCCACCCTCCCTCGGGCAACCCACTATTGGCCTAAATTAAGTTTTCTAAAGGCGGAGAGGCTCTGTGCTGATTTTTGCTGAAGAGCATTGAATTCAATAAAACATAATTATCAATTTAATTAAAACAGTTGCTCAGTGAGAAGTGAAGCTTTTTTAATAGCCAGCAGAGATGGAAGAGCCCTCATTCATTTCCAGTGTAGCTTCTGAAACAAATGGGGCTGCTTTTTTTTAATAGGCACATTCTAAGTGCGGCTTTGAAATGGATCCCCTAGTCATTCATATGCAGTAATTCAATCACTGAATAAGGTGCCTTTCTCATTGGCTGCCTTTCTGGACCGAAAGAGGAGGCTCTGTGAGCCCAGACTAGGAGATGCATAATTCATGGCCCTTCTTCTGGGGCCCCTCTGTGCCCCTTTCTGCTTCCTTGTACTTATATTTGAAAGGAAACGTGAGGCTGGGGACTGTCCCGCTGTGGGGCTTCCACATCCTCTCTTGATCTAGTCGGAGAGATGCTGCCCAGGAGGACAAGCGGCCTTCAGAGGCGGCTGGACCCTGGCTCCCCCACCGCCGGGCAAGGTCAGACCCCTACAGGGCTGAGCACGGGAAAGAAACCGAACTGGGAGAGTGGAGGAGAAGGTTGTCCTCCTTGGCACGGTGGATCGGAACCTACAATGGTCAGACGAGGGCAGCCCAGCCCCCCTCCCCGGAGACCCCTCCTTCCGCACCTGCAGCCACAGGCTGGGAGCGCGGCTGCGTGGGCGGGCGCATCACTTCTATTAGCGGAAGAGAATCATGATACGTCCTCGGAGAAGACATTTATGAGGTGATGACACGTTTTTAATTAAATGCCTTATGTATATTATTAATCCATTCCTCCTGGAAAGACAGACGGCACATTATCAACGTGAGACAAGCCGGTGTATATCCGAATGCGCACACACACTGCCTTTCCCCAGACCCTGGGAAGGCTCTGCAGCATCAAAGGCAGCCATGGGAGTTAAAGCTGCCTTGGAAGGGTAAGCTGTGACAAAGTGAGAGTGGCATGGACATATATACACTACCAAACGTAAAACAGATAGCTAGTGGGAAGCAGCCGCATAGCACAGGGAGATCAGCTCAGTGCTTTGTGACCACCTAGAGGGGTGGGAGGGAGACGCAAGAGGGAGGAGATATGGGGACATATGTGTATGTATAACTGATTCACTTTGTTATGAAGCAGAAACTAACACACCATTGTAAAGCAATTATACTCCAATAAAGATGTGAAAAAAAAATGGGGAATTGTCTTCATCTGAAACTACTGTCAGAATAATCACTTTGTATCATGTACTTAATTACTGTGTATTAAAACGTATTGCATTTGAAAAAGGAAAAAAAAAAAAAGCTGCCTTTGTTACAGCCTTCGAGCTGGTCTCAAAATCTGTGCTGCCTCTGGCCTCAAGTGTGCGCCGGGGGCCAATGGGACTTGTGAACATGCCCTTGGCACCTACGGGCTCACATTTCAACCTGGAGCCCTGTGATCAGCTATGGTTTTAAGAAACCACTGGGTTAGAGGTGGCGCACACAAGGCGCTTATTTACAGACAGTCTGGCGGCACCTTGCCCAGAAAGTGCTCAGCTCCGCGACCGCTGCCCCGCCTCCTTCCTCTCCCTGCGTACCCCTGTTTTCCACAGTGGCCAGCAGCAGCCCCTCTATTTGACTGAGGTTAGTGGTGCCTCCTCCACTAAGCCCCCTGATGTCAAAGTGGATGCCACCACCATGCTCTTAGATTTAAACAAAACTTAAAACTAGAACAACAATGATAGATATATTTTTTCTTGATGGTGTACAGAATTTTTTCATTTTATCGAATTTAGTCTGATCCGCCTGTGAGAGAAATATTCTGAAAAGAAAGAATCAGAATAAGTGAACCTGTTCTCCACGTGTTGAGATATTGAAAAGGTCTTTGTTCAATGTGCTTGCAGTTATATCCTTCACACAGATTCAGGAGGTGTCAGGTCTGGGCTAGACTACAGAATTCATCCTGACCAACTCTTTCATTTTATGGATGAGAAAACTGACGACCAGAATGTAGAATAATAGCTCAAAGCCACACAGATGGCCAACCGGATATAGAGCCAAAGTCTTCCGTTGACCAGTCTACTCAGTTTTACTTGAAGTTTATTCCAATTCAGGCAAGCTTAGACTTCACATTGGATAACTATCTATTAGCAGATCCTGCCGACTCTGCTTCCAACATGAATCCTATTATCTATTCATAAACACAACAATTATATTGATCATTAAATAAAATTACTATTTGTAATCTATTAGCCAAATCTATTAGCAGGTCCTGCCGACTCTGCTTCCAACATGAATCCCATTATCTATTCATAAACACGACTATTATATTGATCATTAAATAAAATTACTATTTGTTGAGTGCACATATGCTGGGCACTGTCCTAAGTACAGAGTATATATTCTTCATTAATCCTCACCTTCATTAATCCTCAACGTCCTGTGGACGTTATTATGAATACACCCATTTTACAGATCAAATACGTCTGAGGTCAGAAATTTAGTCACTGGCAAAGATAAAATTCAAATTCTGGTCTGTTTGATTTCACTACACTGTTGCTGGCTTAGAACTTTCTAACACCTGACCTATTATAATTGTTATTTTGCGAATAAGGAAATTAAGGACCTGAGAGGGTAAGGTGAAGGGGCTGAAGTGCCACAACAGGGAAGTAGTAGATGGGATTTGAACCCGAACCATCGGGTCCAGGGTCCACCCACATACCCAGCATGCTAACGTGAGAGCAGGAGATCAGGTACTTATATCCCATCCACATCGCTGGACGGGGACAAGAAGGCCATGGGTTCCCAATCGTTTTCACGATGGAAATAAGAGTGGATGGAGCAAGAGAAATCAGGCTATCACTAGAGGAACTGTGTCCTGCTTTTTCCTGCAGAGTCATAGTAAGACCCGATCAGATTTCATTTCTCTCCATTCCCTGAACTTTATTCTGGGCCCTCTGCCTTCATCCCAAATCTCCTGGGGAAAGAAGGACATATTCTGCTTTCCTACAACGAGTCACCAATGATCACAGGGAACAGGGACACAAGAACCCAAAGGAATAACATGCTTTTCTGCTCCATAAAAGGCAACGCTCACCCACCCAGTCACACTTCACAAGGAAGAGTGACCCAGGAGGTGGAAGACAGCTAACCAAACATTCTGGAAACATAACTAGGGCCAAAGGAAGTGTGCCACGGCCAAGGGAAGGAGGCACCGTGAAGACTTTCACCCCAGATCACATCAACTGTACACATACTGAATGTATAATTATTGTCTATAGGAAACCACGTGCAATGACGTTTCAAGAAAAAGTATTATTGCTTCCATAAAAAGAGGTACGTCAACAGCTTTAAATGGTTTCTGGCCTTTCCTCCTTAAGCCAAGTTGTCAAAGTGTGGGAAAGAATCCCTCAAAATGGTTCTCCATTAGGGCCACAAGACAGTAAAAAAGGCACCTCCCACAGGGATGGCACTGGAAGCATTTACAATTGACAAGCCCACTGAAGCCTCGACAGGTATTTATAAAAGGTGTTTGGAAATGTACTTCAGAAAGAATCACTTCAAGTTTCACGAACAGTCTGCCTGGCCACATCCTCTCAGGCAGCTGACAAACTGGTCATTACCTTATTTAGGTAATATATGGGATACTAAAAATCAAAGGCCCTGCCATTTCCCTTTATAAGGTTGAGCCTCTGCCTAGATTTCTTGAACTAGTGCCTCGAAAGAAAAATTTTTAATGAAGTGACAAACTAATTCTTATAAAGTTAGATTGTTAACATTTTCCGTAGTCTGCCCCCCTCTTCCTCTTCTTTCCCCATAATTTTTTTTTTTTTTTTTGCGGTACGCGGGCCTCTCACTGCTGTGGCCTCTCCCGTTGCGGAGCACAGGCTCTGGACACGCAGGCTCACTGGCCATGTCTCACGGGCCCAGCCGCTCCAAGGCGGCATGTGGGATCTTCCCGGACCGGGGTACGAACCCGTGTCCCCTGCATCGGCAGGCGGACTCTCAGCCACTGCGCCACCAGGGAAGCCCCTTTCCCTATAATTTTTAAAACAGCTAATAATGTTTATTCTGGGACTTTAGTAGAGCGGGTGGCAGGTTCATAATCATCTGGAATTTAGAATGTATCTCAGGAAGCAGAAAGGTATGGAGTGGGGAGAGTCAGAATTAGATCCCTAAACCCGTGCTCCCCTCCAGGCTCTTCTGCTGAGAGTGTGAGTTTCTGGGGAACTAAAAAGTTTCTCTCTGTTCCCTGCTCAAGTTCAGAACCAACTGGGTGATAAGCTCAGACACCAGACAGAGGAGGAGCAAACATTCACCTTAATGAGAAAGGCCACTGCCAGGGCTCACTTGCTGGCAGTCCCTCCTAAGAGCTGTGCGACCTTGGGCCAGTAACTCAATAACTGTACCTCCCTCCTCTGGGTTGTCATGAGGATGAAATGAGAAAATATCCATAACACGTATTTGCACAGTTGCTGGCACACAGGAAGTCCCAAACACTTGTTAGCTCTTGTTATGATCTTCCGGCAGACAGGGCCAGTGCAGCTGGTCCCAAATAATGGTAGAACTCTGCACACCCCACCTCCCTTCAAAGTAACATGGGTTTGGGGCTTCCCTGGTGGCGCAGCGGTTGGGAGTCCGCCTGCCGATGCAGGGGACACAGGTTCGTGCCCCGGTCCGGGAAGATCCCACATGCCGCGGAGCGGCTGGGCCCGTGAGCCATGGCCGCTGAGCTTGCGCGTCCAGAGCCTGTGCTCCGCAACGGGAGAGGCCACAACAGTCAGAGGCCCGCGTACCGCAAAAGTAACATGGGTTTGGAAAGCACTGCAATTTTAATTTAGGAGCACCAAGTTAACCACACCCCTTGCCAAGGCAAAATAAATAAAATAAAACTGAATCCATAATTGTTTTATGATGCTAATTTCATTTTATAGACATGTTGTGAGTTCTCCTTTTCAGAGTCTGGTATTGCTTGTTCTTGTAGTGTTAACTCATAACCAGACCATATTTGAACACATAAACTTTAAGAGAGATAATAAAGTAGAGACATACTCCTGCATGAGCCTCATTTCTCCTGGTTGAGTAGAATTCTTAAACACTTAAGAGATCTATGAAGCTATGTGACCACACATAAAACCTGGATTGTGGTAATTTGGAATTCAGTGAGCTTCAGTTAAACTACTCTGCACTGATCAGATCACATCCAGACTATCTTAACAAGTTCTAGAACCATTTTTAAGAGCATTATTACCAAACTGGAGTCCATCCAGGTAAGTGGACCCAATGTAATATGCAAACACATAACCACAGTATGATGCTGACTCCAATTCCAAAGCAAGGGGATTTTTCCCACACTACCAAACAGTTCTCCAACGCCAGCTGGGCGTGTTGACAATTCAACTCAATTCTGACACTATCTACCTGGAGATAGTATCAGATCCTACAGGGCTCTGTCCCACAAGCCTCTCCCCACTTGTCCCCAGTCCAGATGCCAATCACCAGTCCAGGTTGTTACCTACCTGTGCTTCTGACCACCTGGTTATAAAACAGAGGTTCCGACGCCCCCTTCCTCGGGTTTAATTTGTTTGCTAGAGCAGCTCACGGAATTCAGAGAAACGTTTTAATGTACTCACTAGATTACCAGTTTGTTATAAAAGGCTATAACTCAGAAGCAGACAAGTGAAAGAGATGCAGAGGGCAAGGTGTGGGGGAAAGGTAGGGTGCTTCCGTGCTCTCTGAGTGTTCCGCTTTTCTCGAATCTCCTTGGGTGCATCAAGTGAGAAGCTCTCTGAACCCTGTCCTTTGGGGGTTTTTTTGGAAGCTTCATTACATAGGCATGACATCATTAGCCATTGGCAGTTGACTCAACCTCCCGCCCACCATTTCCCCTGGGGAAATTCCAATCCTCTAATCACCGGGTTGACAACCAGCCCCTCACCTTAGGTGTGGTCCAAAAGTCACCTCATTAACATAACAAAAGACACCTTTATTGTTCTCATAACTTAGGAAATTCCAAGGGTTTGAGGAACTCTGTGCCAGAAAGGGCAGGAAGACCAAATACATATTGCTTATTATAAATCACAGTATTACACACAGCCCATAAGGACAATAGAAGAAGGATTGGGAAGCTTAACCTGGGGAAAGAAGGTGCAGGGGGGAGGTGCTCTGGAATAACTAAAAGGTGGTCATACATAGGGCATGGTTTAACCCAGAAATAGGACAAATGTAGGAATCAAAAAACAGATGGCACGGTGTACTAAAATATCCATGGGCTCCAGAGTGAGGATGCCAGAGGCTGAATCCTGTTTCTACCATTTATAAGTGAGTTGTCCTGAATTCAAATTGTCTCCTAAGGCTAGATAGGAATGTGTGAAGTAATCCAGTAAAAAGATGCAGCGGCATGATGAAGAAGATTAAAGTTACCCAAACTCAGTTTTCTTAAACACGCATCAGCCCAAAAAAACTATCAGTGGGCCAGTTCAGTGATGTATGTGTCTAATTTCAATCTCTTAAGTAATCTTGGGCAAGTTGCTTAATTCCTTTGATTTTCCCGGAGTCGTTCTTCTGTAAAATGGGGATATTAATAAGATTTGCCTTAGCAAGATTTTGTGGGGCTCAGGAGAAATAAGATCTATAGAAATACTTTGTGAAGAATAAAGAGCTACATAAATGTTGGATATTATTTTTTAAAGCTTTCTAATTATTAGAACTGTCTGCAAAGGAGTTTGGGTCTTATAGATGGTAGAGAGAGTTCCTTGTCTCATGAGGGCTTGGGTATTGGTTTACTCTATTGAAAAGAAGGTTCAAATATTAAATGCGAGAAGTCTTGGGGGAAAAAAGATTCTCAGATTTTCATGCAAAAGCCTTATTGGAAGTGCCCTAGAGAACAGTACTGTTAAGGAAAAAATTATTCATGACACTTGCTAAAGAACAGTAAGACAGACTTTGTGTAAGGGGGGCTATTACAATGGGGTTTTGTAAAAGGGGAGAGAGATGAGGCTCAACTCCTAATGCAATCAGGAAAAGTGGGAACAGTCAAGGAGCAGGGTGGGGGCCGGTGGGTAGAAAATTACTCAGAGGAAACCTGAGGGGTAAGGAGGTTTTCTGGCTGAACCAACCTCATAGGATTCTTGCTGAAGGCAGGCCAGGGTGTTCAGACATCACTTGGGGGATGGTAGAGGGTGAGGAACCCGATCAGATATCAAAGGTGATCAGCTATCAGGGATGGGGGATTCTGGCTAAACTGACTTAGCAGGATTCTTGCCCAAACTGGACAATGCAGAGATGAGCACAGAAGTCCAAAGGTCCTGGCCTACTTGGGGAGAGGATTCAGAAGAGCCTGACTAGAGTTTAGTCAAGGAAAGAATTTTTGTCAGTTTTTGTGAAGGTGAGGAAAGCAGGATGGGCAGAGTAGGGAGGGGAGCTGTGCTGCAGTTACAGGAGAGGCTTCAGCCACAGGGGCTCTGGAGCTGAGAGTGAAGCCGAATCTGGCCTCTGTACCCGGACACCAAATTAAATCTCGGTGACAGAGTTTTAGGTGGAGTAGAAAAGAATAGCTTTATTGCTTTGCCAGGCAAAGGGGGCCACAGCAGACTTATGCCCTCAAAACTGTATGTCCCCACTTGGAGGGGCTGGTGAGGAGTTTTATAGTAATGGTTCAAAGAGGGCGTGATCAGCTCGAGGACGTACTTCTGAAAGATGAGGTAAGTAGGAGTCAGCATCATCAACTTTCAGGTTCCAACTGGTCTGGGGTCTAGTGCTTGGGGGAAGCATACCACCGTTAATCGTTAACTTCTCCCACTTGGAGGAGGTTTCAGTGTTTGCAAAACAGCTCAAAGATATTGTTGTGTGTATTGATGGGGAACCTGGACCTTGCCCCAAGGCTGCACTATTGTTTCTCTTGACTGTTTCTCCCTTGTCTGGCATTCCCGAATTAACAACTGCTTGAATCTGCTCATTGGAACCCAGGGAAGGTCGTGGAGGCAGAATAAAGGCTATTTCCTGTAATCAAAGAAATGGGAGACACAGAAAGGCTTTGTGCCCGGGAGCCCCATAGGGCCCTGCTCGGTATCAAGAGGGCCCTGCAGAGTTGTCTCAAACTGAGATGAGGTGGCTGGGATTTGTACCTCCACGTGGATCAGTCACTGATTGCAAACTGCTTCTGGGAGGAGGTGTCACTTTGGACAACTCAGCTCCCTTCCAAGGAGGACAGCAGGACTCGGCCGTGAGCTGTCAGTAGCCCGTAGCCCTGGCAGCTGAGGGCTGAGATCCTCTTTCCTGAATGAGGAGTCCAGGCAGCATAGCACAGCATCGTTACTAAAGGTTATAAGACCTTAACAATACTTGCAATAGTAATAACAATGATATTTAATAATCTGATGAATGAACAATTATTGACTGCCCTCCATATATCAAGTTCTATGCTAACCCCTCTCATACGTCATTTCATTTAATCTTCACATAGACTCTAGAAGATAGTTATTCCTGGATAAGATTAGTAGTTATCACTAAACTACAGGTAAGAAATTTGAGAGTCAGAGAGGTTAAGACCCTTATTCAAGCTTGCACAACTGGTCAATAACAGATTCAGTATTCGAAACAGGTCCATCCAACCTCAGAGCCTGGGCTTTTAGTCTTCCAGAAATTATCATATTGACCAAGGGCCTTCTGTGTTGCTCTAAGTTTAACACATATGACATTGCTACTCTGCTGAGTAGGATTCAAGCTCCCTGCTCCCCATGAGGAAGCTGACACTCAGACATCTCAGGTCTCCGTAAAACATGATCTAGACTGGATTCAAACCCAGGTTGTCTGAGCCCAAAGTCCATATGCTTCTCCATGAACCACGCTGCCTCTTCTAAAAGACAGTGATAAATCTAAAGGGACCAGATTTCAGACCCAGAAAGCTACGTATGGTCCAGGTCTGATGTTCCCTTAATGGCCCAGAGAAGGTTGATGGAATAGCAGGAAAGGTTGCTATGCGTTAGGTTTGCAGGTTACATGAGTTCCTGTTCAGGGACTGTCAGAACCTCTGGTCAAGAGGATTGGAAGAACTCAGGAGAACAGAAGGTGGCACTGTATTCTCAAGCTGCCTGGGGAGCTAAAGCCAGAGGTTGCACACACAATTAGAATGGGTCTTCCATATATCACCATCACCACCTCTGGTGCCTTAGCAACTGCCTAAGGGGGAAAGGAACCTAAACCTCTCACCTCCTTCATCCCAGTAGAATTACACTGACCTCCTAGGACCTGGGTCTCTAAGTGGGAGGGGAGCAACCACCGGGTCCATCCATTTCTTTTGCTATCAGCTCTCTTGGGGCTTTAAAAAGCTAAAGTCTGCCTGCACCTTCCATGACATCACCTGGAATGTGAATCACAGAGGCTGCCAGAAGAGGGCAGGGAGGAGAGAGATAAGCATTCATTAAAGACAGCCTGGAAGGATATCCAGACACCTCAGACCAGGTGACATGCTGGATCTGAGTAGTTGGTACCCCATTTATCCCTCATCTCCTGCCATCCCCACCTCAACCTTTGTGAATTTAGTGAAAAGAGCATCAATTTTTGAAGGAGGTAACCATGGTTTCAATGCTGGCTCAGCTGTGTGAATTGACATATTTCTTAACCTCTCTGGGCCTCGTTTTCCACATCTATAAATGAGAATAACCAGAGCAACATTTGTAAAAAGCGTCTGGTAAAGTGGACTAGCTTCCTGTAGGCACTCCAAAACAAAACAAAAAGAAAAGAAAAGAAAATACGAATCTCCTTCCCCCGCTTCCCTTCTCCATCTCACTCAAATAATGCAATCTAGGGCTTCCCTGGTGGCGCAGTGGTTGTCCGCCTGCCAATGCAGGGGACACGGGTTCGTGCCCCGGTCCGGGAAGACCCCACATGCGGCGGAGCAGCTGGGCCCGTGAGCCATGGCCGCTGAGCCTGCGCCTCCGGAGCCTGTGCTCCGCAACGGGAGAGGCCACAGCAAAAAAAAAAAGGAAATAATGCAATCTAGGTACGATCAGCACAGAAAAGGAGAGGAGAGATTTCAACAAAAACCAAGACATGGAGTAAAGAAAATGTATTTAATGTTATCCATGCTGTATTCTTATATCAAACAGTGTTTTCTCGTCCTAAAGAATGCCCTGGGAGTTTTTTCATTTTATTTCAACAAGTATCTATTGGGCATCTATTACATGTTAGGTGGCTCTGTGGGGCAAAGGTAAAAAAGACATCAGCCCAGCCCTGAAGATGCTCACATGAGAACCAATAATTATGTCTGTGTCCCTTTCAGCCATTTGGAAAGCAGAAAAGCCTTCATGTCACTCCCTGGAGTGCTGTATATGAGCATCTTTTTACTATTCATTGACGTGAAGCTACAGTAACCAGATTAAAAATTTCTGATCCTCATGTCTGTATAGTATTTGCATTTTCCAAAGAGACACTCTGTCATGGACACCTAACTAATAATTGTCAGTGGCTCAGTTGAAAGAGTATGCCTCAGAATCAGATTCGATATTTAGCCGGCATGTGGGGAGTTTTGCCTGTGTCCCCGCTTGTGGGCAAGAACAGAGATCTGGGTTTTGTCCTAGAAGGACCTTTCACATTCAGTCTGGCTGGAGCAGAATTCAATGGTTACTCTAACTGTAGGTCCTACTGAGAATTAGAGGAAATTATGTTCCCATGGCCCCCGGAGGAGGGAAAACCAATGAAAGCACAAGTCATTATTTCATTCTAAATATGGGCCAAGTTGGGTCCCCTGAAACTTATTAACCTATTAACTACGTGTGTTGGAAATTTGCTTTCACGTGGCCTCCTAGGAAGATTTGTCTGGACTGGAAGTGAAGCCCATCAAGGCCATGGCAAGAGTCCTGTGAGTGGTGAGGGGTCTGTGAGTTCTGATAGATGGAGAGAAGCAAATGAAGGCAACCGATTAGATACTCATGCGAGCCCCTCGCTGTGAAAAAAACATGGAGGAGGAAGAAAAAGATAAGGTAGAAGGAGAAAGGAAGAGGAAGGGGACGCAGAAGAGGAATATGTACTGAGTTCCTAGTATAAGTCAGATGTTGCCCTGCTGCTTCATAAAGGTGATCTCACTGGCATCTTTATTCCCATTGTACCAAAAACTGAATCCAAGGAAGTTAAGTAACTTCCTGAGGTCACATAAGCTAAGAAGTAGCAGGACTCCAAAATCTCCTCAATTTTCAATTTGACCATTCAGGACAGAGTTTATTAAAGTTCATTTTTATAGAACATGTAGCGCATTTAGTTTGCATCTAGGGTGGAGTCGATCCTTTGACATCTCCACTGCCTTATCCTCGCCCCACATCAATTGTTCTCTAAACCCAGTGGAAGATGGAAGACCCTTCTTTGAGATTCAACAATGTGAAGGAGTATGGATTGTCAGGTTGCCCACCAGAGGAAACAGAGCTTCTGGCTTCAGGGGTTGAACCTCAAGAGGCACCCAGAGCAGCCACTGGTCTATTGCAAGAAGGGCAGTGCCTGCCTGGAGCTCACAACCTATAGGAAGTAAATGACTATATATAACTACAGTAAGTACTAGGTGCCGCAAAGACAACAAAGGGAAAAAAGATTCCAGGCAGAGGGAACAGCAAAAGAGGGAATTTGCTTGGCACAAAGAAAATCCAGAAAGCCAGTGTGTCTGGGCATCATGAATGAGGGGGAGAGTGTCTGGACATGAATTTGAGGCCTTGTGTGTCTCTCCAAACTGGCTACGTGAGCACCAAACTCATTCCCTCTGGGCACACAGCTAAACTGTGGATCTCAGCCTCTCTTGTAATCAAGTGTGGCCAGGGACTGCATTATGGGCAGTGGGATGTGAGCCAAAGTGGTGTGGACTTGTCCCTCGTTCCACTCTCCCCGCCCCCAATCCCCTAACAAACTTCCAGGTTCGTTCCCATCTGTCAGCTAGGCAATGTCAAGTCCAGTGACCTTGGAAGCCAGGTGTTAAGGTGGAGCCACAAGACAGAAGGAGTTTGGCCAACAGAGGCCCATGACTTTGAGTAATGAGGTCATTATAAGGTTCCTGGCTGAACAGTACTTCAGACAGAATAATCAGCACATTTCTCCAAATTCTCCCATACCTAGTTCAGCTACATTGACATTGCCTTACATCTGTTACCAAATTCATATGAAAGAAATATTTGCACTTTCCATGTGCAAGGCAACATGAGACACTGAAGCTGCAAAACTCTTCATATCCAAGTTCCTGCCCTTAAAGTTCTCACAATGGGAGTCACAGAAATAAAGACAAGGAATTTCACTGAAGAGTGTGCGTGATAATCACTATAATTGGAAAATGGAAAAACAGTGTGGGAGCACAGAAGATGTAGCCATGGACTCTGCCTGGGGGCTCAAGGAAGTCTTGACAGAGGAGGATCCCTTTGGTCTGGGTCTTGAAAGATGAGTAGGAGTTTTCTTTGTGAAGAAGGAAAGGCAGGGCAATTCCCGTAGAGGAAATAGCACATAGAATGAATTAGAAATCCATATCCATGATGAATTAGAACCATCACGGAGCCAGTGAAGAACTGTATCATGTGTATAGTTAATTATCTCCTAATGGTACGTTAAGCCCTAGAAAGCAAGAGATACCTTTAATTTCTTTTATTCCTCAAGTTCTGCACATGTGGTAAGAAAGGAGAAGAGAGAGAGCAAGGGAGTAAAAGAGGGAAAGAGAGATGGAGGGAGGAAGGGTGAATGACATCCACTCAACCTTAATTAACCAGGGCTGGTCTCACTGATGAGAAAGAACATTCAGGGTTCAGTTGAGTTTCTTTACCTTGTATCTATGTTCATTTCACACCATCTGGCAGCTGTTTTAGGCCATTTCATTCTCTGCTGGAAGCATGATCAGACCTGAATTGCAAGCTGTAACTAGTGCATGTTGCACATTAAAGCTGGATTTAATGCATAGTATGGTTTATTAATGTTACAGCATTTACTGGGCATTTAGAATTGTCATTGATTTTTATTCAAAAGGGCACTTTTATTACAACTACATGATGCTAGCAAAATAAAACCCTCCCCCTGCCAAAGCAAATTTGGGTTAATTTGCTGTAAGTGCTTGTGAAAAGCCCAGCTAAACTTGGCTGGTTTGGCTTATCCCTCCCCTGTGATACTTCATGCATACACCTCTGCGTGAAGGATTGCAAGGGAAAATGGATAGCTTCCTCACCTGGACCAGGATGGCTGCCAAACAAACAGAGAGCATTTGTGGTACTTTATTTAGGTTTTGACCATAAAACTAATGAATAAAGGCCTCCACCTATGAGTCAGTTAATATGTCCAGGATATGAGAGAGAATCTTTGGGATACTCTCATTTTATTTCTTCTCCACCAAGTTTGCACCTACAACAAACAGCCCAAACCTGGGATTTCACAGTAGAAGTTTCTGCTATTACAGTTGTCTTCAAAACTACCAGTTGGCATAGCAAAAATTCTTCCCTCCAATTTCTCCCCCATCTTTTTCCTGGACCCAGAAAACCTTTCCTTGTGATATGGAGATAATAGAGTATACTGTCCAGTATGATAGCTACTAGCCACATGTGGCTATTTAAATGTAATCATAAATTTTTTCAACTAAAAATTCAGTTCCTCATTCACTTTAGACACATTTCAAGTGCCCAGTAGCCACATATGGCTAATGGCTACCATATTAGACAATGTAAATATGGGACATTTCCATCCTTCTTTCAGGATTAACATATATGCACTATTATATGTAAAATATATAACCAACAAGGACTTACTGTATAGCACAAGGAACTCTACTAAATATTTTGTAATAACCTATAAGGGAAAAGAATCTGAAAAAAATAAGTATCTATGTATGTATAACTGAATCACTTTGCTGTGCACCTGAAACTAACACAACATTGTAAGTCAACTGTACTTCAATAAAATAAATTTTTTAAAAAAGAAAGTTCTATTGGACAGCACTGCTCTGCATCATAGGTCCCCTCAAGACCATAGAAATAATTGCCCATTTTGCTTGCACAATACATCCTGCATCCACCCATTTTTCTCCCTTCCCACAGTCCTTTTCTATAACGCACACCCCCAGCCTTGTGTTTGAGGTCCTCTGGCCTCTTCCCCTGACTCTAGCCCTCCCAGATTCCAAATTATAACCTCCTATGCCAACCCCACCCCTGCCTGCACTTGCAGACACTTTCCTTCACATTCAATCATTCATTCGAGATTTATTGTGGCAGTATGTGGAAGAATGTGGCACTTGTATGTTCGGTGCTAGGGATGCAAAAGCAAAGAAGGCTTCATTCCTTATCCTCAAGGACATCACAATCAAGCAGAAAGCACTAATTATAACCCTCAGTTGTTGAACAAAAATTCACAAATCAAATCGTATCACTTCTCTGCTTACACACCTTCAGTAGATCTCCATCTACCAAAGGAAATGTTACAAATATTTGCTGTAAATTATTCAATCCGTATACACACTTTCAGGTGTGCAACCTTTTGCACCCTCACATGCGAAGAGTAGAAAAATATCTGACATATTTTCCTTTCCACTAGGGGTGATATCGTTTCTTTTAAACTTTTCTAAGTTGACACTTTTTCTTTAATGTTTTTTTATTGTGGTAAAAGTCACATAATATAAAACATACTATTTTAACCATATTTAATGGTACAGCTCAGCAGCACTAAGTACATTCACATTGTTGTGCAATTCTCACCATCATCCATCTCCCTAATTTTTCACCTTCCTAAACTGAAACTCTGTCCCCTTTAAACGCTAACTCCCCATTCCCCCTCCCCACCCCACCCCCACCCCCAGCCCCTGGCATCTACCAATTACTCTCTGACTCTATTGACTCTTCTAGGTACCTCATATAAGTGGAATCCAACAGTATTTGTCTGCATTGGAATGCATTTTAAGTTGACACTTTTGAGAGATGTGTTTACTTTCTGATACAAAACTGGATGCCAAAGACAGAACCTGGAAGGAAGAGGCATGAGGTTCTTCCCAGAAAGGCCTCAGGGACTCCAGGAAAGGCCAATGGTTGGGCCGCTTCCAAAGGTGGCTTGAATAAGTTGAGCCCCAGAGGGTGTGTTGGGCTGTGAAGGCTCTACTACTCATTTGCACCCCATCGTGCCAACCTCACCCAGTACCACAGCTCGGCTGCCAGGCTACATCTGGGCAGAGAGGAAGAGGGAGCTCACCTGAGCCCATACAGGCCAACAAAGGAAACTTCCATGAGTTACTCGATATGCTGATGGTGGTTGTTACAGTTACATGTTTATGTGGGCCCTTGCATCTCCTTGACATTCTAGAAAGGTGTGCAAAGAGATGAAGTAGCTGCCCTCCAGATGAAGATGACCTTAACAAAGCGGGATCTGTCACCTCCAGCCCCACTCAGCAATCTAACAGTATCGTCCACTCCAAGTGGTCAACCACTGCCTGTCTTTCCCAGCCCACAGGACCTAGATCTCCAATTGGATGCTTTCTCTCTACCAGGAAACAAGATCTGAAAATAAACTGCTGAGCACAAGCAGGACGAGGGGGTGGAGTGCCAGGCCCTGGCCAAGGTTTTTGGGTTTTTGGCCTGTTTGTTTTTTAACTGTCAGAATCGAATAAATGTATTTATTCTTCTGCCAAACACAACAACTGATTTCCATCTACAATTATTTTTTAAGATAAGAAGCAATAAGTCAGTTGAAGGAACAGCTGTGGCCTTGAGCTGTGGAACGTTATTATGCTTTAACACATCCACTGAGAAATGCAGAGCTCGTGGGACTAGCTTCATTGGCTGCAGCAGGGATGGATGTACGCCACCTGGACAGGGGCCTGGCACCTCACCGGTTGCTGCCCAGACCATCTCTCCATGGGTTGTGATGTTTCCACTATCCCTTGCATCAACTCTGACCTCTCAGATGTACCTATTCTATATCCACTTTTTTTTTTTTGCGGTACGTGGGCCTCTCACCACTGTGCCCTCTCCCACTGCAGAGCACAGGCTCCAGACGCGCAGGCTCAGCGGCCATGGCTCACGGGCGCAGCCGCTCTGCGGCACATGGGATCCTCCCGGACCGGGGCACGAACCCGCATCCCCTGCATCGGCAGGCAGACTCTCAACCACTGCGCCACCAGGGAAGCCCTATATCTACTTTTTATCTAACATTACAGCCACCCTGTAGCCTTTTTGCTCCACCCTGCCCCATGTACAGGAGACTGTACCAGTAAAGACTGGTCCAGCCAGCAATGGACCATGGGAGCAGTAAACTGCATAGTGGCTAAGAGTGTGTCCTCTGATGGCTGGTGGCTTGGGTCCACTATTCATCCACTAACTGTAGAACTTTGGGCAAGGTAATCCTCCTCCTCTCCAATCTTCAATTCTCTTATCAGTAAAGTGGGGACAGTTGTAGTGCCTTGTCCCTAAGGTGGGGACAGCTGTAGTTCCTTGTCCCTAAGGTGGTAGGGAGGATTCAATGAGATAACCCAGCTAACAATTGGACACTCAGCACAGTGACCCCTTGTATGTACTCAGTAATTGTTAACTACTTCTTTTTTTAGACTAGAATTCCTCACTCTGTTGGACATGGAAATATTGACAGCTGGACCATGTAAGGCAAGGACCTTCTGTTTCTTTAAGTCTTCCCAGTTTCTGCCTTCCATGGGAAGATATAGTGGTGACAAATTCACCCACTACCTGGAAAGAACTCAAAGCCCTGCCTAAGACCTCAGGGTAGCCAGTCCAGCAGAATGAGTCAGACGGAGTAGACAGAGGTAGAAGTGTGCTCCACGTCTACTTGAAATTATGTCTTAAGCTTGAAGGCTCTCGCTCATCCCAAGACTTATCCTGAGCACAGTTTCTTCACGACAAACCCTGAGGCATAACCCAAGGCACAGCACTTCTAAAACCAAGACTTTTCCTTGAATGAGTATTCTCATCCTTAGTCTATTATCACACTGAGGGATCTAGGAGCTATGGCCCTTTGATCACCACTTCTCGGGGATGCTCAGGAAGCCTGCGGTTGAATGAAGTCACCTCTCTGAAACGAATCACTCTTCTCTGTAGTTTAAACTTTGGGTATCTCTTAGGCATCACCAAATGGAATGGCTAAAAAACGCTGTGACAAAAGCATAGTGAAATATTCATACCCATGATCTGTCCCTGTCATTTGCCCCACATAATGCCCCTGAGACAAGTTAAAAGTTCCCAGTGGGTGACAGTCAAAACCTGAAAATTTTCCCTGGGACATCAATCATTCCTCAGTAACTTGTTAGAACAGAGTGACTTTCCACGGAAGCTGGTCCAGAAAAAACTGGGGACCCTGAGTCAGAATAAATTCTCCTATCCACCTTTCTAATAGTTTTAATGCAACTTAGGGTTGTTTGTTTGGTTTTTTTAAAAAAATCATCTTTGCATGGTGAATCCTTAAAACTCTGATGAAGGAGTGGACCCTCCCCAGAAAAGTACGTACTCACAACCACACATAATTTGCCAAATTTTCGAGCACTCGGGGACCTCCTGAGTTCATCTGTGGACCCATTACGAATCCCTCCTTTGGTTACTTCTTTCAATCACTTGCTGTCAGTAACATCTATGTCAGGCAGAATATGCTGTGTGATCAGCTCTCTCCCACGGCAAATCTGCTTTGAAAATGTAGCTGCTGCAGAAGCGGGGGCGGGGCGTGGGCGGGGGAGAGAGTGAGCCCACTTTGGCTCTGGGTGAGACAAGAAGTGTCTCCTGGCCCACATGCCCCTTGGATAGTTGTTCCCTCATACTCAGAAACCCTTCCGAGCTATGTTTTACTCACAACACTTCTGACACCAAATGTGTGGAGTTTTTGTCTCACACCAACCAATCCTCCAGCAGTCTGGACACAGACTGGGTGTCCTACAGCTCAGTTCAGTTCTGACCCTAACGACCCAGAGTTAGCAGAGACCCCAGAGGTCTAAGGGCTCCAACCTCCAAGATGGCCCTCATTTCAGATGTCAGTCATTTAAGTCTCAGGTCCCCAGGTGACCCACCCTTCTGTGGCTACAAAGTCAGGGGGTTCTTACAACCCCTTTTTCCAGGTTTGATAATTTCCTAGAATGGTTCAGAAAACTCTGGAAAACACTTTTCTTGCTATTACCTGTTCACTGTAAAGGATGCACATGAACAGCCAGATGTAGAGGTACCCGGGACAAGGTCCGGAGATTCCCTGTCTTCCTGGAGTTGGGGTGTGCTACCCTCCCAGTCCGTTGATGTGTTCTCCAACTCTGAAGCTCTCCAAACCTACTGTTCAAGGGTTTTTATGCAGATTTCATTACTCGCCGTTGGTGATTTACTAACCTCCAACCCCTCTCCCCTTCTAGAAAGTTAGGAGGCGGGGCCAAGAAGTTCCAAGCTTCTAATCGAGGCTTGGTATTCCTGACTACCCATCCTGAAGCTTTCTAAGGGTCTGATACCACCGTTAGAACAAAAAGCATTCCTATCACCCTTCACTCAAGAAACTCCAAGGATTTTAGAAGCTCTGTACCAGGAACTGGGGACAAAGACCAAATATCATACTTAATATAATACCACCCCTGTTTCCTGCCTTCCACGTGGAACATTCCCCAGGCCTCCTAGATTGATTGAAACCTGCTCGTGTCAGAAGAGGTGCAAGAACTGTTGAACTATCTCATACCCACTTAACTGTGGGTTTGAAAAGTTTGGAGAGCTGCAGAGGACTGTGTAAAAGTATGACAACTCTCCTGATGGAGACTGAGAATGAACTTGGCAATGGCTTCATCACTGTAGTCCTTCAGAGACCAGATGGTCACCCATCTAATCCAGGCTCGCTACACCAAACACTGCACACTGTCTGTGCCCTGTCTCCCCATCCAGCAATGTGCCCTCCCCGCTGGGATCGAGTTCCATCCCCTTCTGGCTCAAAGCCAGTGAATAATCTATCCATCTTTCAAGGTACACAAAACTATATTGCTAGAAAGAGGGAAGGGGCAGGTGGAGGCTGAGAAAGTCCTTCCATCTCCCATCTGGACCACCCTTCCACCAGGGCTTGGATCCCATCCACACACCCAGATGAGCGCTGGAACTCACCCTCTGGGGGAAGGAGGGATTTGCTCTCTTGCTTCAAATGCTTTGCTGGTTGTGTTTATTGGCCCATTAATTATCTGTCTACGTCTTTTAACAGTATCAGTCCTGGAAAAAAAGCTGCACAAGATGATGCCAATGTGACTTTTCAGGGTGATGGAAATTACCAAGTGGTCCAGCCCTGGAGAGCCTGAGGCAGTGTAACAAGGTTCTAATGTAAAGCACAGAGCAATTAGCAGGGAGATTTACCTCCCTGTCTTAAAAGCATTTTTATTACTTAATCAATCACAAGCAATTTCTAAACAACACTGGGGTTTTACAAGGAGCCATAAATCTTTCCCATTTGCTTCCAGGAGAAAGAACAGAAGAAACAGACACAACATTCCAGGAGGGACATTGTATCAATTAAAACAAAATGGAACCCAAGTCACTTGGGAAACAGGAAGTGGGCAGGAGGTAGCCCCAGGGTCACAGAAGATCCAGGGAAGGAGCTGGTCTGTAGGGGTCTCAGGTATCTAGTCCTGACCACAGGTTCACATTCAATTGTGTCTCATACATTCAGAGGAAGGAGGAACACAGGATGAAAGAAGCATGCAGCTAGCCAAGGAGATTTTCTGCCAATTTCTTTTTTTGCGGTACACGGGCCTCTCACTGTTGTGGCCTCTCCCGTTGCAGAGCACAGGCTCCAGACGTGCAGGTTCAGCGGCCATGGCTCACGGGCCCAGCCGCTCTGCGGCATGTGGGATCCCCCCGGACCGGGGCACGAACCCATGTCCCCTGCATCGGCAGGTGGACTCTCAACCACTGCACCACCAGGGAAGCCATCTGCCAATTTCTTTTTTGGCAGAAGGCTTTCTATAGCAAGCCTGTCTGTGGGCCTCAGTTTCCTCATATGCAAATTGGGAGAATTCAGACTGGATTACATCCAAGTGATTCTCAGTCCTGACAGCGTTTCAGAATCACTGAGGAATGTTTTAAAAACACCATTGCCAGGCTCCTTTCCAGACCAGTGAAATCAGACTATCTGAGGCCAAGCTGAAGGGTCTTGAATCTCACCTAGTTTCAGTTTGAACACCCAAGCAAGCAGGGAATCTTAATTCGAAAATAACATGCTTCGAATCTGCACAGCAGTGACCTCAGCAATTAACGACAGAGATGTTCAGCTGTGTTCACGTATTCACTCTCTCCTTTCTCCAACAGACCCTTCCTCGGCTCTTCTCCACAGTAAGAGCCTGGGCTGGGCCCATGGACCTGCGTCTCACCACCTGTTACGATGCTCAAGGGGAAATGTCCCATTAGCTCTCATTTAAACCGCAGAAGTGGATCCGGGAGACCTCGGCTAACAGGTGTAAAGGTTGGGAACCACTGTCCACAGACAAATTATAAACACCTATCGGTGTGCTGTTGACCCTGGTTCTCAAGCCCTCTCAGAAGAGTGGTGCAGAGGAACGATTCTTCCCTCACAAGACGGAACCGGGCAGAGGAGCTCCCAAAACCCAACCCTGGTACTTCAACTGGTTCCACCATCAGCAAATGCAGCAGAAACCAGGTGACTAGGGAACCAAGGAAAAAGAACCCGATGGAAGTGATGCTGGATCTGCCTGAAACATTTTCTTGGGCCCAGGATGGATCTGTTCCTAAAGTCACCACTTAAGACAGTAACATGTGGGTCCCTCCAGAGAGGTGGCCTGCAGCAAAGGCTGTACTTGGCCAACCCCTCACGGACCCCAAAGTCAACATCTTTTCTTCAGGTAAGTATAGATTATCAATTACCTCCCAAATTTTGACCCAGTATAACACCTTTTTTTCCCCTAATTTTACCTGAGACCTCAAATTTGAAGGAAAAACATTTTTTTCTTAGTCATATGGAATTACAATCAAGTTCCAATGCTTCCATCTATAGAAGGTTTCCCTTTTTTCTTCTGAACGCTTCTAGCATTTATCTACCTCTTACATGGAATGTATCTCATCCTGACTTTAATTATAATATTTGTACCATAACATCTTTTCTGCTAGACTGTTGATTCCCTAGTGCAGTAGAAAGAACAAGCTTTTGGAGTCACAATGATCAAATCCCAGCTCCTGTCCTTTCATGGCTGTGTGGCTTTATGAAAATTGTTTGACCTTTCTGAGCCTCAGTGTCTAAATCTAAAAAGTGAAGATAATAAGACCTACTTGACAGCATTGGTATAGGGATGAAAGGAGCCAGCACACCTTGAGTCTCTTAAGGTTACCCATGCTCAGCTTAGAGGGTAGTGCTCAGAACCTACCAAGTACCCCTGCTACGGTCCATGGACTTGAGAGCACATGGTGATTTCACTTGAGCATTGTGAGGAGTGCAGAAGGAAGGTACATTCCAGCATCAGGAGTGGGGAGGAGATAGTGGGGCTGTCTGCTGGGAGGGGTCAGGACCAGCTGGGAGGGCTGGTGCCGCTGGTTGTTGGGTGAGTAGGCACATTGGAAAGACCCCTGCCTATGACGACCTTCTTTACATCTTTCCCATGTCAGGCTTTTGCACTGCTTCCCCTGGCAGCTTTCAACACTGCTCAGCAGCAGTCCTGTCAATAGTACTATGAAAGATGCAGAAAACTTTCTAACCTGCTCACGGACAGTGACCACTCCCCTGGTCCTGTGGCTATACACACACACACACACATACATATACCCACACATATACATGTATACATATACACACGGACACACATACATACAGATAGACATCCACACACAGGCACACACATACTCTTGCACATACACACATAAAACCTTGTACTTAAGTAGCTGCAAATCTACGGAGCCCTTTCGTTCGGTGCTGGTAAAGTGCTGACTGCCTCCTTGCCCAGTAGCCAGCCACCAAGGTAGTAGAAGATCAAAATTAAAGTGCCATCTTTCACTAAACCCTGTGCCACCAACACAGAGGGCGCAGGACAGAGGGCAGATTCCTGCCCAAGCCCCGCTTACTCCAAATTAGAGGTTGGAAAACTTTCTATAAAGAGTCAGATAGTACATCTCTGTAGTTCTGTGGGCCATTTGATCTCTGCCACACTCCTCAACTCTGCTGTCGCAGTTCAAAAGCAGTGATAGATGATACATAAACAAAAGGACACAGTCATGTTCCAATAAAACCTTACTTATAGAAACAAGGTTTCTGAATCCTGGTCTACAGTCTTGGTTCTTAATCACTAGGCTGTAGAACTTGGACTTGTTTTTCTTAATTCAAAACATGGTTCCTTCAATTTATTAATATGTATAGCAAATGTGTTATCTCTACACCTCTTGACCTAATAATTTCACTTGTAGGAATTTATCTTAACAATGACCAACAGTTATGGATCATTTTATATTCAGAATCTACTTAATCTTCCCAGTAGGAGATGAGATGAGTCATATTTTTGTCTCCATTTTGCAGATGAGGAAACCGAGGCACAAAGATGCAAAGTGACTTTCCCCCAGCCACACAGCTGGTAAGTGATAAAGCTGGGTTCTGAATCAAGGCAGTACTTTCTAACACTCCTATGAAAAAGGTATGCAAAATTGGACAAATGCAGAAAAATCCCTGGTTTTTACGCAACTAGGTTCATAACAGCATAAAAGAAAATAATCTAAACATCGAATATGGACAATGGGTAAAAATTGTGGTACAACAGAATAAAAGGCAACGTTCTCAACTGATAGAGAAGAATGTTGACTCTGTTTGCCAAAAGGGCTGCAGCAATTCCAGTCATCCCTGGATGCATGCCCCTTTGCAATGCCACGTTGCTGGTCCTGCCGTCAAAAGTTAGAGCCTATTTCCTGTCTGTTGAATGTGGGCTCGCCCTGTGACTTGTAGACCAATAGAATGAGGGGGAAGTGATGTCATAAGATGCCCAGCGCTAGGTCCCAAAAGGCCTTGCAGCTTCCGCCTTTGCCCTTTTGAGATGCTGCTCTGAGCCCACCATGTGAAGAAGTTGCATCCAGCTTACTGGGGGACAAGAGGCCACATGGAGGAGAAACAAGGCCCCTAACTGCAGAACGAGTGACCCCAGGGGAGTAAGGTTGCAAAGCTAAAACACAGAATACCCAGTTAAATATTCTTTCCAGATAAACAATGAGTAGTATTTTAACATAATTGTGTCTCAAATATCACATAGACGTGTTTATACTACAAAATTATTCATTGTGGATCTGAAATTCAAATTTAACTTGGGTGTCTTGTATTTTTATTTGCTAAATCTGACAGCCCTACAGGTAAGTTTAGCAGAAGAACCCAGCCTGAATTGCTGATCTAAAGAAACATGAGAAATGATACATTTTTATTTTAAGCTACCAAGTTTTGCAGAGGTTTTTTGCACAGTGACATAACAGAAACACTGCCCTATTTATTGGCATGGAAAATATTTACTATAGGATTGGGGGTAGTCATATAGGCAGAGAAGAAAGAGGGCATAAAGAAAGAGTCATGACCCTGAGCAGAGAAATGACACCAAGTACATTTATGTATACATATGTATATATGTAAAGTACATATGATCTCTGTGTTCAAATTAAATACTTAATTTTTATTTTTTATTTTTTTTTTATTTTTTATTTTTTTTGCGGTACGCGGGCCCCTCACTGCTGTGGCCTCTCCCGTTGCAGAGCACAGGCTCCAGACGCGCAGGCTCCCCAGCCATGGCTCACGGGCCCAGCCGCTCCGCGGCACGAACCCGTGTCCCCCGCATCGGCAGGCGGACTCCCAACCACTGCGTCACCAGGGAAGCCCTTAAATACTTAATTTTTAATGATGCTTTTTTTTTTTGGCTGTGTTGGGTCTTCGTTTCTGTGCACGGGCTTTCTCTAGTTGCGTCGAGCGGGGGCTGCTCTTCCTTGCAGTGCGCAGGCTTCTCATTACGGTGGCTTCTCTTGTTGCGGAGTACGGGCTCTAGGCGCACGGGCTTTAGTAGCTGTGGCACGCATGCTCAGTAGTTGTGGCTCATGGGCTCTAGAGAACAGGCTCAGCAGTTCTGGCTCGCAGGCTTAGTTGCTCCGCAGCATGTGGGATCTTCCCAGACCAGGGCTCGAACCCGTGTCCCCTGCATTGGCAGGCAGATTCTTAACCACTGTGCCACCAGGGAAGCCCTAATGATGCATTCTGAGGATGTGTACTGATATGCATAAATGTCAAATATATATTGGGAGGGGAAAACCCCAAATTTCTAAGTTTGGATTCCAAGATCTCATCTTTGAGATACTTTTGATAATGATTTCCTAGTGAAATCTCTGCTTAGGACCTAATGCTATGTTAATATTTTTCAAAGAATAAAATCTGTTGATGATTTCCTGTTAAATTTCAAAACGTAGTTATAAAAGAGCCACACAGGCATGATTCCATTTTGATATACATGCACACATACACACACACACCCAGAATTGACAGTGTTTGATGGTAGGGAGTGAATAGAGGTGGTTTTCATTTTGTTTTTACTCTTCTTTGCACTTTCTCATTTTCCTGCAATGTACACTTCTCTCTTGTGTAACAAAGGATGTGTGAGCGTGTGTGCATCCGTGTGTGCATTTACTGTGACTTTTAATCCCCCAGCCTTGCAGCAATCATTAAGTATTTACAGAGTTCTTGGTCTTTCACCAGCACTGTTTGTGAAAGCAAGTACCATAAGCAATAAAAAGTAAATAAAAAGCAAAGCCTGCTTCTCTGGCCCAGATGAGAGTGAAATAACAGAAGACTCAGGTAGTTATTTAAAGTATGTGGTGCTTGGGGATGTACTATATCCAAAGTGATGCCAGAAAAAAGTGAGGCTGTGTCTGTGGACTTCTTGGTAAGCTGTAAAGTGCTATAAAGTATGGTATTTTTAAGCCCCCCTTGGAGAGATGTATGAGCATTACTTAGAAAGCTTTTTAAAAAAAATACCTATGCCTGGGCCCCTCTGCTGGAGATTATAATTCATTAGATGTGGACAGGGCCACAGGTATCTGTATTTTATAAAGCTCTTCGTTTGAGAATCAGTGAGCCGAAGTTTCTCCTGGTTATTTCTCTTCCATTGTGACTTTGAGCTATGGGAAGAGTTAAAGAAAGCTTCTTGGATGGGGCGGCCCCTGGCTGAGGCCTGAGGGTTGAGGGACCAAACGAGCCATCTCTAGTCTTCATGGTAGATTGTCACGTTCACTGCCAATACCGTGTGCAGATGGCTTCCCAGCGTGGTCCCCCATGGCCAGCCCGCCCTCACAGGTCCTGGAACTGGTCCCGCTGTCATCCAGCTCAGGGCGTGTTCACTCTGCAGTCTGGTCTTTGCCCACAATCATGCCCCCGATCTAGAGTTTGGGCTTCGCTTTGCATCTGCTCCCCCCGATTCCTCTCAGCCTTTCTGGCTTCTCAAGTTCACCTTCTCAGCATCCCAGAGGAGGCAGAGCCCTCCAAGGTCAGCTTCTGAAGGACCCTGCTCGAGCCTGTTCCACTCATCAGCACCCCAGCCCCACCTCCAAAATCAAACTTTCAGAAAGAGAAAGCAGAGAATTAGAAGGGAGTTTCTTGGTTTCCAGTGCAGCTGTGCTATCAATTCATCCTGTGGCCTTAAGCAAGCTCCTGAAGCTGGTGGCTCTAGCCCCTGACCCCAGCATAAGATCCATAACTCCTCAGAGTGGCAGCCACATGAAAACCAGAGGTGGTATAGAGTTGTAGGCTGTGAGGTGGGCTTAGCATGGCTGCAGGCCCGTGGCGTGTGCAAGGGGAGTGGGCCATAGGACCAGCATGCGAGAAAGTACAGAAGCCAGAAGGGGGGCAGGGGCCAGGGACCCACTCTGATGGTACAGAACCCTCAGCCAGGTGGTGGGGGGCATCGCCTGGGCCCAGAAGAAAGCGTTCTAGCAGTCCAAAGAGGACTTGAAACAGGAGGGGCAGGGAATGCCAATTTTCTACAGAATCCCAGGATTGTTGTGGGATAAGTGGAGAATGGAACCAGGAAAGAGGAAAGAAATTATTGAACGAGGAGGTAGTTTTGAGGAAAGTAGCTTTAGGGCCCAACCACAGGCCCATTTGAGCCCATCCTGTCTCGTTTTCTTTGGACAGCTGCCGCATCCTTAATCCCCATCCTTAAATACCAGCACACAGAGGCCGGGAAGCCAATCCCAGCCCACAGTGAAATCAACAAGCAGCAGAGATTGCCTGTTGCTTTGCCCTGGGCATGTGGTGGCAGAGGCAGGGCTGGGACCCACACGCACTGATCTCTGGTTGGAGAGCTCCTACTGTACCACACTGACTCCAGGATTCTTCTGTGGAAAAGTCCTCTGCCCAGGGACCTGTGGCCTTCACCAGCTGACAGAAAGAGCCTGCTCTGTACTCCTGGGCTAAAATGCAAAGGTCAGCGGCCAGAACTACCCTAGAGAGCGAAAAACATGAGGTGGTGTGTCTGTCTAACCTAAACGTAAGACACATCGGTGTCTACTTACAAGCCAGCCTGACTCACTCTCCGTTACCCACCTCTCAGCTTCATGAGAACCCCTGTCTTCCTGACAGACTCACACAGCTGCTGTCCTGAGCTAGATTTTGCTTCAGCGGCCTCAGTAGATCAGGAAGGGGGTGGGGACCCACCAGGCCAACATCTGGTTGATTCTGTCCTAAATGCGTAGCCCAAGCCATCAGGGACATTAATAATGACACCACCACCAGTGCTTTATAAAATCGTCTCTTTGATTGGGGTCACGTTCAGTGCCAGCTTTCAACTATCCACACAAGGAAGGAGAAAGGGACTAGTTAGGGCCAGAAAAAGAGCAAATTCAAGACAATAAATAAAAACCAGTCTGCAGATGATAGGCTAGGAGGATCATCTGTATTTAGATAATTGAGCTATGACCATAAGCAAGCCATTTATTCAACAGACTCTGTATGTGTAAACCAGGACTCCAATTTATTAACTTACTGCTCAAAATGAATGCACTGTCATGTGGCCCAGATGCTCACATCCATCTGACGGAACATGCATTTGCCCCATCGGTGGCAGCTACTGGTGAAGTCAAAGTATCTAAACGTTGCTTGGTGAGCATGGAATCCATACAGGAGGAGCTTGCTTTGTAATTTAAATTCAGCAAAAACTTATTGAGCTCTATAAGTCAGGATCGTGCTGGGTAACGGAGGACACAAAGTTGTGATGTCCAGCTTTGAAGTTTGCAGTCAAATTGAGAAGTGTGGTTGGATGGTAATTTAATGTGATCAACATCACAACAGAGATATTAGACGTGTGGGCAGGGGATCCGGAGGCCTGGAAAAGTGTTGCCTTTCTGCTGAGCCTTTATAGGAGTTAGGAGTTAAACTTTAATAGGGGATGTACGTTTACGGTGGGATACATTTCAGGCAGATGTAAGAGTGCATGCAAAACACCAGAAGACAAAGGTGTGAAGGGTCCTTGTGTCTAGACCACGGTGTGAAATGGTGAAAGATATCAGATTGTGACAGTGTTAAGATGCTAAGGAAGGTGGATGTTATTACCAAGGCAATGGTGCTCAACTTCAGCTGCATCAGCCTTACCTGGGGCACATTTTAAACACTGTGAGTCTTTTACTGACGCAGAATCTCAGGAGAAGGGGCTCAGGCATTCATATTATTGAGAGGCTACAAAGATGATTCTGAAATGCAGCCTGGGAAGAGATTCTAACACAGGAGATGATGGAGCATATTTTCAAAAACTCTTAATGGACATAGTAGGGATGTTATTGTATACCCACTTCACAGATGAGGAAACTGACAATACAGTGGGGGAGAAAATGATCTCATTGGGGAAGAAAAAAAAACAGGGCTGGTGTATTAGTCAGAAGGGTTCTCCAGAGAAACAGAACCAATGGGAAATATATAGATATAGATTAGATCTATAAAGAGACAAAGAGAGATGTTAGCAATTGGCTAATGAGACTGTAGGGGATGGCAAGTCTGAAATCTCTAGAGCAGGCTGGAAATTCAGGTAAGAGTTAATGTTGCAGCAGGCTGGAAACTTTGGCTAAGTTTCTATACTGCAGTTTCGAGCATTCCTTCCTTTTCAAGTAACTTCAGTTTTTACTCTTAAGGCCTTCAAGGGACTGGATAAGACCCATCCATATTACAGAGGGTAATCTGCTTTACTAAAGTCTACTGATATAAATGTCAATCACATCTTTAAAGGACCCTCACAGCAACATCTAGACCCTCACAGCAACATCTAGTATTTGACCAAAGAACTGGGAACCATTAGCCCAGTCAACACATAAAATTAACCATCCCAGCTCTAGCCTACCACTGCTCTCCTTCCTGGTTGGGGGAAGGATTTGGACAGGAGGAAATGCTTCTCCTGATAATCAAGGCTGCCAGCTCCTCTGGCCACCTCCCTCCCTGAAACAAGGGTGTTGAATCCACAGCCTGAGAGACAGCACCTTAATCCAGAGAAAAAGGAACTAAACCAAGGGCCCGAAATCTTGATATACACCCTGCACCACCGAGTGGGCCAGCCCATGCAGTCTTCTTTAAGGAAACTTTGTTGTTTTTCCACTTTAATGGGGCTGGGCTGTTACAATAGCAGTCACTGGTTTCTGCCATTTCAATGATTAATAAGAACAAGTGGCCTGGTGCACAGTTCACAGATCTAACCACGCTGAGGATTTTGATAAATGGCTCCTTTATATTTTCATTTCATAAAGTTTCACATCACACAGTGAAAAACAGGACTGTGCTGCTTCATGGTGCAAAACTTGCCCACCAAGGAGAAGCCTTCCCGCATGTACGGGGAGCTTGGGCAACGCTGCCTGCGGCAGCCCCGCTTTCTCTCCTGGCCTGCCCCCTGAACCTCAGCTCTGCCACAGGGGAAAGTGGGAGGCTGCTGCTGCCAGTTTCCCGGAGCAAGAAGAAAGCGTGTGGGCTTTTTAAATTAGATTGATCTAAATCAGTAACTGTGGTTCCGTCTAAATCTTATTTTATCCTACCCATCTGAGGGCAAAAAAATAAAAACTCAAAGAAGTAAGTACATAGGGCTTCCCTGGTGGTGCAGTGGTTGAGAGTCCGCCTGCCAATGCAGGGGACACGGGTTCGTGCCCCGGTCCGGGAAGATCCCACATGCTGCGGAGCGGCTGGGCCCGTGAGCCATGGCCGCTGAGCCTGCGCGTCCAGAGCCTGTGCTCCGCAACGGAAGAGGCCACGGCAGTGAGAGGCCTGCGTACCAAAAAAAAAAAAAAAAAGTAAGTACATAAACATTGAACTATCACATTGTTTTAAAGGATATTTAAACCAGAAGGGACCTTTAAAACTCACTCATAATACTATGAATTCTCTAGAGATCAGGAATGGGAAACAACGTGCCCAAAGTCACTGCCCAATTCTGAAACCAGAGCCTCCAGATTCCCAGACCATTGGTCAGCCTTTCTTTTCCTCCCTTCCTTCCTTCCTCCATTTTCTTTTTATTTAGCATCAAGTAGTTTACACTCACAGGGTGGCAGTCATGCTTTTTAGCTGCAAACAACAGAGTCCACTTTGGCTAATTTAAACAGGAAAAGGAATTATTAAGGGATGTTGGTTATCTCACAGGAAGATAAACAGACTAGAAGCTGAGTATCCAGATATAAGTGCGGGTCTGCCTGGTATGCAGACAGCATCCACTACTGCTCCTGAGTGATAAGTCCAGTGAAATACCAGTTCATTATGATGGGTCCCAATCCAATGTCACTGATGTCCTTATAAAAGAGGACATTTAAAAACAGACACACACAGAAAGAACACTACTTGAAGAGGAAAGCAGAGATGGAGGTGATGATTTTACAAGCCAAGGAATGTCAAAGATTGCCAGAAATCCACCAGAAGCTACGAGAGAAAGCTAGAAGAGATTCCTCAGAAGGAAGCCACCCAGCCAATACGTTGATCTCAGACTTCTCATTTCCAGAACTGTGAGATAGTAAGAAAGCCACCGAGTTTGCACTACTTTGTTATGACAGCCCTAGCAAACTGCTATAGAAGGCTACAGCTTGGGATAGTAAACCCCACAGTTACTTAGGTAGGAAACAGGGAAGAGGGGTGGACAGCCAAGGAGATCTTCAGTTTAACTAGTATGACTGTAGGAACAAACCCAGATGCCCTAGCTTGGCTTCCAAAGTTCTCCTCACCTCCTCCAGCATGGTCCCCCCAAACAGGGGGACCCTGTTCTGGGGCCCCACGCCAGCACCCTTGAATTTCTCATAGGTCCCCAACATGGCAGCTCCAGAGCTGATGCTTTGCCCTCCATGTGCATTACTTGCCCTGGAACATCCTTTCCTGTTTGGTAATCCATCCCATTACCAATCCATATGTGCCTGAAATATACCTACTCATCCGTAAAAACATAGCTCAGGTATGGTCTCTTCTATGCAAACACCCCAATACCCTCAGCCACAGCAAATTATTCCCCCAGACCCTCCCATCACAGGGTGATTTCTATCATTCCTCTCTCTCCTTCCTTCCCACCGTATAACTTCCCTCCCCCTGTCCATTTGTTCATCTGTCTCCCCTACCAGGTTAGGAATATCTGGGAGACAGAGACCACTGAAATCATCTCCGACGCTCCCACAGTGCTGGAGCATGTGGCCAGAAAATGAGCCCCTCTGTAACTTTAGACCTTTGAGTCGCCTATTTGGAAAGTTTAAAAAAATCTCACCAGCAACTAGATCCTGAACGTCATATGTCATGCTTTATTCCCCTGGACGAACACCATCTCTCTTCTATAGCTTTCTTTACACAAATACTATAAACTGTCCTGACTCTATTAATAAGTATTTGATGGGACAAATATGGTGGCCTTCCAAATCCAGGTTATCAGTACCCCTTCCAAATATTCTTTCTCAAGTTTGACCCCTGACCCCCGAGGTCTTCCTCTTTCTCCTCTGGGTCGTGTCTTCATGTTCCCTCTTCCCTGCCTGATGGTCACGGGATTCCAATTTCTCAGGGATTATAAGGCAAAACTTGGAAGGAGTCTTGAGTTTTACTCAGGTATAAAAGAAAGCCTGACCTTTTCATGCTTGAGGGAGCTGGCTGGTGAGCACACTCCCCCCTCTTTTCTAAAAATGCAGTTCTCACAAATGACAAAGTCTTGTTTCTGAATTCTAAGTTCTGTGGTCTTTTTTCCTACAACCTGTGGGCTAAGTACCATGAAATTCTAGTGAGAAATGTGATGGACGAATAAATGAATGAACGGACAAAGATAGCTAAAAAGAAGAATGCATTTGAATACACAAGATTTAATCATCTAATTATTCAATAATAACATAGTCAATCTCTTACTTTTTTCTTTTCTTCAAAAGTGTTGCTTTTTGCCAAGTAACCACCATAGTTTTCTTTTCTCCAGGCCTACCTACTTTCTCCCCATTTTTCTCTAATCTGCCCACTGCGTATAATGGAAAGCAAATACTGGCACAGTCCTGCTGTCTGCCCAGGTGAAGGAATTCAATGATGCTGACATGAGGAAGTGCAAATTCAACTCTGCAGCTATCAAACCCAATAACATTTTGGAGGAATCTGAATAAAGGTAATTACTATGTGAAGGTAAATTGCCTGGGGAAAGAAAAATAACGGAGGCAAAATGATTGAACATTTCAACTATAAAAGCCTGTTCACCGTGAGCTACTAGGGAAGCAAAGACCTGACCTGCCAGAATGCAGAGATTTTACCCTGAGAAAGAGCCAGATTCATCAGGGTTAATGTCTTTCCCCTGGTTTCCCTCACATCTAGCTCCTTGGGTAGCCAAGGGCACAATGAAGGCATCTTAGCTCCTTTTAGAGGTACTGAAGTATAACTTTTATCTTTACGGCTCTCCTCTCTCTATTCCTTTACTGATCTCCCTTGACATCCTTGTTCAAAAGCTAAAACCTCCTTTGAAGTCCTTGCTCCGGTATGACAGGTGTTCTGCTAGACGCAGGGATATCAACATGAAATACACCAGTGCACACAAACACATGCATAAAACCACAAACATGTGATCACACACAAACACGCACACACATGGGCTTGCATTCCTACACAAACACACACGTACACACAATCACACATACACACACATCCAACCCTTGAGAAGTTTGCAATCTAAGAGGACTGTTAGAATTCAAAATGATTGCTAACCTGGAATTATCTCCAAAGTAAAGTGGGAATACAGGAGAGGAGCAGGGCTAAGGGCTAGTTTTCTGGGGAAGGTCAGGAGGGATCCCCAGAAGAGTCACGTGCTGAGTTGAGATCTAAAGAGTGAGGAGGAGGGCAGAGAACAGAGGAGAGAGGGCTTTGGTGAAAGGGGAGAGTACAGATAAGAGGGCTGGAGGGGCCAGGAGCCTGACATATGCAGGAGACAGGGGAGCCAGACTTCCACCTGGCTTCTGTGAACTTGGGCCATGGCTGAAGACTGTAATGCAGTCCTGGACTTTACCTCTGGGTCACTGGGGCTAGAGGAAGAGTATATAAATATGGCTTCCCTGTATATTTGGAGATCCAGTGTCCTGGAAGGGAAGGATCAGGTAAAATAAACATGTGTGTTTCTACCCCCAAGTCCTCCTTAGTGAAGATGTGTATCCCTCTCCCTGTGGGATAAGTCATTGCCAGGATTGTGTATGAATGGATAAGCCAAGAACAGCACTGAATTAGTCCCTCTAAATAAATAGGCATTTGTCTGGACCATGAGACTGTAAGCTTTGTGAGAGCAGGGGCTAAACCGACTTCACTTAAATCTAAGTCACTTTTGATTCTCTCTGTTTCTCTCCAGACACATCCAGTCCATCTGAAATGGTGACACCAAAACACACCCCAAACCTCTTCTCTAGGGCCACTGCCATCCCCAAATCCAGCCCTCACCTGGGTTGCTGCAGCAGCCTCCAGACTGTTCTTGCTTCCACTCTTGATTCTCTATAATCTATCCCAGCCAGAGAGACTTTTGAAAAAATGGGAGGCAGATATGTCATCCTTATTTTAAACCACCTAGAGGCTTCCTTTTACTAATAGTGGCTGAGACCACAGCTCTGCAGCCACATCCTGTGTTCTGATCTGAGTGCAAATCTTAACTCTCCTGTGCTTCTGTTTCCTGCTCTGTGAAATGAGCAGGAATTGTACCTATCTCATACCATTTTAGTGGGGATTAAATGAGTTACTATGTCAGGTGGCACAGGGTAAACATTCACTGATATTAGGTTTTATTAAAATAAAATCCAGTCTCATTACTGTGGCCCCAGACTATATCTCTGTCCTCATTTTGATCCAGTGTGCCCCTCACTCATGAGGTAATTACCACACTGACTTTCTTGATCCTTATTTTAATTAATTTGTTTGTTTGTTTATTTGTTTGTTTGTTTTGGTTGCACCCACATGGCATTCATGATCTTAGTTCCCCGACCAGGGATCAAACCCACGCCCCCTGAAGTGGAAGTGCAGAGTTATAACCACTGGACAACCAGGGAAGTCCCATGACCTTCTTGATCTTTAAATAAGCCAAGTTCACTTTGAGCTCAGGGCTTTTGCCTTTGCTGTTCTCTCTTCCAGGCTGGCTCCCTCTCATCATTCAGACATAGCAAAAATGTCACTATCTAGTCCCCATTAGCTGCCCCACATCCATCTCCCACACATGCAAACACACTCAAGATCACCCTGTTGGTTATCGTCATAGTGTTTACCATTAGCTGCATTCACATTATTTATTTATTGGTCTACTTATTGATTACTCACCTTCCCCAGCTAGAAGGAAAGCTTCACAGGGTGAAAACATGTAAAACACTGTCTGGCATATAGAAAGAACTGAGAATACATACACTGGGTGAATCAATCAATCGATCAATCAATGCAGTTAGCACCCTGCAGGTGTTTCCTGAACTCACTGAAGTAAGCTCTAACCACTCCCAGAATGGAAACAAACCAAAGTTTAAGAAAGCTTCGTCTCTGCCATGTGTGGTCGCTCATGTGACAGATGTGAAATCCTTAGGCCACGTGATCCAATTAGCATCACTCTCGAAAGGGCATTCTTCTTGGATATGATTACACCATCTGTCCTAAAAGCTTTCATGATTCATGATCAGATAAGCACCGAACCCCATTTGGCAGGTCTTATAAAATGAATCTCTCGTCTCAGCTGGGCTCTGGCCATGTGTGGGCAGTATTTTGACATTTTCCAATGAAATATGGGCTCAAATGAAAAACACATCAAGTAGGGAGATGATCTGGGCTTGGGAAGAATACTGCACTCTGTGAATTCTCATGGTATAGCCAGGAGGGGAAGGGATACATTTAAGTCTAGAAAAATGTGGACAAACTTTGTCCAATGAGAAAGTTTATTAAATTCTGGTTTCATCTCCCTGAAGGAATTGCTGGAGGCTCTATCACATATAGCTGGACAAAGGCTCAAAGAACACACCCCGTGCATGTTGCAGAGTGTCCTAGGGGTGTAGATTATTGCAGAAGGGTAGTTGCAGAAAACTACAGAGCCGAGGGAAGAGATGAGTATCCTTGCTTTACAGATGAAAAGAGACTAAGTAGCTATTCCTGCCCAGCCACCATATTCCTCTACTTTTCCTCAAGAAACCACTCATTCTCCACTCTTGGTTCTTATAGTTTGAGTGGAGCCCACGCCTAATTCCAGGGATTCACGCTTGAATCAGAGTGCATTACTCTCTGACCACATGATTAGCTCAGGGGTAAACAGGTAGCTCATGCCAGACCAACGAGAGAAATTCTGAGATTTTTTTTTTCCTTTAAATAATTGGGGAAGAAAAGTTTTCTGTCTGTAGAAGTTGCTAAGCTCTAAGAAGACAAGTCTCAGGCTATCACAAATCCATTTTCTTTCTCTTGTAGAGAGCCTGCCTAAGAAAGTAGCTGATGCCAAGGTAGGCTGAAGCTGAGAAATGAACTCCAAAAGTAGGCAAGTCTCTAGCTAGCACCAGCAATGTATATGTCAATATCCATTCAACGTAAGCCAAAAATTCCCAAAACCCTTTGTCATCATTAAACCCTGTGCTATAATAAAAATATACATTTATTCTTTGTCCCTGGCTCCCAGCATACAGCTCCTAAAATCCTTGGAATTTCTTGAGAGATAGGAGTGACTTTTGTTATCCATACTGAGCTCCCCCCCTTTTTTTTTAACATCTTTATTGGAGTATAATTGCTTTGCAATGGTTTGTTTCTGCTTTATAACAAAGTGAATCAGTTATACATATGTTCCCATATCCCTTCCCTCTTGCATCTCCCTCCCTCCCACTCTCCCTATCCCACCCCTCTAGGTGGTCACAAAGCACCAAGCTGATCTCCCTGTGCTACGCAGCTGCTTCCCACTAGCTATCTATTTTACATTTGGTAGTATATATACGTCCGTGCCACTCTCTCACTTCGTCCCAGCTTACCCTTCCCCCTCCCCATGTCCTCAAGTCCATTCTCTACATCTGTGTCTTTATTCTTGTTCTGCCCCTAGCTTCTTCAGAACCTTTTTTTTTTTAGATTCCATATTTATGTATTAGCATACGGTATTTGTTTTTCTCTTTCTGACTTACTTCACTCTGTATGACAGACTCTAGGTCCATCCACCTCACTACAAATAACTCAATTTTGTTTCTTTTTATGGCTGAGTAATATTCCATTATACATATGTGCACTGATGATGGACACTTAGGGTGCTTCCATGTCCTGGCTATTGTAAATAGAGCTGCAATGAACATTGTGGTACATGACTCTTTTTGAATTATGGTTTTCTCGGGGTATATGCCCCATGCTGAACCCCTTTTAGTCATAGCTGAGTTTATGCTAGTGGGATAACCTGGAGTAGGACATTTAGATGGGCTCAGGATAGGACTGAAGACCAGGAAGACCAAGTGATTAGAGGGCTGGAACTTGCAGCCCCACCACTGACCTTCAGGGAGAAATGGCTGGAGATTATGCTCTTTCAAAGGAGAGAAAGACAAGTCTCGAACAACAAGATCTGGGGGAGCTTCTGGGTTACTGAACACATCAGGGTGCTGGGAGGATGACACACCTGGAGAGAGTATGGAATCTATACACACACACACTGCATCTGTTCCATTTGGCTGTTCCTGAGTTGTATCCCTTTGTATTAAACCAGTAGTGGTAAGTAAAGTGCTTTCCTAAGTTCTCTGAATCATTCTAGCAAATTATTGAACCTGAGTTGGAGAGGGTTGTGGGAACCCTTGAATTTATAGCCAGTTGATCAGAAGTACAGGTAGCCCCTGGGACTTGTGACAGGCATCTGAAGTGGGATGTCAGTCTTTTGAGACTGAGCCCTTAGTCTGTGGGGTCTACACTAATTCTGAAGTTAGTATCAGAATTGAATTGAACTGAATTATTGGACACCTAGTTGGTGTCAGAGAATTGGAGAATCGGTTGTCCATATGGAAAAAAGCCTCATGTTTGGTGTCAGAAGAAAACACCATGCAAACCCATTCCAATGGGATTTTCTGTTACTTGCAACCAAGAATCCTGATTGTTCAAGAGTTCCAGACTTAGAAAATTTTAGTAACTCACCCATGATCACATAGTTAATAAGTGATAGAACTGGGACTTGGACAAGATCCATGTAACTCTGAAACCCAAAGTTTTATCTTTGGAAACCCAGAGTTTCTTTGAGAGGGTTGTTACCATGGAAGGGATTTCATCCTTAGGTGGGAGGCTATACCAAGTGACTCTTAAATCTCCAACTTTCTATCACTGTAAATATCTCCCCACAGATGATTGTAAAAAGGTCTACCCACCAAACCCCAAAGAAACAGGATCGTCCAGTCACAGCAAACCCAGCCCCCTCTTGTCCTGGCATTCTGAGCACCATACACAATGTCATCTGTGAGTCTACACTGTCAACACAGCCCATGACATACTGGTCAACTATTTCCTGCACAGAGCTCAGCAGCAGGGTTGAGGAAAATAATCTCTTTAGCTTGGAGTCAAGTGCATGAAAGGGACCTTAATAAACTGTCGAAAAGGTTGGCAGTTTGAGCTTTCTACCTTCTTTCTAATTTCCTCTTATCGCTCCAAAATAAATTATAACGTCCTTCTGGCAGGGACCATATCTGAGGCATTTTAGTGTCTTCCTCAACCTCCAACGCTATGCCTTATGCATAATAAAACATGTTGACTGACTAATTCAGGATGTTTTTCTTGTCCTGGTTTGATTCGTTATTTCTGTCCCCTTCCAGATTCAATGCTTCCAAGCCTGATATTAGGAAGTCCTTTTTTTTCTTTTGTTAGAAGAGAATAGCTTTATTGCTCTGCCAGGCAAAGGGGGACACAGTGGGCTCCTGCCCTGAAAAACTGTATGTCCCCTAGGAAGTCCTTTTCTGAGCATTATTTAACTTTCCTAAGATGCTGGCTTCACAGATATTTGCCACATGTGTTGTGGTGAGTGGCTGTGAAATAACATTGTTTAATATTAGTTCACCAATCATTTAAAATAAAATGGCAGCTGGGTGGAAAGAAGATCAATGAATGGGGAAGAGGATCATAAAAGGAGCCAGGAAGAGAAAGTTTGGGGGCATCTGCGGAGAGCAGGCAGTATTGGAAGGGGAGAGACATAGCTCTGGGCCTGGGTATATCTGAATTTAATGAAAGAAGGTAACAAAGGATTGAAGTGAAGTTAAAGAATGCTTAGTGCCACAAAGGTTGAGTTGGGAGGGGTACAGGATACCTGAAGCAGACAATGGGATTGGGAGGGGCACTCACTGATCAACAGTGTACATGGACAGGACCTAGAAAGTTCCATGCACAGACTTTAGGGAGGCAGCCAGGGAGAACAGAACATGATCCAGCCACACTCGTCTTCTTTCCAAAATTCCATGTGCTTTCTCCTCTAGACCTTTCTGCATGCTCTTCTCTCTACCAGCAATGTTTTTCTCCCCCTTCTCCATTTTCTTGTCTAGTTCTAGTCTTCCTTCTAATCTTGCCTTAGATGTGACCTCCTCCAGGGAGCCATTCCTACACATCATTGCACCCCCTTGCTGCAATCTTACACTGTCACATACTAGATACTACAGAGTGAAACATTTACTCTGTGTCAGGGATCAACCTCCCTTGAAGTATATTGACTTTTAACTTTTTTAAAATTAATTTATTTATTTTCTTTATCTTTTTGGCTGCATCAGGTCTTAGTTGCGGCAAGAGGGATCTTCAATGAGGCACGTGGGATCTTTCATTGCGGCACGCGGGCTTCTCTGTAGTTGCAGCACACGGGTTTTCTCTCTCTAGTCGTGGCACACGGGCTACAAGGCATGTGGGTTCTGTAGTTTGTGGCACGCGGGCTCTCTCGCTGAGGCGTGTGAGCTCAGTAGTTGTGGCACACGGGCTTAGTTGCTCCATGGCATGTGGGATCTTAGTTCCCCGACCAGGGATCAAACCCGCGTCCCCTGCATTGGAAGGCGGATTCTTTACCTCTGGACCGCCAGGGAAGTCCATGACTATTAACTTTTATAAAGTGTCTCCACTCAATTATTCCAACTTCCTAGCAGCCCCGAGAGACAGGTGGGTCATGTCTCATCCACCCCATTCAACAAGTGATAAAAACTGAAGCTCAGAGAAGTTGAGAAATTCACATAAGGACCAGGTTAATGAGGCCTGGGGTATAACTCTAACCCAAGTCATTTGGTACAAGTCCAAGGCCTTCCACCAACAGGCTGCCCACAGGATGAGCTGGAAGGAGATGTAGACAGCTGGGAGCTCTGTGTGTATGTGGACACGGAGTTCTACAAGGTTCTTTGTCTTTTGAGAAGAAAATTGGGCTTCCTGGTACCAATGATAATTCTGGTTAGAGAAGTTACTTTTACTCTGTTTCTTTCACCCTTGTGCCAACTTACAAAATGGGCATGTGCTTGATTCTGTGGTTGACACCCTTACACCACTGAAGGCAGAGAAAGACAAGGGTGTACCAATAGGAGACCCTAGAACTGTTTCCTACACACCACTTGCCAGTCCTACCTTGACTCACACAGAATAGAATGGGGCAGGATCTAGATACATAACAGGTGTGCTCAGCCACCCTCTTCCAAAGACAGTGAGGAGGAGACACCCATTCATTCTGCAAATGTCCACTGAGTCTTACTGGGTCCTGGGCTCTGGGAGCCCAGAGTAAATGAAATAAGATGAGACCCTGTCTCAAAGTGCTCACATCTGGTAGGAAAAAAATGGATGGCAAGTCGTGTTCATTTATTATGATTCTCTTCTTCCTGTTACCCCTTATTTTTTTTCCCTTGCTTATTATTTAAAACTTATTATTTTACAGGATTGGGGGTTTCTTTCATCTTATTCTATCATTTTTATCTCTTGGGATACTAATTTTTGTTTGTTGTTTCAGCACTCTTCCCCTTAGTGGTTAGTTTTCTGGTGTGGCTTGTCTTGTTTTATTATTGTTATTGTTAGCTCATTTTCAACAAGTGCTGTATGCCCTCTAGGATGTACTCTGGACTATAAAACATCATGACAGTGTAGCTCTGGGTTTGCTTCTTTAGGCTACTGGAGCTTCAGTGGTCTGGACCACTTTTATATTAATCCCTTGCCTTTCAGCAAATCTGGACCCTGCACCTAGTTTGGATGCAGATCTGAAGTTTTCATTTTCCTTCAGTAACCTTTATGCTGGTGGGCAGAGCTTTCCTAGTCCTGTGGACTAGGGAGCTCTTTGAGGCTCTGGGCTTTATGAAGGGTGGGGTGGGGTGACGTCGCTCCTGGCTATTCCCTTCCTGCTTTCACAGGCCCCCAGCCAGATCTTTTATCACTGAATAGGAAATAACATCTGGGACTCTAGGACACAGAGCCTCTGTCCAGCCCAACATCCCAGCCAGCCACCAGCAGTAAAATCTTTCTGCCTTTCTGCCTTCAGCTACTTTTTGTGTTATGGCACCTGGGGGTTTCCCTTTCCTTTCTTTCAAGCTCAGTTACTTTTTATTGTTTTATTTTGTACAGAATATGTGTCTTATAGCAAACAACCTGGCACCAAGTTGATGGAAACTCTAAACAGAGACTTAGAAACCATAATAAACCATTTTGATTTTTTTCATAAGAAAAGCAGGGGGCCTAGAATCTTCCATGGTGACCGTCTTCACCCACAATGATGCTCAGTGGAAAATGTCTGCTTTGAAACCAGCACCCACTTGGCGCCCTGGAGACGGGGCTAGACCTGGGTCTGCTCTAACACACGTTGGGACCCTGAGGAGCTCTCTGGAATTCTCTAGAGCTCTATGTCCTCCTCCCTAATGAGCACAACCCCTCCCCTCTGTGACATGAGCAACAGGGAAGGATTTGGGAGAAGTCTCTGGAAATAAGGGGAAAGGTCCCACACTAGGAGTGATGTACAGGGACTGGACATCGGGTGCCAGAGAGTGGACCCCAAGAGGATGAGGGGGTGAGAAGGTGCACCCTTCTGTCATAAGAGCCCCTGTCATAGCCTCTAGGAAGAGGGCCATGCCCAGGACACCTAATGGTCTGACAAGGCAGGGGGACTGCAAAGGAAAGAGTGAGAAAAAAGGAGCAAGCATTTACATGGGAACTACTCAAGGAAGGACTCCATGAAGTGATGGACTTTATTTTTAGAGCAGGTTTTTTTTTTTTTGCGGTACGCGGATCTCTCACTGTTGTGCCCTCTCCCGTTGCAGGGCACAGGCTCCGGACGCGCAGGCTCAGCGGCCATGGCTCACGGGCCCAGCCGCTCTGCGGCATGTGGGATCTTCCCGGACTGGGGCACGAACCCGTGTCCCCTGCATCGGCAGGCGGACTCTCAACCACTGCGCCACCAGGGAAGCCCTGGACTTTATTTTTAGAGCAGTTTTAAGTTTACAGAAAAGTTGACCCCAAAGTACAGAGAATTCCCACACACCACCTCTCTCACCCACCCCTCTCAACAGTTTCTTCCATTATTAACATCTCACTTTGATGTGCTACATTTGCTACAATCAATGAGTTAATATTGGGACATCAGTATTAACTAAAGTCCATAGTTTACATTAGGGTTCACTCTTTACAACCCTTGTGTTGTACAGTTCTCTGGGTTTGGACAAAAATATAATTCCAGGGCTTCCCTGGTGGCGCAGTGGTTGAAAGCCCGCCTGCCGATGTGGGGGGCGCGGGTTCGTGCCCCGGTCCGGGAGGATCCTACGTGCCGCGGAGCGGCTGGGCCCGTGAGCCAGGGTCGTTGGGCCTGAGCGTCCGGAGCCTGTGCGCCGCGGCGGGAGAGGCCACAGCAGTGGGGGGCCTGTGTACCACAAAAAACTAAATAAATAAACAATTTTATATATATATATAATTCCATATATCTATCATTATGGTATCATACAGAATAATTTCACTGCCTGCAGTAGACTGAATGTTTGTGGCCCCTATCAAAATTCATATGTTGAAACCTAATCCCCAATGTGATGGTATTTGGAGATGAGGCCTTTGAGAGGTGATTAGGTCATACGGCAGGATTCCTCATAAATGGGATTACTGTCCTTTTAAAAGAGACCCCAGAAAACCCCCTTCCCCTTTCCACCATGTGAGGACACAGTGAAAAGATAGCCATCTATGGAAGAGGAAGCAGGCTCTCGTCAGACACTGAACCTGCTGGCATCTTGATCTTGGGCTTCCCAGCCTCCAAAACCTTGAAAAATAAACTTCTGTTTATAAGACACCCAGTCTATGCTATTTTTGTTATAGCAGCCCAAACAGACTAAGACACTGCCCTACCATCTCATTTTTTAAACATATGTATTTATAAACATGTAATAACCATATGATTCAACCATTCCACTTCTAGATATATACCCAAAAGAACTGAGAGCAGGAACTCAAAATAAATATTTGTACACCCATGTTCATAGCAGCATTATTCACAATAGCTCAAAGGTGGAAACATCCATATATTCATTGATGGATGAATGGATAACAGAATGGGAGTATATACATACAGTGGAATATTATTCAGCCTTTAAAAAGGAAAGAAATTCTGATACACACTACAGCATGGATGAACCTTGAAAACATTGAAGTAAATGAAATAAGCCAGGCACAAAAGGACAAACTTTATATGATTCCATTTATGTGAAGTACACTGAGTAGTCAAATTTATAGAATGTAAAATAGTTTTACCAGAGTTGGGGGGGGGGGTGTGCGGTAAAGGGGAGGGAATAGGGCATTAGTGTTTAATGAGTACAGAGTTCCAGTTTGGGATGATTAAAAAACGTTCCGGAGATAGATGATGGTGATGGTTGCACAACAATGTGAATGCACTTAATGCCATAGAACTGAACACTTAGGAATGATTAAGACGGTAAGTTTCATATAATGTATATTTTACCACAATAAAAAATAAACAAACACTAAAAACTATATGTATTTAGACCTTATTTCCAAAAGGCTGTAAAGAAGCATGGTATCTTAATCCTCACAGAAGCCATATAAGGTGATCACACCACCCTTTGTTTATGGAGACATTAGTTAACTCACCCAGCCAGTGTCTCTAGTGTCCCCCAGTATGACTGACTCTGCCAGCAGGTGCTCATGTCACCACAGCAAGGTCTAGCCAGACTGTCCCCACCCAGATTAGGTCATAGAACAGCAAGCACTTGCCACTCTCTGCTGGAGACAACAGAAAACACAAGCTACAGTGGCCATTGCCAAAAAAGAGAAATTCCCTTCATGAATCCATGAGCCATCAGGGGTTGGGAAGTCTGGTTTGGATGACCCCTTTCTTCACTGAAAGCTCACAGTCCTACCCTGTCTTGGCTTAGCTGCACAATCAGCTGCCGATACCCTTCACTGGTGGTGGAACCAAGGCAATACCAGGCTCCCACGTGTTTAGTTTGAGTTTTCAGCTTTGATGATCGGAACCGAATGGGAGGAATTAGTATCTCATTTTTCTTTCCTCCCTCCACTCCCTACCATATTCTCACTCTGCTTCTGCCAACCCAGATTAACATTGCTGTCCCATTCTTCCTGTTCTGCCTGCCTTTCCTCCTGCCCCTCCCCACACATGCCCAATGCACAGGTGGAAATAAAAAGTCAGATTTGGCAATGCTAGAAGTCATATATTGAAGTTGGAAATAAATGCAAACAAGTAAAGCTGGAGAACCATGACAGGGCCCTGTGCCCAAGGCCTGCAAGCCACCCACACCAGTTCTTTCTGCTCCTGACAATGAGTTATGATTGCATCTCTGAGTCACCTACATCAAATGATAGTAATTCAGCTCAATCATGGCAAAAATAAAAAATAAGCAGCCATCTGGCCACAGGCTTACTCACCTATTCGGGCCACCCATTGATATATTGTTGGCAGAAAGGTCATGGAAGGTGGGTGAGTCGTGGGTGGAGGGATGGCACAAAATGGCTTTAGACGATGGGTCTGTGACTTGGGCTCTATCCCATCTTTTTGAAGTAAGCATGGAAGTCAAAGGGAGATGGTCAGAATAGAGGTTCAGACAGAAATCTCATTTCATTTTTTTTCTCTCTATTCATTGATGCAAATCTTTACGTTGTGAAATGAACTCACTCTGACACTACCATTTTCCTCCAGTGCACCTGGAGAAAATAAAGACAAATAAAAGGCAATATTCATTGGTGACAATCTTGCAGTGAAACCTGCACTTTCATATATTGCTACTTAGAGGATAAATTAGCACAGTTTGGGGAAAGCCTTTTGGCTTTAAAGTATTGAGATTCTTTTTAATTGCTCAAACCCTTTGACCCTCTTCTAATAATTCCTCTTCTAAGTTTGCATCCTAAGGAAATAATCAGAGATAAGTACAAAGATTAATATGTTATGTCAGCATTATTTATAATAGCAACAAAAGAGAGAGAGAAGGGAGGAGGGAGGGAGGGAGGGAAGGAAGGGAAGAGAAAAAATTCAAACATCCTACAACGAAATAAATGGTAAAAGAAATTATGGCCACACATACAATTTACTAGAAGACAGCCAGTAAAAACTATGCCTTCAAAGAAAATTTAATGACATGGGGAAATGTTTAAGATATAACAGTATATGCAGAATAGGCCATAAAACTTTATATATAATGTGTAATGTATTATGTTGAATCATATATAAAATTTCCTTTTTTATAGGTCAAAGCAGTTGAATGGCATCAATTTCATATGATGCAAGTCAAAGGAGAAAAAATGCTATAAATGAAAAAGTTAAAATTTTAAGTTGTGGTTTACTTTGTTGACCTTTCTTTTTCTTTTTCTTTTTTTTCAAATCTCTCCTTATTTCAGTGTTCTACCTGTCTTCCAAACCTGACTCTCTAGCCCTCCTGAGAAAGCCAGGTGCTGCTGAATATCTTTTTACAAACTCCTCTTAGGCTGAACTTCCAGAATACATTTCTGTGATTCTTAAGAACTTTAAGAACCCTAACAGTTATGCAGATGAAATTATTATACCATGTAATATACTGTTAATATCCTCATTTTGTTAACAAGGACACAAAGTCTCAGAGAAATTAGGTTGTTTGCCCAAGGTCATATAATGGTCAGGATTACATCTAGGTCCCTTTCACCCCAGAATACCAGCTCTTACTTTAACACTCTTGCAGTTTTCTATGCCACTACCCTCTGGTCAATAGTATTGCTTCCATTTACAGATACTCCCGAGCTTCTGAGAAAGTCAACCATATTGCCAAGAGCACACAAGTGGTGGGTGGTTAGTGTGAGACAGGCTGGGACCTGGGACCCTTTGCTGCAGTGCTGCAATGCTTGCACGTGGACACACCTCTCCTCGAGCAACAAAATACAAAGAAATGTATGGGACTAAAAATAACTGCGTGCATGTGCAGTTGGGGCAAATTCTGGACCAAAGCTACAATGAGACCAAAAAACCCAACTGCCACTTTTGAAGAGCCTGGAGCAAAAGCAGGGGGTCAGGGATCCCACATGCCGCAGGGCAAATAGGCCAGCGCGCCACAACTACTGAGCTCACACACCTCAACGAGAGAGCCCACACATCCTGGAGCCTACACACTACAACTAGAGAGAAGTCTGGCACTGCAATGAAAGATCCCACGTGCCTCCACGAAGATCCCGCATGCTGCAACTAAGACCTGATGCAGCCAAAAATAAATAAAATAATAAATATTTTTTTAAAAAAACAATGGGTCAGGAGCAAAAGCAGGGTACTGCGCATGCCCCCTGCACACAACACCACATAAGGGGTGGGCAATCCACCTAAGCCAGCCCTCCGGCCCAACCCCTGGACACACCCCCACCCTCACCCCATATAAGAAACAAGCTCGCCCCCCTTCAGGGAGTGAGCAAACAATGGAACCTGTTGTTTGTTCTCACTCCCCTCTGCTGCAGCAGGGGCCCCAGTAAGACTTGCCTGAATTTCTTGTTTGGCCTCTGATCAATTTCTGTTGATTAAGGACAGCAAGAACCCTGGTCGGTAACAAGTGGAGCCAGGATTCAATCCCAGGACCACCCCGTCACCATGTTCCTCTTTCCTTCAAGACCTGGCTTAGAGCTCCACACCCACGTTATCTCAACCCCATCCTTTCCCAACGCTCAGCCGGACCAGTCCCTCACACTCCCCCACGTGGGTGATGGCCTGGTCCTCCATCACCTCCTTCCTAAGCCTGTTCCTTGCCCCGGAATGCTCCCCTTCTGCCCGCTTTTCACCCAAAGTCTACCAGCTTTTCAAGATCCACAAATTAAATGTCACTTCCTCCTCCACGAGGCCTTTCTCCCTGTGCTGACTGACACAGTGATCCAATCTTCTAAACTCCCATGTGTACACATTCTGTCTGAACCACCCATTTGAGGAAGTTATCCCATGCTGCCCGGTATGCTTCCTAATTCCGTCTTGTCTTCCCTATCAGAATGACAGCCCTTGGCAGGCAGAGACCTGCCTCTCATGTCACTTATTTAGCACCAAGCCCAGGGCTGTCCATACAGTAGGCACTCCAGAAATATTGCTCAACAAATAACTGAACATGTTAGCAGTCAACTTGCCTTGATCCATGTGAGTTATTCTCTTAATACTATTTGTTTAGCTCTGCCCCATTTCTTTACTAATGTAGATGCTTAAGATGGAAATTGGTGAGAGCTTTCTCTCTCTACACAGTGTGACAATTCACTGGGAACCCAGCTACCATGCACACAGGCTAGGCAATCTCAGTCAATCTCTCCAAGCAGACAGGTTCTAGAAGCCCACACTGCCTGTAGTGAGGTCAATTCAGACCATGCCAGGGCCCTCTGACCCAGCTCCACAGTCCATCTGCATACATCTCCTCTCCCCGCACCCAACACACAGCGGAGAGCAGTCCCACTTCCTTTTCCGCCCCAAGAGAGCACCACAAAGTCAGCTAGCTCCTACTCTGCCATCTACTTCATCCCTAAGTCTGCCAATTTCTTTCTTAATTATTCATCACATTTTTCTATCTTCCCTCCTGCTCATCCCCTGACCCCTCCCCACACACACATACACATCTGTCAAAATCTCCACCTGTACCATAGCATCATAGTTTCCTCCAACGTACTTGTGCAGACACCACTGTTCATCCGAACCCTCATCCAATCCTCTTCTCCTTGGGTACCTTCCAACTGGGACTGGCCTGTGACAGTTCTGGTCAGTAAGACATAGTCACAAGTCTGCTAAGAAGGGCTTCTCTTCCAGAATTAAAAAAAAAAAAAGAAAGGCTTTTGAGGAAATGGCCTTTTTCTCCCCTTTGCCCCTCCCACTTTCTTCTAATTGCCTAGAATGTGGACCTGAGGTCTGGACATGCAGCAGCCATTTTGCAACCATGAGGCAACAAACGTAGCACTAAGACCTTCACACAAAGAGTGATGAAGTAGAAAAGGTAGAAAGAGCCGTTGCCTGCCCTGGACTACCTATGCAAGACCTCTTGTGGCATGAGATGACTCCAGCCTATCCACTTAAATCACAGTCATAGGGCTTGCTGGGTTTTGGAGCTAATCATCCCTATTTAATACAACTTTCCAGGTCCTCTTACTGGCCCCCTGCAAATGAGAGAATGGTAAAGTAGTGTTGCTTATGCTTCTCCCTTATGAACTTATCATATGACACTGTGAAATGTACTGATTTGTACACCTTTCTTATTCCACTTCATACTAGCTTCAAGTTTTCTGGGGACAGACCCTATCTCCCTCACCTTGGTCTCCCTCAATACTTAGCCAAGGAGATCAACAAAGTTGGAACTCTCTATATATCTGCTGATTTAAGGTAAAGTGTATCTTCTTTCTGGCTCAATCTTTTCACCAATGTCTCATAATTAAAGGGAGGAACCTACCAGCTCTTCAGTCTCCGTGTACGGAAGGAAGCCACATATTCCAAGCAATCATCAGAATATTACGTATATTTTTCCCTGCTGCAAATCAGTTATTTACATATTAAAGTGGTTATTAGAGGAGAGAATTCACTGATGCAAATTTGACATTCATATGTCAGCCACTCCATAAATAAGGTCAACTGTGATGAGGACGCATGTGAGTCTCCAATTAGAATCTCTTAATGTCTAAATAGTGCTAATGCAAGGCATCTGCCAACCCCATCTAGACTCATAAACAAAGACACCGACGAGAGTCAACTTAGTCCAGTGTTTCTCCCATTGCCGTTTCACGGCTGTCAACTCCCAGGAAATGAGCCCTCTCCATCTGGGAAGAGTTTGGGTCTGTTCATCAACACAATGGACAAGTCCTAGCAACCTAAATCCCCCAGCTCTGTGGACCTCCGGAGCCAACAGCTGCTGGGAGTCATTCTTCTCGCTACCCCACGCCAACTCTTCATATGAAATATGGAGTCACAAAGCCTCTGGGCACACAGAGCATATTTATTCAATGATTTGGTGAGGAAAAAAACACAGCTAGTCATATGCTTTACCCGATGATAATTTAAAACATTATTTGATATGAAAAGCGACATGACTGTAAAATGTAAATTGAAATAAAACAAAAATATTCTAAGAAATTTTATGCTTCGAGCAAACTACATTGTGTTCTTCCCAGTAGATGGATGGTAGCTTTGATGCAGATGTCTGAGAAATACTGATTTAGGGGAAATTATGCCAAGGCCAGGGCTGCCATCTTTCTGCCACAGCCTGGAAGAATTGTATACAAATCAAGGTAGGAAGAAAGACTATTTCTAGAGCAAATGCCCACTGCACTCATAAGAAAGCCATCTCTAGGTTCATCCATGTTGCTGCAAATGGCAGTATTTCATTCTTTTTTATGGCTAACATTCCATTGTCTGTACATACCATATCATCTTAATTCAATAGACTCACAAATATAAAAAATAAACTTGTGGTTACCAAAGAGGAGAGGGAGGTGGGGAGGGACAAATTAGGGGTATGGGATTAAAAACTACTGTATATAAAATAGATAAGCGAATTCAATTTCCAAGATGGCGGAAGAGTAAGACGCGGAGATCACCTTCCTCCCCACAGATAACACCAGAAATACATCTACACGTGGAACAACTCCTACAGAACACCTACTGAATGCTGGCAGAAGACCTCAGACCTCCCAAAAGGCAAGAACCCCCCCCCCGTAACTGGGTAGGGCAAAAGAAAACAGAATAAACAAAGACAAAAGGATAGGGACGGGGCCTGCACCAGTGGGAGGGAGCCATGAAGGAGGAAAGATTTCCACACACTAGGAAGCCCCTTCGCGGGCGGAGACTGCGGGTGGCAGAGGGGGAAAGCTTCGGAGCCGCGGAGGACAGCATAGAAACAGGGGTGCGGAGGGCAAAGCGGAGAGATTCCCGCACACAGGATCAGGGCCGAACGGCACTCACCAGCTGGAGAGGCTTGTCTGCTCACCCGCCGGCGCGGGCGGGGCTGGGAGCTGAGGCTCGGGCTTCAGTCGGAGCGCCGGGAGAGGACTGAGGTTGGCGGCATGAACACAGGCTGCAGGGGGTTAGTGCGCCATGGCTAGCCGGGAGGGAGTCCGGGGAAAAGTCTGGACCTGCTGAAGAGGCAAGAGACTTTTTCTTCCCTCTTTGTTTCCTGGTGCGCGAGGAGGGGGGATTAAGAGCGCTGCTTAAAGGAGCTCCAGAGACGGGCGCGAGCCGAGGCTAAAAGCGCGGACCCCAGAGACGGGCATGAGACGCTAAGGCTGCTGTTGCCGCCACCAAGAAGCCTGTGTGCGAGCACAGGTCACTATCCACACCTCGCTTCCGGGGAGCCTGTGCAGGCCGCCACTGCCAGGGTCCCGGGATCCAGGGACAACTCCCCCAGGAGAACGCACGGCGCGCCTCAGGCTGCTGCAACGTCACGGCGTCACGCCGTCCTCTGCCGCCGCAGGGTTGCCCCGCCCTCCGTGCCCCTCCCTCCCCCTGGCCTGAGTGAGCCAGAGCCCCCGAATCAGCGGCTCCTTTAATCCCATCCTATGTGAGCAAAGAACAGACGCCCTCCAGCGAGCTACACGCAGAGGCGGGCAAATCCAAAGCTGAGCCCCTGGGAGCTGTGACAACAAAGAAGAGAAAGGGAAATCTCTCCCAGCAGCCTCAGAAACAGCGGATTAAAGCTCCACAATCACCTTGATGTACCCTGCATCTGTGGAATACCTGAATAGACAAAGAATCAACCCAAATTAAGGAGGTGGACTTTGAGAGCAAGAATTATGATGTTTTTCCCCTTTTCCTTTTTTTTTCAGTGTGTATGTGTATGCTTCTGTGCGAGATTTTGTCTGTATACCTTTGCTTCCACCATTTGTCCTACGGTTCTATCCATCCGTTTTTTTTCTTCTTTTTTTTTTCCTCTTAATAATTATTTTATTATTTTAATAACTTTATTTTATTTTACTTTATCTTCTTTCTTTTTTCCTTCCTTCCCCCCTCCCTCTCTCCCTCCCTCCCTCCTTCCCTCCTGTCTTTCTTTCTTTCTTTCTACTTCTGCTAATTCTTTCTTTCTACTTTTTCTCCATTTTATTCTGAGCCGTGTGGATGAAAGGCTCTTGGTGCTGCAGTCAGGAGTCAGTGCTGTGCATCTGAGGTGGGACAGCAAACTTCAGGACACTGGTCCACAAGAGACCTCCCAGCTCCACATAAATATCAAATGGTGAAAATCTCCCAGAGATCTCCATCTCAACACCAGCACCCAGCTTCACTCAACGACCAGCAAGCTACAGTGCTGAACATCCTATGACAAACAACTAACCAGACAGGAACACGACCCCACCCATTAGCAGAGAGGCTGCCTAAAATCATAATAAGTCCACAGACACCCCAAAACACACCACCACACGTGGACCTGCCCACCAGAAAGACAAGATCCAGCCTCATCCACCAGAACACAGGCACAAGTCCCCTCCACCAGGAAGCCTACACAACCCACTGTACCAACCTTAGCCACTGGGGACAGACACCAAAAACAACGGGAGCTACGAACCTGCAGCCTGCAAAAAGGAGACCCCAAACACAGTAAGATAAGCAAAATGAGAAGACAGAAAAACACACAGCAGATGAAGAAGCAAGACAAGAACCCACTAAACCTAAAAAATGAAGAGGAAATAGGCAGTCTACCCGAAAAAGAATTCAGAATAATGATAGTAAAGATGATCCAAAAGCTTGGAAATAGAATACACAAAATGCAAGAAACATTTGACAAGGACCTAGAAGAACTAAACATGAAACAAACAATGATGAACAACACAATAAATGAAATTAAAAATACTCTAGATGGGATCAATAGAAGAATAACTGAGGCAGAAGAACAGATAAGTGACCTGGAAGATAAAATAGTGGAAATAACTACTGCAGAGCAGAATAAAGAAAAAAGAATGAAAAGAACTGAGGACAGTCTCAGAGACCTCTGGGACAACATTAAATGCACCAACGTTCGAATTATAGGGGTTCCAGAAGAAGAAAAGAAAAAGAAAGGGACTGAGAAAATATTTGAAGAGATTATAGCTGAATATTTCCCTAATATGGGAAAGGAAATAGTTAATCAAGCCCAGGAAGCACAGAGAGTCCCATACAGGATAAATCCAAGGAGAAATATGCCAAGACACATATTAATCAAACTGTCAAAAATTAAATACAAAGAAAACATATTAAAAGCAGCAAGGGAAAAACAACAAATGACACACAAAGGAATCCCCATAAGGTTAACAGCTGATCTTTCAGCAGACACTCTGCAAGCCAGAAGGGACTGGCAGGACATATTTAAAGTGATGAAGGAGAAAAACCTGCAACCAAGATTACTCTACCCAGCAAGGATCTCATTCAGAGTTGATGGAGAAATTAAAACCTTTACAGACAAGCAAAAGCTGAGAGAGTTCACCACCACCAAACCAGCTTTACAACAACTGCTAAAGGAACTTCTCTAGGCAAGAAACACAAGAGAAGGAAAAGACCTACAATAACGAACCCAAAACAATTAAGAAAATGGGAATAGGAACATAACATATCGATAATTACCTTAAAGGTAAATGGACTAAATGCTCCCACCAAAAGACACAGATTGGCTGAATGGATACAAAAACAAGACCCATATATTTGCTGTCTACAAGAGACCCATTTCAGACCTAGAGACACAGACTGAAAGTAAGGGGATAGAAAAAGATATTTCATGCAGATGGAAACCAAAAGAAAGCTGGAGTAGCAATTCTCATATCAGACAAAATAGACTTTAAAATAAAGACTATTAGAAGAGACAAAGATGGACACTACATAATGATCAAGGGATCGATCCAAGAAGAAGACATAACAATTATAAATATTTATGCACCCAACATTGGAGTACCTCAATACATAGGCAAATACTAACAGCCATAAAAGGGGAAATCGACAGTAACACATTCATAGTAGGGGACTTTAAAACCCCACTTGCACCAATGGACAGATCATCCAAAATGAAAATAAGTAAGGAAACACAAGCTTTAAATGATACATTAAACAAGATGGACTTAATTGATATTTATAGGACATTCCATCCAAAAACAACAGAATACACATTTTTCTCAAGTGTTCATGGAACACTGTCCAGGATAGATCATATCTTGGGTCACAAATCAAGCCTTGGTAAATTTAAGAAAATTGAAATTGTATCAAGTATCTTTTCCGACCACAATGCTATGAGACTAGGTATCAATTACAGGAAAAGATCTGTAAAAACTACAAATACATGGAGGCTAAACAATACACTACTTAATAACGAAGTGATCACTGAAGAAATCAAAGAGGAAATCAAAAAATACCTAGGAACAAATGACAATGGAGACACGATGACCCAAAACCTATGGGATGCAGCAAAAGCAGTTCTAAGAGGGAAGTTTATAGCAATACAATCCTACCTTAAGAAACAGGAAACATCTCGAATAAACAACCTAACCTTGCACCTAAAGCAATTAGAGAAAGAAGAACAAAAAACCCCAAAGTTAGCAGAGGGAAAGAAATCATAAAAATCAGATCAGAAATAAATGAAAAAGAAATGAAGGAAATGATAGCAAAGATCAATAAAACTAAAAGCTGGTTCTTTGAGAAGATAAACAAAATTGATGAACCATTAGCCAGACTCCTGAAGAAAAACAGGGAGAAGACTCAAATCAATAGAATTAGAAATGAAAACGGAGAAATAATAACTAACACTGCAGAAATACAAAAGATCATGAGAGATTACTACAAGCAACTCTATGCCAATAAAATGGACAACCTGGAAGAAATGGACAAATTCTTAGAAATGCACAACCTGCCAAGACTGAATCAGGAAGAAATAGAAAATATGAACAGACCAATCACAAGCACTGAAATTGAAACTGTGATTAAAAATCTTCCAACAAACAAAAGCCCTGAACCAGATGGCTTCACAGGTGAATTCCATCAAACATTTAGAGAAGAGCTAACACCTATCCTTCTCAAACTCTTCCAAAATATAGCAGACGGAGAAACACTCCCAAACTCATTCTACGAGGCCACCATCACCTTGATACCAAAACCAGACAAGGATGTCACAAAGAAAAAACTACAGGCCAATATCACTGATGAACATAGATGCAGAAATCCTCAAGAAAATACTAGCAAACAGAATCCAACAGCACATTAAACGGATCATACACCATGATCAAGTGGGGTTTATTCCAGGAATGCAAGGATTCTTCAATATACGCAAATCAATCAAAGTGATACACCATATTAACAAATTGAAGGAGAAAAACCATATGATCATCTCAATAGATGCAGAGGAAGCTTTCAACAAAATTCAACACCCATTTATGATAAAAACCCTGCAGAAAGCAGGCATAGAGGGAACTGTTCTCAACATAATAAAGGCCATATATATGACAAACCCACAGCCAACATCGTCCTCAATGGTGAAAACCTGAAAGCATTTCCACTAAGATCAGGAACACGACAAGGTTGCTCACTCTCACCACTCTTATTCAACATAGTTTTGGATGTTTTAGCCACAGCAATCAGAGAAGAAAAGTAAATAAAAGGAATCCAAATTGGAAAAGAAGAAGTAAAGCTGTCACTGTTTGCAGATGACATGACACTATACACAGAGAATCCTAAAGATGCTACCAGAAAACTACTAGAGCTAATCAATGAATTTGGTAAAGTAGCAGGATACAAAAAAATGCACAGAAATCTCTGGCATTCCTATACACTAATGATGAAAAATCTGAAAGTGAAATTAAGAAAACACTCCCATTTACCATTGCAACAAAAAGAATAAAATATCAAGGAATAAACCTACCTAAGGAGACAAAAGACCTGTATGCAGAAAGCTATAAGACACTGATGAAAGAAATTAAAGATGATACAAACAGATGGAGAGATATACCATGTTCTTGGATTGGAGAAATCAACATTGTGAAAATGACTGTACTCCGCAAAGCAATCTACAGATTCAATGCAATCCCTATCAAACTACCACTGGCATTTTTCACAGAAGTAGAACAAAAAATTTCACAATTTGTATGGAAACACAAAAGATCCCGAATAGCCAAAGCAATCTTGAGAACGAAAAGCTGAGCTGAAGGAATCAGACTCCCTGATTTCAGACTATACTACAAAGCTACAGTAATCAAACAGTATGGTACTGGCACAAAAACAGAAATATAGATCAATGGAACAGGATAGAAAGCCCAGAGATAAACCCATGCACATATGGTCACCTTATCTTTGCTAAAGAAGGCAGGAATATACAGTGGAGAAAGGACAGACTCTTCAATAAGTGGTGCTGGGAAAACTGGACAGGTACATGTAAAAGTATGAGATTAGATCACTCCCTAACACCATACACAGAAATAAGCTCAAAATAGATTAAAGACCTAAATGTAAGGCCAGAAACTATCAAACTCTTAGAGGAAAACATAGGCAGAACACTCTATGACATAAATCACAGCAAGATTCTTTTTGACCCACCTCCTAGAGAAATGGAAATGAAAACAGAAATAAACAAATGGGACCTAATGAAACTTCAAAGCTTTTGCACAGCAAAGGAAGCCATAAACAAGACCAAAAGACAACCCTCAGAATGGGAGAAAATATTTGCAAATGAAGCAACTGACAAAGGATTAATCTCCAAAATTTATAAGCAGCTCATGCAGCTCAATAACAAAAAAACAAACAACCCAATCCAAAAATGGGCAGAACACCTAAATAGACATTTCTCCAAAGAAGATATACAGACTGCCAACAAACACATGAAGGAATGCTCAACATCATTAATCATTAGAGAAATGCAAATCAAAAGTACAATGAGATATCATCTCACACCGGTCAGAATGGCCATCATCAAAAAATCTGGAAACAATAAATGCTGGAGAGGGTGTGGAGAAAAGGGAACACTCTTGCACTGCTGGTGGGAATGTGAATTGTTACAGCCACTATGGAGAACAGTATGGAGGGTCCTTAAAAAACTACAAATAGAACTACCATATGACCCAGCAATCCCACCACTGGGCATATATACCCTGAGAAAACCATAATTCAAAAAGAATCATGTACCAAAATGTTCATTGCAGCTCTATTTACAATAGCCCAGAGATGGAAACAACCTACGTGTCCATCATCAGATGAATGGATAAAGAAGTTGTGGCACATATATACAATGCAATATTACTCAGCCATAAAAAGAAACGAAATTGAGCTGTTTGTGATGAGGTGGATAGACCTATAGTCTGTCATACAGAGTGAAGTGTGTCAGAAAGAGAAAGACAAATACCATATGCTAACACATATATATGGAATTTAAGAAAAAAAAATGTCATGAAGAACCTAGGGGTAAGACAGGAATAAAGGCACAGACCTACTAGAGAATGGACTTGAGGATATAGGGAGGGGGAAGGGTAAGCTGTGACAAAGCGAGAGAGAGGCATGGACATATATACACTACCAAACGTAAGGTAGATAGCTAGTGGGAAGCAGCCGCATAGCACAGGGAGATCAGCTCAGTGCTTTGTGACCGCCTGGAGGGGTGGGATAGGGAGGGTGGGAGGGAAGGAGACGCAAGAGGGAAGAGATATGGGAACATATGTATAACTGATTCACTTTGTTATAAAGCAGAAACTAACACACCATTGTAAAGTAATTATACTCCAATAAATATGATAATAAATAAATAAATATGTAAAAAATAAAATAGATAAGCAACAGGGATTTACTGCATAACATAAGAAATTATATGCATTATCTTGTAATAACTTATAATGGAGTATAAGCTGCAAAAATACTGAATCACTATTCTGTATACCTAAAACTAACATAATATTGTAAATCAACTATACTCTAATTTAGAAAGAAAGAAAGAGAGGAAGGAAGGAAGAAAGAAAGCCCTCTCCTCTCCCACGGAATTGCCCTGCCTTTCTTTACCATAACCAGTATGTGTTCCAAAGTCAATAGTTTCCCTAATGTCCCATGACCCCCAGAAATAATCCTGGTCTCCTCTTCATGGCAGGTCTTTACTTTAATTCCTATTAATTAAACTCTAGATTCCCCTTCCCTGGTTTGGACAACCAGGTCAAATTTGGGTGCCCTCTCTGGAGCATGGCTTTCCATAGTTGAATTCTGTCCTGGGCACCATGGGTAAGCAGCAGAAGGTTCCATCACACACTGTCTGTCTCATGGGGACTAGAGGAGGCCTGGCCTTCCCTTTGCCCTGCTTCTTCCATCAAGAGAAAGCCATTGTGCAGGATCCATGAAAATGTCTAAAAAAGCAAAACAGTCCTTCCTCTCAAGATTCATAACATATTTTTTAAACACTGGTAGTGGTCACCCCCATGCCAAAATGGTGTAAACCTTATCCTCACAGGCTTAATTCCCTTGCCCAAATGGCACTTTAGCAAATCAAGTTCAAACTCTTGAACCTGACATTGGAAACTACAGCTCAGAGAGAAGCAGAGTTGACCCCCTGTTCCAAAAGTACCTTTCAAGCTCTGCTGCTGTACTCCAGGCAGATTTGATCTTTCCAGTAAATTCTCTCTGTCTCTGTCTCTCTCTCTCTGTCTCTGTCTCTACTCACCCTCCCCCCCACCCCTTCTTTCTGCTCTTAAATTCCCTCCGCATCCAATTCTAGGACTTGATACTTCTTTTTTCACTCAATTGGCATCTGTTTATTGAGAGCTGACCATGAGCTGGGACTGTCCTAAATATGGTGTACAAGACAGACCAGGTGCTGTGCTCACGGGGCAGTCATCCTAACAGGAGGTAGTGAAAGAAAATATCCATGGACGTCATGTGCCAGGAAGAAAATAAACCATGGTTTAGACAACAGAGCATAACTGGGCAGCTCAGGCCAGAAAGGCCTCTTGGAGAGGGGGATTTCATCTGAGACCTACGAGGAGACAACCTCCTCCTCTTCTGAAGAAAAAGCATTTCAAGGAAAGAAAACTTGGGCAGCAAAGGCTTAGGGAATGGATGAGTTTGGAGATTCTGAAGAACTAGAAGGATGTGAGGGTAGCTGAAGCATATCAAGCTAGAAGGAGACAGAGCAGGTGAGGCTTGAGAGGGGCCGGGCCATGTAAGACCTTGTAGACTGGGGGCCGGGAGGGATTTTAATTCTATTTTGAGTGTGAAGGGACATAACTGGAGGATTTTTAGGAGAGAAGGAACATGACCATGGCTGTGAATCCATCAGTACCTTACAAGTGATGTGTCCTTGGGCAAGCTACTTAAGCTCGCTAAACCTTAGTTTTAGGACATACCTCCTTGGGCTACTATAATAAATAAAGGGATAATAAATACAACAGCAATAGCCCAATCTCTAGCCCAAAAAGCATATGGCAAGTATTATTATCAGACACAGCTCTCTGATTCTATTTAGCTGGAAGGGATGGCTTTTGCCTCTGGAGTCCCTTAGCAACATATTTGTAGATTTCATAGCCTCCTATCTATCTAACTATCTGTCTATCTATCTATCAATCAGTCGATCTATCTATCAGCACTTTTTCTATTTCTTATCTCCCCCTATTAATCAGTGAGTGAATACCCTGAGAGTAATGATCATGCCTTACTCATTTTACACTAACTTCAGTGTATTTCACAGGGCAAAAATTCACCATTTATTAAATGAATATAAGGATTTTTTTTAAAAAAAAGAAAGAAAGAAAACTAAAATTGGTACCTGGCATCTTTAACATTTTGCATGGGGAAAAACATGCACTTTCACATCACTTGTGAGCTTGAAATTTATTTTCTTGAAAAGGAGACGTGATGACAGAATTGTTTGCCAAGGCCTTCAGGGAATAAAAACTTTGGAGAAGATGATGACCAGTATCATGATTTCAAAATAAAGAGCCAAAAATGAAGAGTGGTAATTCCAACTCCTCTCTCTGCTCTGTGATGGAGCTAAATGAGGGCACCTTCAGAGGAATGGGCCATTGTCAGACCTTGCTGACCCTCCCCCAAATCCCTCCCACATAACCTGAACCTCAGATGCAGTCCTGAGTCAGCCCCAACCCGAATGGAGGGTACGGGAGTCATCCCAGCCCACCAGCTGAGAACTAGAAACAGCCTTGTCACTGAGAAGAAGAAAAAGAGGAGAATAGGAAGAAGAAGAAAGAAGACGAAGGAGGAGGAGGAGGGGGAGGGGGAGGAGGAGAAACAAATACTAATAACAAACCAATATCATTCATTGAGTCCTTGTTATGTACCTATAACTGCACCAGAACTTTGATTTATTTTTATATTTCATTTATTTAAGAGTTTTTATCCTTGTGACAATTCTTGGAGTGTGTAGGCACTTGCCCAGTATTGCACAGCTGGTGGGCAGAGCAGCTAGGGGGTCAAACACGGACCTGCCTGATCCCCAGGCCCTGACCTCAAACTGGGGTGAGCTTCGACACCTACTTTGCCAGTTGAACTGCAGTCTTTTCCAAACCCTGCGTTTTACACTTTTTATCACATCCATGTGCCTGGGCTTGTGCCTGTTTCCTGATTAGCTCATATCAGACCAGTGCCTTGGACCATACCTTGGAGGCCAGAAAGCTGAACATCCCTGCCTAGCTCTTGAAAATCCCTCTTCTTAGGAGGCTGGACCCTGTCTCTTGAACTTGGACTTTGAGAGTGAAGCCTGACAGTAATATGGTATCTCATGGTAATGTTCGCCTCCAAGCCAGTCTTGAGTAGACTGGGGGACGGCAGGTGGGTTTCCCTGGCCCAGCTCTGCCATGTAGGACTTTCTCGGGACTTCCCTGGTGGTCCAGTGGTTAAGACTCCCCACTCCCAACGCAGGGGGCACGTGTTCAATCCCTGGTTGGGGAACTAAGATCCAGCATGCCACATGGCGCACCAAAAAATAAATAAATAAATAAAGACAGGGGTTTCTTCCCTTCCATCACCATCTCCACACTAAGATTCTAACCAAACCTTAGGACTCCTCGGTCTCAAACTGTGACACACTTTAGGCCACTGCAAAAGCATAAGGCCGCTAGCCCCATCTGTAGTTCTGAATGTTGCCTATGTACCTCTTAGACTATTGTCTATTGAACTTTAGGGTATCCTAGTTCTCGTCTTGTGCATCAATTTTTTGCATGGTCAGATATGAAGACAGATAGAAATATGAACAAAACACCATCTTTACTATCAAGAACTTGCAAACTTGTTAGAGAAACATGGAAAGTTATATAACAACCAATGGCTTAACAAACCAGTAAAGAGAGGAATGGTAAATATCTGAGGAAATGGTCCTTGAGCTGAATGCCTGTGTCCCTTAGCTTGTGGGATATTTTTCTTTATCCTTGAAGTTTACCAGGAATTTTCCCAGATTATGCATAAGTCTGTTTCAGTTCCACAATCTTTTCTGGAGCACGGCAAAACCTCTTTTGAAGAGTCAAAGAATTTGCTTTCGCTTAAGCAATGTTTTATTTTTGCATTATTTGTTTTCTTTTTAACTCTCCTCTGTTTCTCTTTTGCTTTGTGGAACTAACATCGGGTTCCTGGATCCATCCTCCATGGCTCCTATCTTGTCCTATGCGAATGCCTTCTCTTTGCATTTCTTCTCTGTTCAGGTTATTTCTTCCTCTCGGTCTCGCAGGCCACTAATTCAGGCCTCATCTTCTCATTCAGTTCATCTCTTGAATTTCTTAGTTGGCAAACTATACTTTTTTAGTGCCAAGAAGTCTTTTTCTGCTATACCAAAATCTTCCTTCATAGTATAGTGGGTTGAACAGTGTCCCCCAAATTTCTGTCCACCCAGAACCTCGGAATGTTACCTGATTTGGAAATAGGGTCTGTGCAGATATAATTAGTTTGGATGAGTCATACTGGATTAGGATGGGCCCTAATCCAAGAACTAGTGTCCTCATTAAAAAAAAAAGAGAGAGACAGAGAGAGAGAGGGCACATAGAAGAAGGCCATGTGACAATGAAGGGAGAGATTAGAGTTATGCCTCCAAAAGTCACCAAGGATTGCCAGGAGCCCCCAGAAGCTGAAGGAGCAAAGACGGATTCTCCTCTAGATCCTTCAGAGGGAGCACAGCCCTGCTGACACCTGGATTTTAAACTTCTGGCCTCCAGAGCTCTGAGAGAATAAATTTCTATTATTTCAAGCCACCACGTCTGTGGTGATTTGTTACGTAATCCATCGAAAACTAATACACTCGGTGGTAATTTTTGCTGAAATCATCCTTCCCAGTCTCTTCTATTTCAGGTGCCTCTTCTGTTTGTTTTGCAGATGCCTCCATTCCAGCTCTTGGGTTCCTTTGCATACGCTTTTATTTCCCCTCATCTGCTCGCGTAAGTCAGAGCTGCTGCGGAGCCCTGAACAGAGGCGGCCCTGAGAGAGAGCTGCACCTGCCAGCTGGTGTCTGACAAGGCAGGCCAGACCAGCACTCGTTCAACATCAAGGACAGAGAGGACTCCATGCCTGTGACCTTACCAGCAACAGAAAGACCAGCCAGTCCTTCACGCAGGCAGGAGCCACCCCAATCCCAAGACTCTGCAGAACTCTGCAGAACTCTCAATCCCAAGAGCTCCCCAGTTCTCTACAGACTAGGTTCCTTCTACAACTCACCAGGCTCATGCTAGTACTTACTCCAGGGTCCTTATCTCTTATTCCCAGACAATGAACAACCTGGAAAGTAAGAATATGTAAAGTAAAATCTCTTTCAAGAGAGCCTGAGGGTCCTCCCCCGGAACTTCCTGGGGGTCTCCAAAACGTCCGAAGAGCCATCAGTGCCCCCAACGCACCTCCCCGCACACATGCTAACTGCCTTGGAGGTCTTCCTCGGGGTCCTGCTTCCTGAAGGTGGGGGGAATCCAGCCAGAGAAAGGAAGCTTTTCTAATTTGCTTATTCTAAGATTACAGGATGCAGTGTTGGACATTTCCGGGGCATGTCCTTACTTTCCTGGGATAACATGGGGCAGGCATGAGCCTGCAACTCTGCCCCAGGAGGTAACTATAAGAGCAGAAGCCTGTGCTGTACAAATCTCTCTTGTACTCGTGGGGTTTGTTTCCTTTTGATTATCCTCTAACGTCTGTCTTTAAAGATCCAAGCTACTTGGCTGGGCTGTGGGCCTGAGTGTGAAAGGAGGCTTGAGGCCTCTTGGACCCAGGATGGAGGCCACAGCACCTGTCAGGAGGGTCCCCCAACGGGGAGGGTCAGGGTGCCATGGCCTTCCTCTGCCACTAGCAGATGCTACTTGAAAAGCTTTGAGGGCTTCCCTGGTGGCGCAGTGGTTGAGAATCCGCCTGCCAATGCAGGGGACATGGGTTTGATCCCGGGAAAATCCCACATGCCACGGAACAACTAAGCCCGTGCGCCACAGCTACCGAGCCTGTGCTCTAGAGCCCGCGAGCCACAACTACTGAGCCCACGTCCTGCAACTACTGAAGCCCATGTGCCTAGAGCCCATGCTCCGCAACAAGAGAATCTACCACAGTGAGAAGCCCGTGCACCGCGATGAAGAGCAGACCCCAATCTCCGCAACTAGAGAAAAGGCCATGTGCAGCAACAAAGACCAATTGTGGCCAAAAATAAATAAAATAAATACTTTTTTTTAAAAAAAGCTTTGAAAAGTCTTGAGTTTGACTTCACTAAGGAAGCAGAATTCCCTTCCTTCCCGTCTCTTTTTTAAGAGAGAGACCCCTACAATTAGGGTTTCCAAGAGTTGGTTGGTTGATAGGTTGGTTGGCTTTTATTTTCGGAGATGATGTTCACATAACGTAAAATTCACCATTTTCAAGTGAACGATTCAGTGGCCTTTGCTATATTCACAATGTTGAGCAACCAGCACCTCCATCTAGTTCCAGAATATTTTCACCACCCCAAAAGGCAATTCTGTCCTCAGTAAGCAGTCGCTCTCCATTCTCCCTCCTCCCCCCAGCCCCGAGTAACCACCAGACTGTGTTCTATCTCTGTGGATTTGCCTGTTCTGGACATGTCACAGAAATGGAATCATACAGAATGTGATCTTTTATATCTGGCTTCTTTGACTCAGCGTAATGTTTTCGAGGTTCATCCACACTGTAGCACGTATTAGTATTTCACTCCTTTTTATGGCTGAGTAATATTCCACAATATAGATAGACCACATGTGGTTTAGCCATTCATCCATTGATGGCATTTGGGCTGTTTCCACCTTTTGACTCTTGTGAGTAGTGCTGCTGTGAACGTGGGTGTACATGTATGTGTTTGAGTACCCGTTTCAATGTTTTCAGGTGTATACCCAGGAGTGGAATTATGGGACTTTCCATTTTAAACCAGGAAAAGTCTCAGGCAAACCAGGATGAGTTGGTCACCTACCAACGTGTTGACCATTAGGACACAAGGTGGTCAGATACAAAGAGATACAAGGAAGTGCGGTCTGGATAGAGAAACCTGAACAGATGATTCTGATCCAAGGTGAGTAGAGTTGAGGGAAAACCCAGAGAAGAGGCATCTGACCCAGGCAGAGAGTGGGTGGGAAAGGGAAGGATCTGATCAGAAAAATCCTTCTTGAAAGAACAAGACACAGCCTTGCCCTCAGGGGCTGACAGGTGGGTTGGGGAGATGCTCAGACAATCAGAGATAAATAAATGGTAAAATAGAGATAAGCACTTGGTTCTAGAGGAACACGGGGTGGAAAGGGGGCAACACTGGAGGGTCAGGGAGGTTTATAGAGCAGGGGCACCTGGGCGGACTTTGGAGGGACAAATAGGAGTCAGCCTGGTGCAGAATGGGGGAGAGAATTATAGAGGGAGTGAAGGACGTGCTTAGAGACCCAGAAGCTACATAGAAAAAGTCTTCCCTTACACATTTCAGGGAAATGAATGTCCCACTCCCGCAGATTTAAGCAAAAGAACTTGCAGCTGTAATGTGATGCCAGAAACCACGACTTCGCCCTCAAACTACAGAGTGCCTTCAAGACGCAAAGGTTCCGTGGCAAAGAGTCGTGAAAAATGTGCTAATAAACGGATGGGATGCAAGGTTGGATTTTAACCTAATATACGCAGGTTCCAAAGGGACCGATGATCTGAGCCAAGATGTAGTTTTCTGCTGGCAAAATGCTATCTGATAAAACTTGGTCTAATCTGTAAGATAAAAATGCCCATTGCCTATTCTAATAGTATAATTACTTTGGTCACTAACTCCTAAGATGGGGCCCTATAAGTATCATGAAGGACTCACTGACGGTAATAATAAAAAGGGTCCTCGTTGTGTGTGGGCTGCTCTTTGGCTGACTGGTCATGGGATAGTCCTTCACGGAAATAAATCCAATGTTTATCTACATCTGTGGCATCTCCAAAGTCTTATGTCTCTGGCCTCTCAGGATGTAATCGCCTTTGGGGATCTGAGGGAGCAAAATAAAACTTAGAACAGAACCTGTATGAGTACCGGGGAATGTTGCTCATTCCAGGGAGGGGGAGAGTAAACTTCCAGATCCCCTGCTCACAGACTCCAAGGAGGTCGCCCAGCCTCTACACCAATCGGAAGAGGCAGTTGCCCTCTTTTCAACTTGCTGAAGAGACATCGGCAGAAAGCTCTGGGGTGGGACGTGGGAGAGGGGCCCCACTTTTGTGGTGGGTGCTCTATCACCTTTTCTTCACAACATTCAAGAACACAGTTGCATTTCCCTTGAAACAAGGAAATCATGTCATCTTCTCCTCACCAGCCTAACCTAACCTAACCATCTCTAGCCCTGAATGTCTCAATTTCAAATCTGTCATTGGAATCAGTCTTCTCATCTACTGTTCCCATCAGGAGACAGCCCAGTGCAAAATCCTCCTCTATGGTCTGAAGCAGAATATATTTCAAGGAGCTTCACTAAGAAGAACTCTCCACTTCTTCCTCACTTCTCCCCCTTTCCTGCCTCCACCACCCCACATTCTCACCAACACTCCCATGCTCCCTGGTATGGATTAAATGTTTGTGTCTCCCCCAAATTCATACACTGAAACCCTACCCCACCCCCAGTGTGATGAGATTAGGAGTTTGGACTTTTGCCAGGTAATCAGGCTTAGATGAAAGGGATTAATATCCTCCTAAGAGTCATGAGAGAAATTTGTCCCCTGCTCTGCTCTCCACCATGTGAGGTTAAAAGAAGTTCGCCATTTGCCACTCAGAAGAGGGCTCTCACCAGAACCCAACCATGCCGCCTCCTGATTTCAGACTTCCAGCCTCAGCAACTGTGAGAACTAAATTCCTGTTGTTCATAAAGCCACCCAGTCTATGGTATTTTTGTTGTAGCAGCCCGAGCTAAGAGAGCCCCATTGTCCCTATCCAGCCTTATTTGGGTAATGAGGGGCTCATTAACTTTCTAACAAGTTCCTATCCGCAAGATATTCCTTAAAACAGGTTATATATGGAATTTAAGAAAAAAAAATGTCATGAAAAACCTAGGGGTAAGACAGCAATAAAGACACAGACCTACTAGAGAATGGACTTGAGGATATAGGGAGGGGGAAGGGTAAGGTGTGACAAAGCGAGAGAGGCATGGACATACATACACTACCAAACGTAAGGCAGACAGCTAGTGGGAAGCAGCCGCATAGCACAGGGAGATCAGCTCGGTACTTTGTGACCACCTGGAGGGGTGGGATAGAGAGGGTGAGAGGGAAGGAGATGCAAGCGGGAAGAGATATGGGAACATATGTATATGTATAACTGATTCACTTTGTTATACAGCAGAAACTAACACACCATTGTAAAGCAATTATACTCCAATAAAGATGTTAAACAAAAAAACAAAAAAAACAGGTTGGAAATACAAATGCCCCTAGGGGTTAGGCAGTTGTCACAGAGGAAGAGAATGGGGGGCGGGGCGGGGGGATGGTGGGGACTCTGAGAAACCAGAGGCCACAGATCCCACCTAAGAGGGTTATTTCCATTCATCTTCAGACAGTGGGGTAGATTCATTCAGGGATGCAGACCCAAGTTCTGGCTCATGTGATTTTTCAAAAGAAGCCAGAAATCCAGATTTTAACGTAAAATCCCTAAAGCATAAAACACTATTCAGGCTAAACAAAGTAAGTCTGAAGGTCAGACTGTATCCCTGGCCCACCTATTTAGCTTCAAAACTTCCCTTTTATCTCACCATCATCAAAAAGGTCAACCTGAGACAGTGTGTTTAGAGAGGGTTGAACTCCTACGTTTATCATCCATGGAACTCAGTCATTGCTGCAAAGATGGGCACAACTCCAAAGGGAAAGGGCATTTTAAACTAACATGAGGGAGAAAAGTTGGAACAGGATCAGGTATGATCACTACATCTGACATCTCACGTATTTCCATTTCAAATAGATAGCAAGATAACTTTTGATCCTGAAACTTGCATTGCTTTCTCAGTCCAAAATATACAGGATGAGGCAGAATGCTAAGTGAAACAGCACTGTGGAATCTGCAGCCTCCCGGAAGCATTATTATCAAGCTGTATCTGCCACATGTTGGTTGGCTCTGACTTTGCTACAGGGGAATTAGTCCTGGCCTTCACAATTCTGGATAACTCTCATTTCCTAGACATGTGTACATGAACCTGAAATTTCAAAGTTTCAAATATCCAGATACTTGTCACCTCAGCACCTGGACAAATGACTGGATTTTTCCTGAACCCATCATTTATAAACTGTGTGATCTGTGATCTTGGAGAAGTCTGAAATTCTCTGTTCTTCAGTTTCCCCATCTATAAAATGGGTCTAATAATTGGACATACCCTGTAAAATTGTCACAAGCAATAAAAGAGCTAACATAGAAAAATGCTTGGTACAGGGCCTTGCTCATTTAAAAAGAAAGGTTGTATAGAAGGGTGAGTTGGTCGTGGTTTTAGTTTTGTTGTCATCACTACTATTTGAAAGCAAATACACATGGCTATAGTCACCATGATGAGAATCAAACATTTTGAAGCATGCATTTCTGTGTCATTCAGAATGTGCACCATAATAAAATGATCAGTGCAAATGGAAACATAGCACTCATGCTGGAGTGAGAAAAACACTGAATGTCAGAAGATCTCCTTTTGGCACTCAGCCCTGCCTTGTGTTGGCTGCAATCACACCTCCTTCTGCTAACAACATTACAAGGTAAAGGTCATTATGCCCACTTTTCAGATGAGAAAACTGAGGCTCAGAGATATGAATAGGAAACTTTCCATAAGTCCCACAGTTAGTAAATGGTAGAGGCAAGAGTCATTCCTTCAAATCTCTGCTCCAAAGCCAGGCTTTGTACTATGCACATGTATGTACAACATTCAGGTCAAATGGACCACAGCATGAATCAAAATCCATAGGCTAAGTTTGAGGCTCAGTGGACTCAGAGCTTGAACTGGAGAGGAAGGGGTGTGGGAAAGTTGAGGAAGGTCCCTGAATGTCAGGCTATGGATTGATCTTCTAAAATAATGTCTCCAAATTCCTTTTATCATACACCTTTATCAGCTTTCAAAAATTGAGTATGTTCTCCAATATACCACTTGTTTATTTTCTACCTGTCTGAGTTTATTAATATATTATGAATTTTATAAAGAATATATAAAAAGTAAAAATTTTAAAGTAAGAGATAGGATAGATATCTAATTCAAACTTCCAAGGGGGAGGGAGAAGGATGGATTGGGAGTTTGGGATTAGCAGATGCAAACTATCGTATATAGAATGGATAAACAACAAGGTCCTGCTGTATAGCACAGGGAACTATATTCAATATCCTGTGATAAACCATAATGGAAAAGAATATGAAAAAGAATGTACGTTATATGTATAACTGAATCACTTTGCTATACAGAAGAAATTAACACAACATTGTAAATCAACTTACGTCAACAAGATAAATTTTAAAAAAACAAAGTTCTATTATTTCCTTCTTTCACTCTAAAGGACTGTTTTACAAACACTGTTCTAGGTGCATCCAACCCAGATCCTCTCCTCCAAGACTCCATTTTCCCTCCCTTTAAAAGCTGGGGTCATCTCTGATATGCCAATAAACTCCACGCCAGCTGAAATCAGGTGCCAGGACTTTGGAAGCTGGTTTCTTTTGCCTCCTCTGCCTGGTCCTGTCCTTCCCTCCTCCAAGGACCCCTCCTGGGCTGAGTCCTGCCTCTCAACAAGCAGCCCAAGCAAGGGCCCCTCACTGTTCCCGCAGCCCTGGAGGAATGATTGCAGGCAGCAACATCCTCTGAAGTCAGACCACGTCCTCCCGTTGCCGCAGAAACGAGAAAATCAGCAGTTGTTTTCTTCCACTGGCAACCTTGTAAAGAGTAACAGAACAGCCTTGTCAGTCCCGAGGCCCGTCTGTAAAGGACACAGCCTCCCCTTGACGGACAGGCAGTGGGAACCAGGGCCCATTCATTGTTCTCATATCATGTTAGCAATGCCTGGATTAGGTTTGAAAATCCTGATGTCATCGCATAGCAGGTGGATTTGTTTATTGAGAGTCCTGTCCTGACCAAGAAGGAATTTGAAACAGAGTAGCTTCCCACTCTTCTGGAGCCTGCGTGAAATACACCCACCATGAATTGAAGGGGCCACCAAATGGCCAGCATGGAACCTCGGCTTCCGGTCACTTCACCCACTTCTGAGTCATGGAGGATGGAAGGGCACAGCTGTAAGGAAGGCCTGGACCTCCAAGTCCACTGAAGTTTTGTGAGCAGGAATCACCAAATGACAGACTTGAGTGAGCTTGGGCTTTAAATGCGGATTGGTTTAGGTTGGATTTCTGGCTTGGCCACTTACTAGTTCTATTAATTTCCTAGGGCTGTCACAACAAAGTCCCACAAACAATAGAAATGGATTCTCTCACAGTTCTGGAGGCTGGAGGTCTAGTAAGGTGTTGGCTCCCTTTAAAACTCTAGGGGGTGGATCCTTCTATGCCTCTTCAAGCCCCTGATAGCCCAGGGGTTCTTTGACCTGTGGTGGCATAAGTCCAAGCCTCTGACTCAGTCTTCACATGGCCTTCTTCCCTCTGTGTCTGTGTCCAAATCTCTCTCTTCTAATAAGGACAACAATCATATTGGATTTAGGGCCCCCTCTACTTCAGGATAGACTCTTCTTAACTAATTATATCTGCAACAATCCTATTTCCAAACAGAATAACATTCTGAGGTACCGGGGGATGAGAGGGAGCAGACCTAGGGCTTCAGCACATGTTTTTGAGGGGATACAGTTCAACCCATAACACTAGCTGAGCGACTTTAGTTAACTTGATTAACCTCTCTGAGCCTCAGTTTCCTCAGCGGAAGGCAACGGTCCTGTGACCTACTTCCCATGGCTGCTGTAATGCTCTGATGGGATTCACGGGGAAGCTTCTTGTGGATGCTCAGTGAAGATTAGTTCCCTCTCTCCTCTCCCTTCATGCCTTCCCACCTCCCTCTCCTGACCCATCTCTTTCTCACTCTGGGGAAATGTTTGCCTCCTATTCAGATATCACTTGTCTGCCTGCTGAGCCATGGATTCAGCCATAGGCATGAGGCAATCACAGCCAAAAAAGAAAAGAGGCAGGGAAATGATCTGCATGTCAATCTGGTCTGGGAATGGATGGGCTTGGTGTGCACAGCGTTGAAAAATCATAAGGTTCAGGAGACAACTTGGCAATATTTCAATTAAAAGTTAAACTACCTATGCTCTTTGGACAGTAATTCTATTTCTAGATATTCACCCTAAACATTTGGTCTATGTGAAAAGGGTATTCATGGCAGCATTGTTTATCAAAGCAACAGATTGAAAACAGCCTATACTTTATGGTACTTCCATGTAAGGAAACACTATGTAGTCATTAAAAACAATGAGGCAACTCACTGCATGCTGATATGGAATGAGGCCCAAGATAAAATTTTAAGTGAAAAAGCATAGCTTAGGGAAGGAGGGATGAATAAGCAGAACACAGAGGATTTTTAAGGCACTGAAAATACTCTGTATGATACTGTAATGATGGATACGTGTCATTATACATTTGTCCAGACCCACTGAATGCATAATACCCCGAGTGACCCCTGATGTGAACTATGGACTTTGGATGATAATGGCATGTCAGTGTAGGTTCATCAGTCGTAACAAATGTGCCCTCTGGTGAGGGCTGTTGATCATGGGGAGGCTTTGCATGTGTGGGTACAGGGGGCATATGGGAAATGCCTGTACCTTCCTCCCAATTTTGCTGTGAACCTAAAGCTACTCTAAGGAATAAAGTCTATTTTTAAATAAATGAAGAAAGAAAGAAAGAAACAAAGAATCAAAGAAAGAAACGAAGAAAGAAACGAAGAAGGAAGGAAGGAAGAGAAGGAAGGAAGGAAGGAAGGAAGGAAGGAAGGAAGGAAAGAAAGGAAGGAAGGGAGGAAGGAAAGAAAGAAAAAAATAAAGAAAGGAAGAAAGAAAGGGGCAAGATCAGAGTAGTGTTCTTTTATGTCAGGGAAGAAAGAAAGTTACACACATATGTATATTTGTACGCATACACATACACACACATATGCATATAATATGTCCAGAAGATAAATTAAAAAGTAATAATAGTGGTTGCCTCAAAAAAAAGAAATTGGGCAACTCGCCAGAAGACATCATTTCACTGCCTATTCTCTGTGCCTTTTGATGTATGTACTATATAAACAAATTACCTATTCAATAAATAAATCAAATCTTTAGAAATAATAGGTTTCAAAGGCTTGTGACCAATTTGACTCCACCTAGACTCCTGAGGAATTGAAGGGAGGGTTCCGATCTGGTGGGGGGAGGGAAGCATGTCCGGCCGGGGTCAGGTAGGGGTCTCTTCAGACACTAACCATAGCTGGGAATGCAAAGAGCAGGGGCTGGCCCTCGCAGGAGAGAATGGTGAAAGCTACTCAGGTAGTTGTTGGTGCAGCATGTGAGCTGAGAGCAGAAAGAGGGATGGGGGACAGGTAGGGAAATGGACCTCAGACCCAGCTCACACTGGGGGCACAGAGGGCTAGGGGAGCCTAGGGAAAGTGGCTACGGCTCCTGGGCATGGAGGCACAGTCAGCCGCCACAAGCACATACTCCTCTGTGCCTGCTGGAGAGGGCAAGGCCAGAGACACAGCATATCCCCCCACAAAAGGCCAGGAAGCAAAGAAGGCCAAGGAGCTGACAACCGAAGCACCCTGCAGTCCATGCACGTGGAATGTCCCATTCCCTCAGGTTCTTGCTAGGTGACTGGCTAATTTGTTAAATTGAGACACACCATCAGGCATTATTTCATGAACACCTCATGGGGGCACATAGGATGTTTCCTCTTGAATCAGCTTGACATTGCAGTATTAATAGCTGTTAATTGTTTAATGTGTTCATCCTTCCCAGGGGTGTTTGCCTTTTAACTGGCACTTCAGACACTCAAAGGAATGTGTGTCTATGGGAAGTTATTTCAGGACTGTGACAGGATGAGAGAGGAGAGCTATTTGGGACAGAAGACCTTCTCCGTACCCTTCAAATCCCATGACAAAGGGGATTACCCATTTCAGCCATCTTTCATCCCAGGTCGTCCCTGTAATAAGACTAAGAGCACTTTCAGGAAACAAAAGTAACTTGGAATGGAGTCTGCCAGTGCCTGCTCTGTACTCCAGGGCTAAACAAAGGGCCAATGTCACCTGAATGGCTCAACAAAGCACCATTGACTTGGGGTCTGTCAATCAGACATATTCCACTGGCATCATTTAGCTGCCACAATATGTCAGGTCTGTAAAGAAATAGTTGCTGGGTCCCAAGAGAATCAACATTCAACACAAGGCGTTGCAAGGGTCCCAGAGCATTCCTTCCCCCCCCCACCCCCCTCACCCCGCTACTATGAAATTGTAAGAACTTCTCCAACCCAAGACACAAAAAGAACTATTAACTGCTTTTCAAGGACAAAGACCCTTCCTTTGTGGTGCCACAGACAATGAAGAACTCAGCCAGTTTAGCGCAATTTACCATGATCGCCCATCATTCAGCAACCCTTACCAACCCTCCTAGCGACTGGCTTCTTTTAGCATTCAAGGTACGGAAACTCCGTGCGCCTCTCAATTGCCCTGGTGCAATTATTGTATTGATTTGATTCAGCATTTGCTCCACGTTTAAGGTGGTTTATGTTTTTTAATTTGCAATTAAATCAAATGATCCCTCTTTGCTAAGATGGTTGACACTTGTTTATATTCTGCAGCGAGCAATGAAGGCAACTTTTATTTAGCATCATAAAGCATGCAGGGTGGAGAGCTTAACATTTTCAAGCAACTCAATTTCTTGCCTAGCTCTTCAGCCTGTAAAAAAAATCAAACTACATATTCGTTGTAAAAATGGTACAAGGGATAATTAGTGCTTTACAGTGATAATCTAATGAAGTCATAAAGCAAGCAACATTGGAAAGGTAATGTTATGGGATGAATGTTTGTGCCCCACCCCCCAAATTCCTATGTTGAAGCCTTAACCCCCAATGTGGTAGTGTTTGGAGGCGGTGCCTTTGGGAGGTGATCAAGATTAGATGAGGTCATGAGGGTGAGCCCTTCATGATGGGCTTAGTGTCCATATAAGAAGAGGAAGAGAGAGAGAGATCTCTCTATACATTCACACACAAAGGAAAGGCTGTGTGAATACACAGTGTGAAGGCAGCTGTCTGAAAGCCAGGTCTGATCTTGGACTTCCCAGCCTCGAGGACTGTGAGAAAATATATCTCTTTTGTTTAAGCCACCCACTCTATAGTATTCTGTTATATCAGCCCAAGCTGTCTAAGACAGATTAAAAACTGGAAGAGCCACAAGAATAATTGGTGATTTTGTCACAACTTCCTTTCTGGATGATATCCAAATACTTGACCCGCTCGATTTCTTTCCAACCTCTGATATGTGTACAGTTAATTATTAATTAATGATTCAGGCTATAGGTGACCAGGAAAAGTCAGGGCAATTAAACTCCTTTTAATGTTTTAAAATGATATTGACATTTAACATTCTCTCCCTATTAAGTGACCACTAGGAAAACAGTCAATAAGAGATCAAGGAAAAAATAGAAAGGAAAGGAAGTACTGTGCTATGAGTTAAATTGTGCCCCCTCAAAAAATGATACATAGAAGTTCTAATCCTCAGTACCTCAGAACCTGACCTAATTTGGAAATTGGGTCTTTACTGCAGTAGTCAAAATGAGGTCATGATGGTGGGTCCTAATCCAAAATGACTGGTGTGCTTATAAAAAGGGGAAAATTGGACTCACACAGAGGGAGACCATGTGAAGACATAGGGAGAAGACAGCCATGTGACCGGAGTGATAGATCTACCAGCCAGAAAAATGCCAAGGATTTCCCGAAAGTTCCAGAAGCTAGAAGCCACAAGGAAAGATTCTTCCCAGAGCCATCAGAGTGAATGGCCCTGCCAACACCTTGATTTTGGACTTCTAACCTCCAGAACTGTGAGACAATAAATTCCCGTCTTTTACGTCACCTAGTTTTGGATACTTTCTTACGGCAGCCCTAGGAAACAAACACATTATCATATTAAATATATGCATTAATTGCAGGTCCTATCCCAATGTATGAAAAACTAAAGTGTGAAAGGTAGCTCCATTTCATGAGTGAATAAACACAGAATATAGATCAAAAAAATGTATGTTTGGTGAGGCAACTGGGGGGATGTTAAGAAAAAAAGAAAAGCACAGACGGAAATAGAATCCGGAAGTAAAGTTAGAAACAAAACACATAAGATTTTTTATGGTTTGCTAAAGTGTTGTAAGTTTTGTTCTGGGTTTCCTAGTGACCGATTTAAAGAAAGAAACCCAATTAGTTACATAGCACACGTTCCACGTGGACAGAGGGAAGAATAGTTATCAGGAGAAACAATGTTACTTCTGATAGGAAAGCCTAAGAGATAGTTAATTAAAAGACTTGTCTGATTACTGCATTTATATCCTTAGCAATATCCTTCATCCCATAAACACACTGTCTAGTTCTGAATTATATAGGGCTGTATTTTATAACATCTTTGATTTTTAACCAATGACTACGCAGGATGGTAAAAGCTGTGATTTTCAAAGCTAAACGGATGTCAATTGGTTTATAGCTCTCTAATGATGAAACTTAAGCCGGAGATAAAATCTACAATATTTTAGGCAGTGGTACCCAAATGCTAGTCCACAGACGAGATGCATCAGGATCATCCGGGGATCACCTTTAAAAAGATACAGATGCCTGGATGCCACCCCTGGGAATCTGATTCATTGGACAATTCTGGTGCTGAGCCAAGTTTAAAAACCACTCTTCCAGAGGATGATAGCATGCATATCCTCAGGCAAGCCTCCTGATATATTAGCATTATTTCCCTCAGTACAGATTTTGATAACTCTTGGATGAAAGAGAACTCAAGGTGAGTCTCCCAGCCAATTATTGGTTCCTTCCGTGTGCAAATGTAGAGAACCACTTAACCAATCACCCCCAAAAGATTGTGTTCTGGAGCTAAAGTGGCTCATTACCCACCCTTCCATGTGCCCAGGGAACTAGAATAGTATGGAACTCAGGATTTGGTCTGAATCCCTACTTTTCCCTTTCTTAGCCACGTGGCTCTTAGTTGAGTCAGGGGACCTCTCTAGGTTTCAGGTGGCCTAGAGAAATGGGAATGACAAGGCCAGCCTCATAAATTTGTTGTGATGATGAAACAAGAAAGTCTATGTGACACTCTTAGCAAGATGCCTGTGTGGTAGGAAAATCCAATAAAGGAAGCTTTTCATTGCTTACTTTTATTTTAGGAAATACTCTTTTTCTGTGACTATATCCCAGGGCATCACCATCCCTGATAGCAAGATGAACCACTGACATGCTAGACCACAAATTAGAATTGACCACCAAGGTGCCACAGGTGGGTGTCCCCTGGTGACCACTAGCCCTTGGTAATGGCATCTTCCCATAGTCCGGTTAGAAGACAGAAGGGCAAGTATGGAGAACACCACATGTAACCGAGCAGAGACTGTTGTTCCAAGAATGAGAAGGGTTATGGGAGCAAATGACTCAAAACCTATAAAAATAAACCTGACTTCACTTGCAGCACTTAAATGCAGTGAGGACTCAGGAGGCCTCCTGGAGAATGGTTCGTGTTATTTTTATTTAGTGAGGGCCTTTTAAATCCTTTATTGGTTAATCCTCCTATTGGCTGGATCGCTCCTTCTTGTAGGATCATAAAGCTAGGTGCAATCTCGGATGGGCTATTTGGAGGCCTTATTCTCTGCCTCCAAGCACTTGTTTGTGTAAACTTGAGTGCCCAAGGTACCCAAGGTGTGGAGGCAAGGTAGCTGATTTCTATGCCTTCCAAAATCATGAGCTCGTGGCAGGGGTGGGGAAAGAAGGTAGCAGAGGCAGAGAACTGTGCAATTAGCAGCAAACTCATTAAGCAACTCTGGGGAGGCTATGCAGCTGACAACATCAGTTTGATCTCTGCCACATCTATTTGACTATGATGCAGCCATTTACACACGTCTATAGCGATCATAGTAACAAGGGAATTGCTTATTCCACACTGCCCTGCATATTCCGTATAGAAACAACAGCTCCACTTAACTGAGTACAAACTCCCACTCCTTATTTTATATATATCATCTCAGCAAACCAACACCCTACAGTGCAAGCAGTGTTATCCCAACCTGAAAGATAGGGAAAGTGAGAGAGAAAAGTTAAGTCATGTGCCCAGTGATTGAGTGGCAACACCAGGATTTAAACCTCTGCCTATCTGACCCCAAAGCTTGCACTTTCATTCTCCCCACTGTGTAGCACAACCAGCTATGGCCAACACAAACGATTAGAAGGAAATAGATCAGAAATACAAACATCATATGATATCGCTTATATGCTGAATTTTTTTTTTTAATGATACAAATGAAATAATTTACAAAACAGAATCATACTCACAGACTTAGAGAACAAATTTATGGTTACCGGGGGGAAGGGTTGGGGTGAGGGATGGGTTGGGGTGAGGGATAGGTTGGGCGTTTGGGATTGGCATGAACACACTGCTATATTTAAAAATAGATAACCAACAAGGACCTACTGTACAGCACAGGGAAATTTGCTCAATATTCTGTAATAACCTAAATGGGAAAAGAATTTGAAAAAGAATAGATACATGTATATGTTTTTTAAAAAGAAGGAAATACATCAGTGTGATTATATCTGAATTCTGGGCATTTTTAAAAAATGTTTTGCATTTGTTCAGAAGGATCGTAAATTTCTTTCATAATGATGAACATTAAACCTATTTTTGTAAATTCCCTTCCTACGTGACACCTCAGCAAACATAGGAGACCTCAGGCAGATCTAAGCTTGGGCCCTGATTCCCACCTGGGGTCTTTGGTGGCCCCATTCTCGTGGGTGCTCTCGAGACAGGACTTGAGTTGTTCAGACTTCTCCTCTTCCCTCTCTGGATGTTCTCCATCACCAACCAAACCAGCACTGGAAGAAGGACCTGATGCTTGTGAGGCCAGGAGCTCCTGCTTCCCCAAAGCCCCTTAGAGACTGGATTTGTTTCCTGTAGCTGCTGGAACAATTTAACAAACTGGGCGGCTTTAAAAAGCCGAAATTTGTTCTCTCACAGTTCTGGAAGCCAGAAGTTTGAAATCCAGGTGTCACCAGGCCCACACTCCCTCCTGAGGCTCCAGGGGATCTTCCATTCTTTGCCTCTTCCAGCCTCGGGGGGCTCCAGGCATTTCTTGGGTTGTGGATGCATCACTCCAATTCTGCCTCCGTGTTCACAGGGCCTTCTCCTCTCTGGTCTATGCCTCCTCTTCTATCTTTTATAAGGACACTTGTCATTGGATTTAGGGCCCACCTGGATAATCCAGGATGATCTTATCTTTAATTAAAATCCTTAACTTAATTACATCTACAAAGACACTTGTTCCAAGAAAGTTCACATTCACAGGTTCCGGGGATGAAAATGAGGATGTATGCTTTGGGAGGAAGTTACCATTTAGCCCACAATTGAGACCATCCCTCTTTCTAGCCCAAGGTTCTCTACAAAAGGCCATGGAGGCACACACTGGATTCACATTTTGTAATGTCATTTGTCCCAAGTTTCAGCACCAAGTGTTGAATCGCCCACATCAAATGAAGTAAATTCTGCTGCCAACTTTAAGCATCCCTCTCTCCCTCTCCTCCCTAACCTAGCAACATCTCTTGTACAACAGGTAATGATGGATTTTGAACGAAACAGTGTCTTTTTAAGTTCCCGAGACCCAAAATCTTTCTTTAATTTTATGGTAACCGTTAGGGGCTTTGTCGGCAAGGATGACAGGAGTAATCAATCACACAAGAACAGATTTCTAGGTAATTTATACTTAGTCAATCCAAACCTAATTCCTGAGTGACCTACACTGTGCCTAAGGAGCCTGAAATAATCATGTATTTACCCTTTACCCTGAAATTAGATGGTACTTACTATGCAATTACCTAGCCACTAAGTGACAATTACCATGTAATTAAATGGTCAGTGGTTACCATATTATTAAATAGCATTGACATGATATTCATTCTGCAGAACCTTGCACTGTCGCCACACAATTCAGCTCCCCACCAAGAAATGACAGTTGTTCCTGGGAAGTTCTGCCCTCTGCTTTGATGGCTTTCGAGTTGGCAGAAATTCCCAGGGCCATGTGCCTCTAAGGAAGCCGAGAAACAGCCAAAGGGGGGCACAGATGTAACGTGACCTGCTGGACCTGGGCCTCTCGCCAGGCTGGGGCAGCACCTCTGCAGCCCAGCCCCAGGCCAGCACTAGGACATCTGGGTGAATTCCTCAATCCTTCTATGAGAACATGCTGCAGAGGAACAGTAGATATCATGTTCTTTCTCTCCCAGATGTGGTACCTACCCAGGGGCAGAGCATGCTGGGAGAGACTGAGGCCCTAAGTAAAGCAAGAGTTCTATTTCAGCCTGGGAGAGACGGTCACTAAATCATCAAGATAAACATAAGCTGCCTCGTAAGTTCCATGAGGACAGGATCTTTTTCTATCTACCTTATTTATTGCCTTATCACCAACACCATTCCAGGCCCATTGTAGATGCTCAATAAATATTATTTGGATGTATTTATTCATTCATTCTTTATTTGTTCATTTATTGGTATGGATCTACTACATGCCACCCACTATGCACTGAAACCTTTTAAGGACAGTGAGTTTTGATGGAGTCTCAGAGAGGCTGAGCCACTTGCCCAAGGTCATTATACAACTAGTCAGTGGCAGATGCAAGACTGAACTCAGGTCTATCTGACTCTAAATGCTATGCTCTTCCTACAACACCATGTCTTGGCCACATACAACCTCAAACCACCCTGGATGCTTAGAAAGACTCAGAAAAGCTAATGGCTTCCCCAGATGGATCACTTTTGGGTCTAAGCCTTCTTTATGTACAGCAACCATAATAGTTTCTATAACCTGTTATTCACATTTAGGAAATGAAGAAAGTAGAGCTCAGAGAGATTAGCTCAGCTCCAAAGTCACACTGCTAGTAAGTTAGGTTGAACTTGGACTCAGAGGCCATACATCTGCCTGGTGTTACTGGAGAGAGACAGAATGCCTACCTCAGGCCCTTATATTTTTATCATTAAATTGTTATATCTTTGGGTCAGCATTGTTTCCAGATGTTACTGCTAAAATGTAACATCTCGCTAGAACTTTCTAACACCCTAGATCAAATTACCTAGCCTCCAAAGACAAACTCAGGGGGAAACATGAGACCAGAGAGGAATGGATTAAGTTTGAAGTTGTATACAGGAAAAGATTCAGGTAATGAATAACAAATAGGTCTCATCTTCAAAGTCAACTCTGATCAATCGATAGCAGCAGCCTGGAGCACCATATTGCAAAGCCTTCTGAGGTTGTATTAGGGCTCAGCAGGATAAGGTATCATGATCGATCAGTGATGTCTGCTATGGATCCTGATGAGGAAGCAACTGCACATGGGCCTGGTCTTTACCGTCTCTGATCTAGACTGTGGGATTCTACAAAATAAGGTCAGGTTTGGAAACTGGCAGGGCTTGGGAGAAGACAATGAGTGAGGCCAGAAGACAACTAAACAAGTAAGCAGTCAAAGATATTTTTTCCCTCACATGCAGGTGCTCAAAAGAGAAAGTGAAAAATAGAGTGTCAGTAAAATGAAAACTACAAGTCAGGAAACCTTGCTTCCAGTCTCAGCTCGGCTGTCAATTAACTATAAGACTTTGACCCCATCACTGCCCCTCTCCGTGTCTCAGTTTCCTCACCTGTAAAATGAAGGTATTTGAGTAGCAAATCTCCAAACCACTTCCAATTTCAGGATTCTTTTTTTTTTTTTTTTTTGCGGTACGCGGGTCTCTCACTGTTGCGGCCTCTCCCGTTGCAGAGCACAGGCTCCAGACGCGCAGGCTCAGCAGCCATGGCTCACGGGCCCAGCCACTCCGCGGCATGTGGGATCTTCCCAGTCCAAGGCACGAACCCATGTCCCCCGCATCGGCAGGTGGACTCTCAACCACTGTGCCACCAAGGAAGCCCTGTGCTACTGTACTTTTCAAGGTACTGTAAGAATAGAAATGTTTTCTGTATTTTTTGTGTTTGTTTTCTATGTACCTACTATTTGTGTGAAAAGTATTATAAATCTATTACAGTACAGTGCTATATAGCCGATTGTGTTAGTTGGGTACCTAGGCTAACTTTGTTGGACTTACAGACAAATTGGACTTAAGAACGTGCCATCAGAATGGAACTCGTTCGTATGTAGGGGACTTCCTGTATTTCAGTGATAATTTACCTTTGGACAATACCCATCACCCCCCTGCCCCTATTTGCCACATCCTCTTCTTTATCAGCCTCCCCTCTGGGGACCCAAGAATGCACTGTGGGTTATCATCAGGCATGATGGAGTAAAATAGAAAAGCCAGACAAACTTTGGTTCTAAAATCCCTGATGAGCCACCTTGGGCTCTAGTCTTCATCTCTAAAATGTAATGACAGTAGGGGAACTAGCACATAGTTTTAAGAATGAAATAAGATATGGCTTATTAAGTGTTTAGTTCAGGGCCTGGCCCTAAATAAGTGCTCGATAAATGTTACCTACAGTCAAAATAAAACAACTCTGGACTTGGGGGTGGAGGGTGGAGTACTCTTGACATAGGAGGAGTATTACTGCAATAGAGGGAACATTCCAACCAGGAGATCTTCAAATGTCTCGAGGATTAAGGAGACAGGAGCTTTGCTTTTATAAGGAGGAGTGAACAAGGCTGGGGAGAACCAGGTGTGGGGAAGTAGGATGAACAAGGATGAATGGGTGGAGGTGTCCTGACCTGACAGTAAATCAGAGACAAGGCAGTGAGGCTTTTGAATCTTTGCTATTTTCAGAGATCAGTAAAATTCACCACAATGAAAGCATGTTTAAGCTCTGTGAGCCTCTGTTTCCTATTCTGTAAAATGGGGATAATAAGTTACTTCCCAGGACTGTTGGGCAGCATGGAGACAAGGGATGCCATGTGCCAACCACAGGTCCTGCTGCATGGTGAACACCCAATAGTGTTCATTTTTCTTAACGTTGAGGAATCACTCTGTGATTTTTGCAAACCCTGTGCTCAGCACCTTAGGAGTGAAAACTATGTGGCAGATTCTGAGGCACTGAGGCAGAAAAGTCTGGAAGTAGTTGAGCACCTAATATTAGCCCCCAAGAAGGTGTGATGGAGATGGGAATCAATGTCAGGGTCTTGCCTCCCTGCTGGTGTTGGACCAACATTTCAGCTGCAAACTTGTCATCCTTACCCAACCCAGTCAGAGGAGCCATCCCTGGGGGCCCTTCCTCCAGCCTCCCTGGATGCAGAGATCTCTGCAGCACCTGCAGACTTGTTGAGAACACAGAGAGCTTCTGCCCCTTCTTTGCTGCCCTTTTCTAGGCCACAAGAGGAGACAAGTTTGAACATCTCCATCATCCCTGAGCTGTGCCATTCTAAGCCACAGCCTGTCTGAAATTAACACAGCATGGCATTCAGGAAAATCCCAGCAGTGTCATCAGCCTTCCTAGACCCAGAATACTGGCACTGCGCTGATTTCTGTTCTCATAACTGCAGGCTGAGCACACTCTCCAAGTCCCCCTTTCCTGCCGATGGTTGACAGCTAAGCAGAGGGCAGTGCACAAATGCTCCTTCCTGGGAACGCAGCTAAGGACCAGCGACCCCAGACACCCACCACAGCCCTTCAGTCAGCTCATCCCATGGTGCTGCACAGCTTGCCTTGTGAGGGCTGATGTAAATATAGTTCCCTTGGGGCAGCCAGGAGGAGCCTGGCCAGCCAGCATCCCGTTACCAGCTTGCTCTTCACATGCTACTTAGTTTCACCACTTGGAGCTGCTCCACACTCTGGGCTCATTACTCAAGGGCTCTGGAAGCAGGGCCAGCTTGCATTTTTATGGTTTTCTTCCTGCCACCTCGGCCCTGCAGGCACCATCTCTAAGGATCTCCTCCTTTGTGAGGAGTGTTACAAAATGCTACAGAAATGCATCTGGATCTGACCTGAGCCTAGCAGTGTATGCTTTGGGCCTCACTGAGGCTGCCTCGGCTCCCGCGACACCTGAGACACATAAGCCCGAAGCTGAAATCATAAGAAAATACACTTTTTTAATGCACCTCTGGTGTCTTTTTGTCATGAAAAATGGGACTTAATGTAGAAACAGACAAAAAAGGCATATGATACAAAAGGATCCATTTTCTTGTGGGTGGTCTCTGTACCTAACCTAGTCCTCCAGATCTGATCTTGGCTTCTCTCAACCCTGGTCCGGGCTCCCCACCCCAGCTCAGGGCCAGGGGCAAACCTGCCTCTGTCAGTCTGGCTCTTAATCTCACCTCTTTTGCTGGCACTTTAGTTACAGCAGTATCTCTGCAGAGCCTGAGAACAGCCTGCAAGCTGCATTTGGCCTTCAGACAAATTTATTTGGCCCACCCCTTGGATGGCTTCCACATTTTAATTTTGTCAGTATTTTTTAACCTGACAATTTCACCTAAAAAAATAAAAAAATCAAAACTTCTGGCTTTGCTCGGGGAAAAAAAATCAGAAGATCTGCTAACAGTGGGTCCACATTTCTACACTGCAAAATGGACTGAAGCTGAGTTGCAGCAGGTCCCTTTAAACAGGGCATATGCTCTCCAGCTCACCACCATCAAACACTCAGTCATTTATTTATCAAAGTTATTGAGTGCCTCTAATAGACCAGCCTTCCCCGGGTCCTGCTGTTAGAGTGAAGAAGAACAGAGTGAATTCCCTGCCGTTTCAGAAGGTGTGTGCCAGCATCCCCATATTCTCCTAACGCGGAGGAGGGCAAACAGTTGGCATTCATCACCATACTCATACTGTTGTTTCCTTTTCAGTTAAGAGAACAGTATTGCTCACACTGGCCCCACCTCACTCTTATGTTACTAATGGGCCCCTGTAGACATCTGAACAGGAACACCTACTACAACCCTCTTTTATCTGCCCAGACCACTAGAGTGAGAACACTGGAAGAGCAGGAATGTGACATGCATTCTTGTATTCTCAGTGATTATGTCAGAATCTGTCACAAAGTATATTCTTAGCAAATAGAAATATAGATACAGAAAGATATATGCTAGGAGTTGGTACAATCAAAAATTAAAAGGTTAGGGCTGCCCTGGTGACGTGTCCCCTGCATCGGCAGGCGGACTCTCAACCACTGCGCCACCAGGGAAACCCCTGGTATTCTTTATTATTCTCCATTTTAGACTTGAGGAAATTAGGACTTGGAGGAGGTTAACAGTTTGCCCCGGGTCACAGGGCCAGGAACGGGAAGAAGCAGGGATTTGAATCCAGGTTGACTGAACTTCTAGAGTTTAAGTTCTTCACCACCAGCCTAGCCTCAAACATGACAACTTCTAAACTCTGGACCATTCCAGTAAATATTTTGGTGGGTGGAGTTTACAAACATTAATCAAAATTAGGCTTAAAGAGTCTCTGTGGGGCTTCCCTGGTGGCACAGAGGTTGGGAGCCCACCTGCCGATGCGGGGGACTCAGGTTCACGCCCCGGTCCGGGAAGATCTCACATGCCGTGGAGCAGCTGGGCCCGTGAGCCGTGGCCGCTGAGCCTGCGCGTCCGGAGCCTGTGCGCCACAACGGGAGAGGCCGCAACAGTGAGAAGCCCGCGTACCACAAAAAAAAAAAAAAAAAAGAGTCTCTGTGAATTTATATTTTCTTGTGATCCCTGTCCCTCCTGATAACCCCCCACATAACAGATGGAGAGGGTGTGAGACCTTCTCAGAGCTTTTCAAGGAAATCTAGAAGCTGCCTTCCTCTCCTCTGCCTTCCTAATGCCCCCTAATCACAGGAGATAATCAGAGCACCAGAGAAGGTTGTTGAATTCCAAGGGGGCAGTGCCAAGCAACCACAGCAGAGGAAAGCCTACGCAGGCTCTCAGAGTTGGAGGGATTTAGCCCAGGCTCAATCAGAGCATTGAGGGAGGCTGCTTAAATGGGCTTTCGCCTCTCCCCACACTCTTGGCCAGTGCCATGCCTTAAAACACGAGCTATACGCTGGCGACTTCATGCTTCAGAACCACACATCTAAAGTGGATACCTCACCGGCATCTCAAATGTAATGTGTCTTAAACAGAATTCTTAAATTGCCCCATCCAAACTTGTGCCTGCTCTCCAAGTCTTCCTCATTAATAAATAGCCCTATTGTCCACTCAGATACTAAAAGTAGAGTCCTAGGATTCAATCTTTTTCATCTCAACTTCTTATCACGGAAAAGTTCACATGCATACGAAAGCAGACAGATTAGTATTATGAACCCCTACATACCCATGACCCAACTTCCACACTTATCAGTTCAAGGTCACTCTTATCTCATCATCCCTTTTCTTCCTCCCATATCATTTTGAAGCATAGCCCAGACCTCAGAGTTTGGTCCATGGACTCTTGGGGGTTCCTAAGATGCTTTCAGGAAATCTGAGACGACAAAAATTTTATTATAATATTGAAACATTATTTGTCATTTTCACTGTATTGACACTCATGTTAATTGTGCAAAAGCAATGGTGAGTAAACTGCTGGTGCCTTAGCAGGAATCAAATCATCATGGCAACATTGTATTCTTTACTGTACTCACCCACATTAAAACAAACACCAGTTGCACTTAAGATGTCCTTGATGAAGTAGTAATAATTATTACTTTATTAAGCTTCAACTTTTGAGTTCACATCTTTTTATACTGTGTGTGGCAAAATGGATGTACCCATAAACTACTTATGTTGCACACCAAAGTATAATAGTGGTCTCAGGAAAAGCACTTGTGCAAATATTTGAGCAACCAGCTAAACTAGCCACTTTTTTCAAGGAACACCATTTTTACTTGAAAGTTTGACTAACAGACAAACTCCGGTTATTCAGATTCAGGTATTTAACACACTTCTCTCAAAATTAAAGTGAGCCTGTCATTTCAAGGCAAACAACAGACAGCATTTGTTGCCAAAGTAAAATTCAAACCTTAAAGTGAAAATTAGAATTTTAGAAAAAAAATGTATCTGCCAGCAATGTGTTTGATGGCTTCCAGATCACTGGAGATATTAACAAATGTGATTTTTTTAATATTTTATGATGAAATGTACCAACATTTGGAAGATCTGAATATTCAGTAAAGCAATATTTGCAAATGACCAATGAATGATAATACAAAATCTCACATGGATAAAAGATCCAGTATAAGGTAGACCTGTGGACTATAATGTTAATAGAGTACAAAAAGTTCAGTGAGACGATTACAAATAGAAACTACCACATTTGATGTGGTATCAAAGAAGAATATACACAATAATCTGAAAAAGGTTATCAAAATATTCCTGCCTTTACCAACTTTGTATTTGTATGACGTCAAATTTTTTCATAAATTCCAACCAAAACAACATATTGCAACAGATTAAATTCAGAAGCAGATATGAGAATGCAGCCACCTTCTGTGAACCAGAACATCAAAAGATTTGCAAAAGATGTAAAATAATGGCACTCTTCTCACTAATTTTTTAAATATAATTATATTTCATAAAATGTCACTTGTGTTATAAATATATTAATAACTGTAATTAAATGTTATTAATTAAATATTTAATTTTTTAAAGTTTTAATTTCCAATACAGGGAATATCAATAGCTATAACCCACATTAAAACAATGCCCTTTGGGTTCTTCAGTAACTATTATCTTTTTTTTTTATACAGCAGGTTCTTATTAGTTATTTATTTTATACATATTAGTGTATATATATCAATCCCAATCTCCCAATTCATCCCACCACTTCAGTAACTTTTAAGTAGATAGATATCCTGAGACCAAAACATTTGAGAACTGCTAATTTGCACTGTCAATATTTCTCTTTGTATCTCTTAAAGATCAGGAGTCTTTCTTTTATTAAACATAATTGCAATTTCACTCTTAAAATGAACAGCTGGCAGCAAAGATGTTGAGGAGAATTTGGAACTGAAATAGAAACCACAGCTTGCAAAATGTACCCTGACTTAACAAACAGAGAATCTGTGCTAGACCAAGCCATGATGTACATCCCAGACTGTGTAAACCACAAACCCTTCTAACACCAGTCCATTCAGACCCATATGTTCCAAGACCAGATACTGATCTTAGAGACAAACGAATACTATCTGTGTACAGATTCATGAATTCTAAAGATAAGACCACTCACCATTGCAGCAGCTTCCAAGATAAAAAATTATGGTCAATTCCTGCTGAAACCATCTATGACTAACTCTAGCCCCCCAAAACCTTCTAAGTATCCCTTCCTTACCTGCTTTCTTTTGGGACACTCCATGCTTCCCCATGGTGTGCAGACTCCCTTGCTGCAGCAAGTAATAAATCTAACTTTTTAAAAATACAGCTGTGTTCCTGGGGTGAGCTATAGTTGATGAGAATTGACAACCCTCAATTCAAGACAGCATCTTCTCCTGCCCAAGCCATGGCAACAGGCTCCTACCTATGCCCCCTGTTCTACTTACTATTGCTGCATAACAAATTATCCCAACACTCAGCAGCTTAAAGCAACCATTTTAATTTGCTCACGATTCTGTTGATCAGGAATTTGGAAACGGCACAGCAAGAACACTTGTCTCTGCTCCCTGAGGTCTGGGGCTCAGCTGGGAAGATGCAAAGGCCAATGATACCTTGACAACCAGAAGCTAAAATCATCTTAAATCTTGTTCACGCATATGTCTGGCACTTGGGCTGGGAGAACTCAAAGACTGGGGCTGCCAACTGGAGAACCTACACGGAGCTTCTCATGTGTTTTGGCTTCCTCACTGCATGGCTGCCTGGGAGGTAACGGGAGCTGGACTTCTGCTGCATTCTATTGATTACAAACAAGTCAAACCCTGCCTAGGTTCCAGGGGGGACAGTTAGACTTCATCTCCTGATGGAACCTGTGAAGGTTCCAGAAGAGCATGTGAGATGGAAGTTATCGTTTGCAGCCATACGTGAAAAGCATAATCTGTCCTACCCCCTTTTAATTTTGTTTCTCTATAAACCATCTTCTGTTGAGTAGGCAAAATTATATTTCTAAAATTAATCAAGTCATGTCACATTCTTGCTGGAAATCCTTCAATGGTTTCTCAACACACTAGGCGGGGGAAACCCAGGCATTTCACTAGAGCCCAGAAGGCCCTGCATTTTCTAGTTCCTGTCTACATACCTGCCCTGCCGTTGTCCTGCTCACTCTGTTCCTGCAGCTGCTGTGCTCATTCCCAGCTCATTATAAGGCTTGTTCCTTCTCATCCTTCAAGGTTCAGCTTAAATGTAGCCTCTTCAGAAATGCCTTCTTTAATGATGACCTGTAAAGTAACCCCAGAACCCAGAGTTAACTTAAGTGACTGACTGGTTGATTGACTGAACGCGATATAAATAGCAGGCATTGCTTGCTGCAGAATTTAGAATTCTCTAAGCAGCTCCCAAAATTTGTTCTGTGAAACATTAGCCAGAAGTTCAATCGACATTATTTTAAAATATGAATCCATAGCACATATCTTGATAAACACTTGAGTAAAACAACCCTGCAGAGTTTTGTGTATAGCATGACCACTCCAAGTCTTTAATATGCTAACGGCATGCTAGGTCTCCATGAAAAGAATGTAATAGGCAACAGTCCTCAACCTCCGCAAACACAAAACACTTTTTCCAAGTAGTATCTCCTGGCTCCACTTTGCAAAACCCTTTTCCAGTTACGTCCCTAGGTTTACAAAGCAAAAGAAACTAGAGTCCCCAGCAGGTTGTTCTCCCTGTGTCCCTGACCCATGTCCTCCAAGTGAGTTACAAATAACAGGAAACCTGTGGAAGGTCCAGGTCTTCTGGGAACAGCCTGATTGGCTGGAATCGAGGTCATACTTTTGACTAATGATTCTGATTGGCTGTCAGTAACACTCCACTCATTGCAACTGTGTCCAGCAAATATATGAGCCTCTCATCTAGAGATATGAATTATATTTTTTAGAGCAGGGAGTCATTGAGGCCAGGCTCTGCTGAGGATTGCGTTCTTTTTATTGGGCCAAGAACCGCAAGGCTCGTTCCGGGCCTGCTCCCATATAGTAGAAGCATGGCTGCAGCTTCCCAGAAGCAGGCTGGCTGGCCCTGGGGATGGGGGAATGGGCTCACCAGGGGGCCATAACCTGGAGAGCTCAAAGGAGGTGATTTGTCTCTGAAGTCCCAATACCCAGTTCCCAGAATACATCTCTGAAACTATCAGGGAAAAAAAGTTTACATTTTTAGTAACGGCCAGTCCCAGATAATACTTGCCTGAAATTCAGAAATGATCAGAAAATCAAAACAAAATATTATTATAGCTTAACTAAAGTGGACCCTCTCTCCGATCCACTCACTGTATGATTTACCAAGGAACTTAAGTTTGATAAAAATCCTCAGTTATAACAAATCAGCACATCTTCATAGTAGCAATGACAGCTAACACACAGCCCTTGCTGCATGCCAGGCACTATGGAAAGCACTTCACACGTAGCTTCTCTTCATAGCCATCCTGGGAGACAGATATGCAAATTACCCCCATTTTACAGGTGAGGAAACTGAGGTACCAAGTGGTCACTGACTTGCCCAATACCTCAGACCTGTTAAGCAGAAGAGCAAGGGAGGCTTCCGGGAAGATGGCGGAAGAGTAAAACGCGGAGATCACCTTCCTCCCCACAGATACACCAGAAATACATCTACACGTGGAACAACTCCTACAGAACACCTACTGAACACTGGCAGAAGACCTCAGACCTCCCAAAAGGCAAGAGACTCCCCACGTACCTGGGTAGGGCAAAAGAAAAAAGAATAAACAGAGACAAAAGAATAGGGACGGGACCCGCACCAGTGAGAGGGAGCTGTGAAGGAGGAAAGATTTCCACGCACTAGGAAGCCCCTTCCGGGCGGAGACTGCGGGTGGCGGAGGGGGGAAAGCCGCGGAGGAGAGCATAGCAACAGGCGTGTGGAGGGCAAAGCGGGGAGATTCCCGCACAGAGGATCAGGGCCGACCGGCACTCACCAGCCCGAGAGGCTTGTCGGTTCACCCGCCGGGGCAGCAGCGCTGGGAGTTGAGGCTCGGCCTTCGGTCGGAGCGCCGGAAGAGGACTGGGGTTAGCGGCGTGAACACACCCTGCAGGGGGTTACTGCGCCACGGCTGGCCGGGAGGGAGTCTGGGGAAAAGTCTGGAGCTGCCGAAGAGCCAAGAGACGTTTTCTTCCCTCTTTGTTTCCTGGTGCGCGAGGAGAGGGGATTAAGAGCGCTGCTTAAAGGAGCTCCAGAGACGGGCGCGAGCCGCGGGTAAAAGCGCGGACCCCAGAGACGGGCATGAGACGCTAAGGCTGCTGTTGCCGCCACCAAGAAGCCTGTGTGCGAGCACAGGTCACTATCCACACCCCGCTTCCGGGGAGCCTGTGAAGGCCACCACTGCCAGGGTCCCGGGATCCAGAGACATCTTCCCTGGCAGAACGCACGGCGCACCTCAGGCTGCTGCAACGTCACGCCGTCACGCCGTCACGCCGGCCTCTGCCGCCGCAGGCCCGCCCCGCACTCCGTGCCCCTCCCTCCCTCCCCCCCGCCACACTGGCCTGAGTGAGCCAGAGCCCCTGAAGCAGCTGCTCCTTTAACCCCGTCCTGTCTGAGCGAAGAACAGACGCCCTTCAGCGACCTACACGCAGAGGCGGGGCCAAATCCAAAGCTGAGCCCTGGGAACTGTGAGAACAGAGAAGAGAAAGGGAAATCCCTCCCAGCAGCCTCAGAAGCAGCGGATTAAAGCTCCACAGTCAACTTGATGTACCCTGCATCCCTGGAATACATGAATAGAAAACGAATCATCCCAAATTGAGGAGATGGACTTTGAGAGCAAGATTTATGATTTTTTCCCCTTTTCCTCTTTTTGTGAGTGTGTATGTGTATGCTTCTGTGTGAGATTTTGTCTGTATAGCTTTGCTTCCACCACTTGTCCTAGGGTTCTATCCGTCCGTTTTTTTTTTGGTTTTGTTTTTTGGTTTTTTAAAAAAATTTTTTCTTAATTATTATTTTTTATTTTAAAAACTTTATTATATTTTATCTTTATTTTATTTTACTTTATCTTCTTTCTTTCTTTCTTTTTATCCTTCCTTCCCTCCTTCCTTCCTTCTTGCCTCCCTCCCTCCCTCCCTCCCTCCTTTCTTTCCTTCTTTCTTTTTTTCTACTTCTACTAATTCTTTCTACTTTTTCTCCCTTTTATTCTGAGCTGTGTGGATGAAAGGCTCTTGGTGGTGCAGTCAGGAGTCAGTGCTGTGCATCTGAGGTGGGACAGCAAACTTCAGGACACTGGTCCACAAGAGACCTCCCAGCTCCACATAATATCAAACGGCAAAAATCTCCCAGAGATCTCCATCTCAACACCAGCACCCAGCTTCACTCAACGACCAGCAAGCTACAGTGCTGAACATCCTATGACAAACAACTAGCCAGACAGGAACACAACCCCACCCGTTAGCAGAGAGGCTGCCCAAAATCATAATAAGTCCACAGACACCCCAAAAGACACCACCAGACGTGGACCTGCCCACCAGAAAGACAAGATCCAGCCTCATCCACCAGAACACAGGCACAAGTCCCCTCCACCAGGAAGCCTACACAACCCACTGTACCAACCTTAGCCACTGGGGACAGACACCAAAAACAACAGGAGCTACGAACCTGCAGCCTGCAAAAAGGAGACCCCAAACACAGTAAGATAAGCAAAATGAGAAGACAGAAAAACACACAGCAGATGAAGAAGCAAGGCAAAAACCCACTAAACCTAACAAGTGAAGAGGAAATAGGCAGTATACCTGAAAAAGAACTCAGAATAATGATAGTAAAGATGATCCAAAAGCTTGGAAATAGAATAGACAAAATGCAAGAAACATTTAACAAGGACCTAGAAGAACTAAAGAAGAAACAAACAATGATGAACATCACACTAAATGAAATTAAAAGTACTCTAGATGGGATCAATAGCAGAATAACTGAGGCAGAAGAACAGATAAGTGACCTGGAAGATAAAATAGTGGAATTAACTACTGCAGAGCAGAATAAAGAAAAAAGAATGAAAAGAACTGAGGACAGTCTCAGAGACATCTGGGACAACATTAAATGCACCAACATTCGAATTATAGGGGTTCCAGAAGAAGAAGAGAAAAAGAAAGGGACTGAGAAAATATTTGAAGAGATTATAGTTGAACACTTCCCTAATATGGGAAAGGAAATAGTTAATCAAGTCCAGGAAGCACAGAGAGTCCCATACAGGATAAATCCAAGGAGAAATATGCCAAGACACATATTAATCAAACTGTCAAAAATTAAATACAAAGAAAACATATTAAAAGCAGCAAAGGAAAAACAACAAATAACACACAAGGGAATCCCCATAAGGTTAACAGCTGATCTTTCAGCAGACACTCTGCAAGCCAGAAGGGACTGACAGGACATATTTAAAGTGATGAAGGAGAAAAACATGCAACCAAGATTACTCTACCCAGCAAGGATCTCATTCAGATTTGATGGAGAAATTAAAACCTTTACAGACAAGCAAAAGCTGAGAGAGTTCAGCAACACCAAACCAGCTTTACAACTGCTAAAGGAACTTCTCTAGGCAAGAAACACAAGAGAAGGAAAAAACCTACAATAACGAACCCAAAACAATTAAGAAAATGGGAATAGGAACATACGTATCGATAATTACCGTAAATGTAAATGGACTAAATGTTCCCACCAAAAGACACAGATTGGCTGAATGGATACAAAAACAAGACCCTTATATATGCTGTCTACAAGAGACCCACTTCAGACCTAGAGACACATACAGACTGAAAGTAAGGGGATGGAAAAAGATATTTCATGCAGATGGAAACCAAAAGAAAGCTGGAGTAGCAATTCTCATATCAGACAAAATAGACTTTAAAATAAAGACTATTAGAAGAGACAAAGAAGGACACTACATAATGATCAAGTGATCGATCCAAGAAGAAGATTTAACAATTGTAAATATTTATGCACCCAACATAGGAGCACCTCAATGCATAAGGCAAATACTAACAGCCACAAAAGGGGAAATCGACAGTTACACCTTCATAGTAGGGCACTTCAACACCCCACTACAATCTACAGATTCAATGCAATCCCCGTCAAACTACCAGTGGTATTTTTCACAGAACTAGAACAAAAAATTTCACAGTTTTTATGGAAACACAAAAAACCCCGAATAGCCAAAGCAATATTGAGAACGAAAAACGAAGCTGGAGGAATCGGGCTCCCTGACTTCAGACTATACTACAAAGCTACAGTAATCAAGACAGTATGGTACTGGCACAGAAACAGAAAGATAGATCAATGGAACGGGATAGAAAGCCCAGAGATAAACCCACGCACATATGGTCACCTTATCTTTGATAAAGGAGGCAGGAATGTACAGTGGAGAAAGGACAGCCTCTTCAATAAGTGGTGCTGGGAAAACTGGACAGGTACATATAAAAGTATGAGATTAGATCACTCCCTAACACCATACACAAAAATAAGCTCAAAATGGATTAAAGACCTATATGTAAGGCCAGAAACTATCAAACTCTTAGAGGAAAACGTAGGCAGAACACTCTATGACATAAATCACAGCAAGATCCTTTTTGACCCACCTCCTAGAGAAATGGAATAAAAACAAAAATAAACAAATGGGACCTAATGAAACTTCAAAGCTTTTGCACAGCTAAGGAAACCATAAACAAGACCAAAAGACAACCTGCAGAATGGGAGAAAATATTTGCAAATGAAGCAACTGACAAAGGATTAATCTCCAAAATTTACAAGCAGCTCATGCAGCTCAATAACAAAAAAACAAACAACTCAATCCAAAAATGGGCAGCACACCTAAATAGACATTTCTCCAAAAAAGATATACAGACTGCCAACAAACACATGAGAGAATGCTCAACATCATTAATCTTTAGAGAAATGCAAATCAAAAGTACAATGAGATATCATCTCACACCAGTCAGAATGGCCATCATCAAAAATCTGGAAACAATAAATGCTGGAGAGGGTGTGGAGAAAGGGGAACCCTCTTGCACTGTTGGTGGGAATGTAAATTGATACAGCCACTATGGAGAACAGTATGGAGGTTCCTTAAAAAACTACAAATAGAACTACCATATGACCCAGCAATCCCACTACTGGGCATATACCCTGAGAAAACCATAATTCAAAAAGAGTCATGTACCAAATTGTTCATTGCAGCTCTATTTACAATAGCCCAGAGATGGAAACAACCTAAGTGTCCATCATCGGATGAATGGATAAAGAAGATGTGGCACATATATACAATGGTATATTACTCAGCCATAAAAAGAAACAAAATTGAGCTCTTTGTAATGAGGTAGATAGACCTAGAGTCTGTCATACAGAGTGAAGTAAGTCAGAAAGAGAAAGACAAATACCGTATGCTAACACATATATATGGAATTTAAGGGGGAAAAAATGTCATGAAGAACCTCGGAGTAAGACAGGAATAAAGACACAGACCTACCAGAGAAGGGACTTGAGGATATGGAGAGGGGGAAGGGTAAGCTGTGACAAAGCAAGAGAGAGACATGGACATATGTACACTACCAAACGTAAGGTAGATAGCTAGTGGGAAGCAGCTGCATAGCACAGGGAGATCAGCTTGGTTCTTTGTGACCGCCTGGAGGGGTGGGATAGGGAGGGTGGGAGGGAGGGAGAAGCAAGAGGGAACATATGTGTATGTATAACATGTGTATGTATAACTGATTCACTTTGTTATAAAGCAGAAACTAACACACCATTGTAAAGCAATTATATTCCAATAAAGATGAAAGATAAAGTTAAAAAAAAAAAAAAAAGAAGAAGAGCAAGGGTTTGAATCCAGGTATAGCTCACCTCAAAACCCACGGTTTTAACCATTCTATAGCTTTTAACTAATATAACAGCTCAGCAAAGCTGTTGGCCCAGTCTACTTGCCTAGAGACACAGGGTCTGACACTTTTCTCAACATTTACTGTGCACATGAACCACCTGGCAATTGTATTAAAATGCAAATTCTGATTCAGTCTGGGGTGGCGCCTGAGAGCCTGCATTTCTAACAGGTTCCCAGGTGATGCTGGGTGCTGGCTGACTGGCCATACTTTGAGACTCTAAGACCACATTTCTCAAATTCTGCTGTACATTACAGTCAACTGGGGAGCTTTCAAGAGTCCTGATGCCCTGTTCTCACCCCACACCAAATAAATCAGAACCTCCAGGGGTGGAGTCCAGACAATGCTAGTTGTTCAAGCTCCCAGATGATTCCAGCGTGTTGCCAAGGCTGAGAACAATGCTCTGAGGGTCATGAGAGGTCCTGAGAATAGTGAGGAGGGGAAAGCCGGGTTTCGATTTGCTGCTGAGATGGGTGAATTTCGTAATGACGTTATCCTTGTTGGAAGTTTCCCCCAAATCATTACCCTCCCTAATCACCCACACTAAGGAATCATGGTGGCCTGGCCTCCTTTGAAGGTAGCCATCTGGCATGATCCCAGATATCAAATGATTTCGCTTGTCTGCCACCCCCATGTCCTCCCCCCCAACTTTTTTTTTATAGATGAGAGTGCTGTGCTCATTGTAAAGCACAATGCAAAGACATCAGCTGCTCCTTACTTTTGCCCCATGAACGAACACGCAGAAAACAATTGCAAAGATTTTATTTAGTAGCTTTCTGTGCTTGACATTTAGAAAGAGAGTTGCATGCATAAGGACAATATTTTATACACCTTTTCTTCATACACATTTTACATACCCTTTTTATTGCCACCATTTTTAATATTCATAATATTGGATCCCCCACTAGGCACATAAATACATTTATCTGCAACACACTCTGTTCACCCCTGGCACACACCTCCCTAGGACTCACCAATTTGACCTTGAACTTGGAGAAGGCCATTCGCACCACAGCCCAGCCACCAAAGCGCAAAGACTCAGAACATGGAGTTGCTTTCCTGCACACCCGCTCCCCTTGCAGGATGGAAAGTGTGAACATAAACAGCCTGGTGTTATTGAATCAATGAGGGCTCCACCAGCTGTCTGTTTCTCTTGAGTCAAACCAAAATACTCACAACTGACAAATGAAGGAAAAGGGAAGGGAGAGGAAGTGTGTCAAAGTTAAAGGCTAAGAAGGAAAGAAAGAGAGAGAGAAAGAAAGAAAGAAGGAAGCAAGGAAAGGGAGGGAGGGAGGAAGGAAGGAAGGGAGGAAGGGAGAGCGAGAGAAAGAAAGAAAGAAAGAAAGGAAGGAAGGAAGGAAGAAGGGAGGGAGGGAGAGAGAGAGAAAGAAAGAAAGAAAGAAAGAAAGAAAGAAAGAAAGAAAGAAAGAAAGAAAGAAAGAAAGAAAGAGAGAAAGAAAGAAAGGAGGGAGGGAGGGAGGGAGGAAGGAAGAAGGAAGGAAGGAAGGAAGGAAGGGAGAGAGAGAAAGAAAGAAAGAAAGGAAGGAAGGAAGGAAGGAAAGGGAGGGAGGGAGGAAGGAAGGAAGGAAGGAAGAAAGAAAGAAAAGAAAGAAAGAAAGAAAGAAAGAAAGAAAGAAAGAAAGAAAGAAAGAAAGAAAGAAAGAAAGAAAGAAAGAAAGAAAGAAAGAAAGAAAGAAAAAGAAAGAAAGAAAGAAAGAAAATGAAAGAAAGAAGGAAGGAATTAGGGCAAAGAAAGGATGCCAGAACAACCCTCTGAGGTGGATTTGGGCTCTGTCTCCCAAAGGCCTCGTCCTTCCACGGGTGTTTGTCCTGCCAGGCTCTCAGTGCACACTCATTGGAAGAACTTGACTTCACTTTTCTCTCTCACTCCCCTTCCTAGCTATTTTTCTCTCAACACCCCCTTTTCCTCTGGAAGGCAAGGAAATTTTTTATTTCCAAGGCTTAAATAGATGTTCTTCCCAGTAAAGGTGGAGGTCAGTGGAGACAGAGTCGGAAATATTCTGGCTTACAGAAAGCAGGAGCATGACAGGCAACCGTCTGTCCAGACAGGGAAAAACGAAAAGGATTCTTGTTTAGAAATGCCCAGAGAGGCATTTCGTCAGCAGAAACAATCCTACCAGAGGAAGAAATCACAAAGGAGGCAACTTGATGTATTCCATAAACCAATCAGAACTATTTCAAGTATGAGACATAAATAACTTTCTCTGGAAAATTGGGTTGAGTCCACCATGCTTTGCAACCAAACACTTCCCACACCTACAAATGGAGACCCAGTGTGGCCAAGTGTCATGTCCCATCACCCTAGAGTTGACTAGGCTCTATGAGTCCCTGAGGGTGACCAACTTGTCCTGGTTTGCCTGGGACTTCCCTGGATTTAACCATGAAAGTCCTGCCTACTGAGAACCCCCTCGCTCCCAGACAAACCAGGACGGTTGGTCAGCCCGGTTCCTTCCTCAGCCTAGGTTCTGGCCAACTAGGAGAGGCCTCTCATCCTAGGGCTGGGCTGCTCTATCCTCTTTCCCAGCTGCAGCCCCTGCAAACAAAAGAGTGAGGAGGCCAAACTTCCCCTTAGCTTTCTTGGTACCAAGATGGACTCTTTTAAAATGAATGACTTGCATTCGGGGTTCATCCATGTGGGACAAGACTACATTTTCTTGCTGATGCTGGTGGAATAGTTGCTTTGTACCCATTTCAAATATTTAGCTTTAATCTATACATAGTCAAGGCTGGACCTCGGCAACATGCAGGGTCAAGAGATGCACTGATTTCCAAACCCAGTGTCTAGTGAAGAACCAAATGCTCTGTTAGGCTTGAGCAGGTCTCTGCAAAGACCAGATGCCCCAAGAACTATCCTTCGAGAACACCAGAGGCAGACATCCGAGATAGATGGCCTGGGCACCTTCAGGCAAAAACACGCAGGAAAAAAATCGCATGGGAGATTTTTTCCTCATGTCTCATTCATCCTGGTTGTTCTTCCCTTCTTCTTCACCCAGCATTTCAACCCTGACATCAGGTTCCTCCTGGTGTTTCACCTGGGTACTCACGTGACCGCTCACCTGGATAGGGATTTAGGTTCAGCAGAGCCACCTGTGAGCCGGAAGGAACCACGCATAGGTTGGGAGAGACTCGGGCCACTTTCATTTGGAGCCGAGAGGGGTCAGAGCAAACCTATGAAATAATAAAAACTAAGCAACACATTGATTATACTTTAATCCCGAAGAAATCATCATGAGTACAATCTCCTTTGGAGAGCACATCAAAAGTCTAAACGTAAAATTCTTTGTCACAGTGACCAGGGCCAAATAGCATCTGTCTTCTCCATCCCCCACACCCTCCCTGAACTCTCAGGGGTCTCTTCTCAGTCTACGAGATTCGTTTGTGGTTTCAGTACTCCTGGGCTGGCATTGGTACCCCAATGTCACCCTGCCTCTCCCCAGAGAACAAATGACCCCAAGAGATTTCTGATGTGCGGAAAAGAGGAGAGCCCATGAGCTATGGTAGACAGTAATGCGAGGGGAGGAAACCTGCAGTGATACTAGTCCCAGCCCGCTCAAGATTAGTTTGGAACAAAAGCCAGAAAACAGCCAAGACAAAACAGCTAAAGAGAAACACAGTATCTTCAAGATCACCTGAGGGTGGCCATCACAGCCAGGCTCTGAAAGGCGATGGTGGCACACCAAGCGCAGATCACTTCTGCCCCACGTGACCAGGGACAAAGCAGAAGCACGTGGGGTGTGTTTTCAGCGAGGCCTCCTCCAGTCTGGGAAGCCAGTGTTCCTCAAGGTGACAGCCATGGGAGCTCAGGGGCTCAAGGGGATCTCGGTTCTCGACTCTTAAAGGATGCACCTGCCTTCCCCAGCGTGCTGCTAATGCTACAGAAAACAATGTGGCCCAAAACTGTGACGTCACTGCCATAAAACGTTAGGAAAGCAGAATATTACACTAGCAGCTCTAAATTTCTCCAGCAACATTTCCAATCGCAACCCCTCAGACTCTTCGCCCCATCACACTGAACTGAGCTCCCCAAACGCAGCCTGCTCACTCATACGCCTGAACACGTTGTTATAAAAATACAGTAAGTCCCTTACATACAAACAAGTTCTGTTCCCAGAGCACGTTCCTAAGTCCAATTTGTTCGTAAGTCCAACAAAGTTAGCCTAGGTACCCAACTAACACAATTGGCTATATAGTACTATACTGGAATAGGTTTAGAATACTTTTCACACAAATAATAGATACATAAAAAACAAACAGAAAAAATACAGAAAATATTTTTAATCTTACAGTACAGTACCTTGAGAAGTACAGTATTACAGTGCAACAGCTGGCATCCAGGGGCTGGCATCGAGTGAACAGGCAAGAAGAGTTACTGGAGCGGGGAGAGGAGGTGGGAGATGGTAGAGCTGAAGGATTATCAGCAATAGGAGACGGAGGGCGAGCTGCAATTTCACCCACGCCTGACGTTGATGGCACAGGTTCTGGTTCCTTGCTGGATTCAATTCTATCTACCGTCTTGAAAAAATGATCCAGTGATGTCTGGGTAGTAACTCTCTTTTTCTCATCATAGATGACACAGTAACACTGGATTGCATTCTGAACGGCTGCCACAACCTTCGCGTACCATTTTACGTTCGGGTCCTGTGCCTCAAAAACTAACAGTGCCGGGCTTCCCTAGTGCCGCAGTGGTTGAGAGTTCGCCTGCCGATGCAGGGGACATGGGTTCTTGCCCCGGTCCGGGAAGATCCCACATGCCGCGGAGCGGCTGGGCCCGTGAGCCATGGCCGCTGAGCCTGTGCGTCCGGAGCCTGTGCTCCGCAACGGGAGAGGCCACAGCAGTGAGAGGCCCGCGTACTGCAAAAACAACAACAACAACAAAAAACTAACAGTGCCTCCTCAAATAAAGAAAATCCCCTTGCCATTACCTGCATCATGAATGTCTTCTTAGCAGTACCAGCTACATCACTGATGCTTTGATGCTTGCTTCCAGACATTCTGGGCTTGAAATAAAGATACTGTACTACTGTATTCTATACAGTACTGTACAGTAGAGTACACAAAAGCACAAGCACTTGTAGAAGTTCACAACTTGAAGGTTCGTATGTAGGGGACTTACTGTACTAGTCATAGCTACCAGCATTCACAGAGCTGGGGTTTGGACCCAAGCTTATCTGCATCTGTGTTTTCTCTCCTATTACCCAGTCTGCAAGCTCACTGGACATCAACCCCCAGGAATGCCCTGTGACCCCTCAAGGCTGAGGAGCCTAGGCTCAGTTAGCACCCTTTCTCAAACTTTGCTCACTGTTTTCCCAGCCCTTGTCACACTGCAGTGAAATCAAAGGTTAAGTCATCTGTCTGTCTCTCCCCTGGCACTCCCAGGAAGTGAGGGAGCAAGGTCGCTGGAACTTGCTTTGATCATCGTCATGTGCCCAGAGTCAACAAGTACCCAGCACATCATAGATTCTCCTATGTTTGCCCTGTGAGGTCAGGGGCTGTGCCCACATCCGTCATCCCTGCAAACCATGTGCAGCAGGCACAGCACATAGGAGGCACCCACTAAATATTTGTCCAGTTCATGCTTATTGATTGACTGAATGAAAGATGAGCCTTCAATTCGATTTGGGACATCATTATTCATAACCCAAATACTCTTAACAATGATTGAAACACATCTTAAAATTTCTTCTACTTCTTCTCTCTGTTTTTTTTTTCCTAAGGATTGAATCCAAGCTTAACTCTATGTGACTATGACAAACCAGACTCATTTTGTGTTACTGTCTAAATTGCCCCTAGAATCTGAGTCCCCACCCTAATTTGGCCACCCCTTAGGACAATGTAAATTCAGATGCACTGCATGGTCCAGCCTTCTGGAGTCATTAAATAGTGTGTTTTCATAGCCTGGGGCAAATTATTCAATTAAATAGGTATGTTTTAAGCACCTACTATGAGCGGAACAATGTACAAGTTAACCTGTAAAAAATGAATAAGGCATATACCCGGAAAAGATGAAAAGTCTGATTCTAAAAGATACATGCACCCCAATGTTCATAGCAGCACTATCAACAATAGCCAAGACATGGAAACAACCTAAATGTCTACAACAGATAAATGGATAAAGAAGATGTGGTACATATATACAAGGGAATATTACTCAGCCATAAAAAGAATGAAATAATGCCATTTGCAGCAACATGGATGGACCTAGAGAATATCATGCTAAGTGAAGTAAGTCTGACAGAGAAAGACAAATATCGTATGATATAACTTATATGTGGAATCTAAAAAAATTATTCAAATGAACTTATTTACAAAACAGAAATAGACTCACAGACATAGAAAACAAACTTATGATTACCAAAGGGGAAGGGAGAGGGAGGGAGGGAGAGGTTAGGAGTTTGGGATTAACAGATACGAATACTATATATAAAATAAACAACAAAGACCCATTGTATAGCACAGGGAACTATACTCAGTATCTTGTAATAACCTATAATGGAAAATAATCTGAAAAAGAACAGATAGATGATAGATAGATGTAGATAGATAGATGATAGATAGATATAGATAGATGAGAGAGAGAGATGATAGATAGATAGATAGATAGATACATATAGATGATGATAGATAATAGATGATAGATAGATATAGATGATAGATAAATAGATATAGATGATGATAGATGAAAGATAGATATAGAAAGATAGATATAGAAAGATAGATATAGATAGATAGATGATAGATATAGATAGGTGATAGATAGATATAGATGATAGATAGATAGAAAATAGATAGATAGATAGATATAGATGATAGATGGATAGAGAGATAGATAGATAGGAAGAACTGAATCCCTTTGCTGTATACCTGAAATTAACACTACATTGTAAATCAACCAAACTTCAATTTTTAAAAAATGAATAAGATAAATAGCCACTTTCAAGGACTTTACAACTAGAGGATAAGACAAGACATGGTACTAATAACTCTGACATATGGAAGCAGGTTCTCTGGCAAGAGGACAAGGTGCTATGGGGGGACACAGACACAGGACAGGCCACTTTTGGCTAGGCAGAGGCACACTTTTGTGGCACACTTAAGCTGGGCCACCTGCTGAATGAGCCGGATTTTGACAGACAGGGTAGGAGGAAGGCATTCATTCCATGAGGGAAGAACAACAGGGTAATTATAAAGGGAACAGAGGTGAGGGTGCAGGACACCTTTGCAGATACTGTGTGTGCAGTGAGAGAGTGTGCAGAAAGCAGGTGAGCCAAATACTCTAGAATAGGAGGCCAGGTTGGGAAGTGGTTACAGTACCACAGAGGCAGTGGAGGGACATGGAATGTGTGGAGGGTTCGAGGGTTGTCTGTACAAAGGGGGGCCTATCTTGCTCTTTTCCTGTGGTGCAATCACCCAGCTCAGTAGCTCGGTGACAGCCCTGAGACAAGAAAGGCCCTCTTTCCCCTTTCCCAGGTTCATGTCTGCCTGGCCTGTAGGACCGACAGAATTTAAGACTTTGTGCTACTCAACACTGAGCATCCAGAAAGCGAAGTGTGGCCTTGAAGTACCTGCACATCTTTTAAATTTTATGTAAAAACTCTTCTTTCATTTCTCCAATTTCCTTCCTCCTCTTTGGGATCTTTCCAACCCAGCATTGGAGCATCGCTGAAGAGGAAGCAAACAGCACTGTGAGGGAACCTGGCCTAGTCTGCCCTTCAGATCATCTCCAACATTGGCCTGTGAGCACATAAGCTCCAGCTCAGGTAACCACAGCTGCTCTCTGCTAATTCAATACCTGCATTGTTGCTCTTTGCTCAATAAAGCTTTTGAGCACACTTAGAAAGATGAAATAGAAAAATAAGTGTTAGCGTGAGCAGGACATCAGCTTGAACTGAAGCGATGTTTACTTGGGTTGCAGATAGAACTTGAGAGTTTTGAGGATCAATGGAGGAAGGATCTCCAGAGTTTATAAGGATCCGGCAGCCTGCTAGGAAGACCTCACGCTCAGACAAGAGAGTGAGCAGGCACACAGGCTTGAAAGAGGCAAAGAAAGGGAAATGATTTGAAATATTCCTTGGAGTTTCCCTGGTGACGCAGTGGTTGAGAGTCCGCCTACCGATGCAGGGGACGCGGGTTCGTGCCCCGGTCCGGGAGGATCCCACATGCTGCTGAGCGGCTGGGCCCGTGAAATATTCCTTGGACTTGGTCACCAGAAGGTGTGGTAACCCAGCCCCCGCATGGGGGCCATAGGCCTAGAACACAAGGGCTGCCATAAAGGAGTGTGTAAGGCAGGTAGAGGAGGTTTCCTTTCTACCCCTGTGAATCAGCAACAGAGAAACCTCTTTGGTGGAAGAGGTGACAAGACCCTTCAAGGTTCGATGGAGTCTCAGAGAGGTTGAGTCACTTGCTCAAGGGCCTTATACAACTAGTCAGTGGCAGATGCAAGACTGAACTCAGGTCTATCTGACTCCAAAAGCTGTGCTCTTCCTACAACACCACATCTTGGCCACATACAGCCTCAAACCACCCTGGATGCTTTAAAAGACTTGGGAAAGCTAATGGCTTCCCCAGGATGGATAGCTTTTAGGTCTAAGCCTTCTTTATGTACAGCAACCATAAGAATGCCTCAGTGGGAGAGGAGGAAAATGCTAGAGGCATCAGGGAATCAAGCAAACGACTCCCAGGGCACATGTGGGCACCCCACATACCCTTTTGCAGGAATCTGAGAGGGGCTGGATTTCCCATTTAGCAGAGGAAGGCAGATCCCGGGAAATACTGTTTTATAACAAAAGTGTGACCCCATTTTTAACTCTAGGCTGAGGTTCTCTGGGAAAATCTTTGTTGGGCTGACAAAAAAAAATCTGGGATGATATTTGATCCCATTTTTTTCAGCAAGTACACCTCTCTCTCCTATCTCTTTAACAAAACCCCTCCTCTCTTTGACCCCATTCATCCTGAATGACACCCAAAAAAAATCCAAAAGAAAGCTTAGCTCTTATATAAACTTTAAAGAATGTGCTTAACATCTTGCTTTAGCTTGATAAGCTCCAGCAGAAATAAGAATATCTGAAGTAAAGGGTTCAATTAAAATCATTTGCTTTAGCACTCAAAGTCTTTTTCTCCCTGATTCTTAATTCTCTCTCTCAGAGACTTCTGAAGATTATCCTTCCTTTTCTCTAAGCAATGGTATTATTTGATGTCCTTCTGGCTTTTCCGATCTCTTGTCCCTAAAACTTTCCATCAGTTTTCTGTGGCTTGTGGTTAGTGAAGTTTAAAGAGGAGAGTTTTAACAAATATGAACAGCCTGGTGCATTTGGATTCGGGGCCCAGAATCCTGGGAAGGGTTTTCTACTGATTACCATCAGGGATAATGTAGACAAGAACAAATATTTGTGGCTTCTGCCAGTCCCAAAACATCACAAATACCATCTTTATAATCTACTACAATAATGAGAAAGGGAGAACACCCAGTACACACAATGGGAGAACAGACGACTGTATTACAAGGATACACAGATCTCTTCCATATCATATATGAGAATATCTGTAGCATCAGTGCAGTAAATGTGTCAACTTCTCAGATGCTATTATTTCAGGAAAGTCAAGGAGGCTAAAAAGTACAGGCCCCCTCTCCACATGGACAACTCAACCATTCCTTGCAATTTGCTCAGTTCTTTAGGATATGTGTTGTTTTGTGTCTGCCATACACTTAGACGTTTGAGCCTAGAAAAAGGAAGTAGTTTGTCCAAGGTGACACAGCCCTCCAGCACACAGCCTGGAGGAAAACACACCTTCTGCCAAATCCTCCTGCACCCCCAACACTGCCCTGAATTGCAAACTTCTTAAGGATGTGTGAGCACCTGCCCTGGGCCAGACACTCGGGGATTCCAGGAACACGGGAAGGAGCGGCACAGACAGAGCCCTGCTCTCACAGAGATGACTTTATAACGGAGGATTTGGACTCCCAAAAATGTATACAGAATTACAAAGCATGGTGTTATGATGGAAATAATCTAGGTGCTTAGAAGAAGGACCATGAGGGGTAGGGTCTTCTTTGGAAAGAGAGGAACAGAGGTGAAAATTAAGCTGAGACTTGCACTCTAAGGAAAAACCCATTTGAAGTATTGATGAAAGAGCCTTCCAGAAGGGGGAGAGCATGAGAAAATCTGAGCTGGGAAAGGATTCAAGTATTGTGGTCCCAAGCTGGGAACACAGCCAATGTGGCCAGAGCATAAGAAGCAGTGGCACGGATAACAGGGAGAGGCAGATTAGCATCAGCCCGTTCAGGCTGTGCTCAGGGATTTGAATTTTATCATCATTACAGTGGGAGGCCATTGGAAATTTTTAGCAGAAGAGTGACGTGATCATATATACATAATTAAAACTATGTCATTGCTGTGTTAAATATGGACTGTAAGAGGGTAGGAGTGGAAACAAGCTGAGTGGTGGCCTTGCAGGCTCCTCCAAAGAAGCTTTTCCTGGACTAAGGTAGTGGGAGCTGGAATGGGGCAAAGCGAGTGGAATTGAGCCATGTGACAAACTTGGAGGATGGACTGTAATAGGGGAAAAGAGGAATCACAGCACCCCCACATGTTTGTGACTCCAATTACTGGGTGGTTGGTAGTGCCATTTTCAGAATTAGGGCATGGGGGCAGGCTTTAAAGAAACAAAGATACAGACATATAAAGTTTGAAATATGAGACATATGAATAAAATTCGGATAGTTTGGGATGTGAGTCTGGACCTCAGAGGAAAGATCTGGCTGGAGATATACTTTTGGGAATCTTCATCTGAAAGATGATATTTAAGTCTAAAAGAAAAGATGATGCCACCTAAGAAAAGATTGAAGGGAGAGAGAACAGGATACCCAGGCCTAATCTCAAATTCCCAAACTCTAGAGGTCAGGTAGCAAAGAGTAAGGGAGATGGAGGGGAAGCAGCCAGTGAGGTAGGAAGAAACCAAAATTGTCCAAAGCCAGAATAAAATGTTTCCAAGAGAGTGGGTGGTGAGCTGTGCAGTATGCTGAGGGAGGCCACCCACCATGGGGACGTGGGGATGACTGGAGACTCGGACAGAAGTTCTTTTGGCGGGGTGAGGGGTGAAGGCAGAAACCAGAGTGGAGCTGTTGAGGAGCGAAGACAGGTGAGTAGAGATTTTCAGGAAGTCTGGTTATGCTGGGAGCAGAGAAATGGAGCACAACTGGAGGAGATGGTGTCCAGCAAGGCTATTTTACATTGGGGAATCCTCAAGCCCATGTGCACATTGGTGAGAAAGATTGTGCAGAGAGAGGTTGATGATGATGGAGGAGAGGAAGGGGCCCACAGAAGTCAGGTCCTTGTGAAGAAGAGAGGGGAGGAGACCCAGAGCCCTAGTGGGGGGACCATATTTTGGTAAAAGGAGAGATGCTTCCTCATTGTAACCACCTGCAAGAGCAAAAGCGTTGGTACAAATACAGGTGGGTACTTAGGTGGGCAGTGGACAGAGAGGCCAGTTCACCTCTGAGTCCCTGTGGCCTCAGGGACGTACAAGGTAGGCACATCGGGGGTGAATGACAGTGAAGAAGGGAGTGGACAGTCCAAGAAGAGAGTTTACATTCTTCTTGGGACGTAGGACAGGCTGTAGAGAGGTCATTTTAAGATTCTGATTTAAGTAAATACAGGCAATGCTGTCGTGTGACTTCCTCTGCCTGTGCTCAGAAGCTTAGCATGGCGACTCTAAAGGTTACTTTTATATATCAAGCTGGCAGGGGCCCGGTATCCAGATATTTGGTCAAACATTATTCTGGATGTTTCTGGGAGGGTGTTTTGGGGGATGAGATTAACATATTTTTTAACATATCAATTGGAGTATAATTGCTTTACAATGTTGTGTTAGTTTCTGCTGTATAACAAAGTGAATCAGCTATACGTATAAATATATCCCCATACCCCCTCCCTCTTGCATCTCCCTCCCACCCTCCCTATCCCAACCATCTGGGTGGTCACAAGGCACCAAGCTGATCTCCCCGTCCTATGTAGCTGCTTCCCACTAGCTATCTACTTTACATTTGGTAGTGTATATATGTCAGCGCTACTCTCTTACTTCGTCCCAGCTTACCCTTCCCCCTCCCCGTGTCCTCATGTCCACTCTCTACTTCTGCATCTTTATTCCTGCCCTGACCCTACATTCATCAGAAACTTTTTTTAAAAATATATATTCCATATATATGTGTTAGCATATGCTATTTGTTTTTTCCTTTCTGACTCACTTCACTCTGTATGACACACTCTAGGTCCATCCACCTCACTACAAATAACTCAATTTCATTTCTTTTTATGGCTGAGTAATATTCCATTGTATATATGTGCCACATCTTTATGCATTCGTCTGTCGATGGACACTTAGGTTGCTTCCATGTCCTGGCTATTGTAAATACTGCTGCTATTGTAAATGAACATTGTGGTACATGACTCTTTTGGAATTATGGTTTTGTCAGGGCATATGCTCAGTAGTGGGATTGCTGGGTAATATGATAGTTCTATTTTTAGCTTTTTAACGAACCTCCATACTGTTCTCCATAGTGGCTATATCAATTTACATTCCCACCAACAGTGCAAGAGGGTTCCATTTTCTCCACACCCTCTCCAGCATTTATTGTTTCTAGATTTTTTGATGATGGCCATTCTGACCGGTGTGAGGTGATACCTCATTGTAGTTTTGATTTGCATTTCTCTAATGATTAGTGATGTTGAGCATCCTTTCATGTGTTTGTTGGCAATCTGTATATCTTCTTTGGAGAAATGTCTATTTAGATCTTCTGCCCATTTTTGGATTGGGTTGTTTGTTTATTTGATATTGAGCTGCATGAGCTGCTTATATATTTTGGAGATTAACCCTTTGTTGGTTGCTTCATTTGCAAATATTTTCTCCATTCTGAGGGTTGTCTTCTCATCTTGTTTATGGTTTCCTTTGCTGTGCAAAAGCTTTTAAATTTCATTATGTCCCTTTTTTTTTTTTTTGCGGTACATGGGCCTCTCACTGTTGTGGCATCTCCCGTTGTGGAGCAACAGGCTCTGGACGCCCAGGCTCAGCGTCCATGGCTCATGGGCCTAGCCGTTCCACGGCATGTGGGGTCTTCCCAGACCGGGGCACGAACCCATATCCCCTGCATCAGCAGGTGGATTCTCAACCCCTGTGCCACCAGGGAAGCCCCATTAGGTCCCATTTTTTAAATTTTGTTTTTATTTCCACTTCTCTAGGAATTGGATCAAAAAGGATCTTGTGATTTATCTCAAAGAGTGTTCTTCCTGTGTTTTCCTCTAAGAGTTTTACAGTTTGGCCTTACATTTAGGTCTTTAATCCATTGGAGTTTATTTTTGTGTATGGTGTTAGGATGTGTTCTATTTTCATTCTTTTACACGTAGCTGTCCAATTTCCCCAGCACCACTTATTGAAGGGGCTGGCTTTTCTCCATTGTACAGTCTTGCCTCCCTTGTCAAAGATAAGGTGACCATATGTGCCTGGGCTTACCTCTGGGATTTCTATCCTGTTCCATTTATCTATATTTCTGTTTTTGTGCCAATACCATACTGTCTTGCTTACTGTAGCTTTGTAGTATAGTCTGAAGTAAGAGAGCCTGATGCCTCCAGCTCCATTTTTCTTTCTAATGATTGCTTGGTCTATTCGGGGTTTTTTGTGTTTCGATACAAATTGTGAAATTTTTTGTTCTAGTTCTGTGAAAAATGTCAGTGGTAGTTTGAGAGGGATTGCATTGAATCTGTAGATTGCTTTGTGTAGTATAGTCATTTTCACAATGTTGATTCTTCCAATCCAAGAACATGGTATATCTCTCCATCTGTTTGTATCATATTTAATTTCTTTCATCAGTGTCTTATAGTTTTCTGCATAGAGGTCTTTTTTCCACTTAGGTAGGTTTATTCCTAGGTATTTTATTCTTTTTGTTGCAATGGTAAATGGGAGTGTTTCCTTAATTTCTCTTTCAGATTTTTCACCATTAGTGTATAGGAATGCAAGAGATTTCTGTGCATTAATTTTGTATCCTGGTACTTTACCAAATTCATTGATTAGCTTCAGCAGTTTTCTGGTGGCATCTTTAGGATTCTCTATGTATAGTGTCTTGTCATCTGCAAACAGTGACAGTTTTACTTCATCTTTTCCAATTTGGATTCCTTTTATTTCATTTTCTTCTCTGACTGCTGTGGCTAAAACTTCCAAAACTATGTTGAATAAGAGTGGTGAGAGTGGGCATTCTTGTCTTTTTCCTGATTTTAGAGGAAATGGTTTCAGTTTTTCACTACTGAGAATGATGTTGGCTGTGAGTTTGTCATACATGGCCTTTATTATGTTGAGGTAAGTTCCCTCTATGCCTACTTTCTGGAGAGTTTTTATCATAAATGTGTGTTGAATTTTGTCAAAAGCTTTTTCTGCATCTATTGAGATTATCATGTGGTTTTTATCTTTCAGTTTGTTAATATGGTTTATCACATTGATTGATTTGCATATATTGAAGAATCCTTGCATTTCTGGGATAAACCCCACTTGATCATGGTGTATGATCCTTTTAAAGTGCTGTTGGATTCTATTTGCTAGTATTTTGTTGAGGATTTTTGCATCTATGTTCATCAGTGATATTGGTCTGTATTCTTTTTCTGTGAGATCTTTGCCTGGTTTTTGTATCATTGTGATGGTGCCCACATAGAAGGAGTTTGGGAGTGTTCCTCCTCTGCTATATTCTGGAAGAGTTTGAGAAGGATAGGTGTTAGCTTTTCTCTAAATGTTTGATAGAATTTGTGTGTGAAGCCATCTGGTCATGGGCTTTTGTTTGTTGGAAGATCTTTAATCACAGTTTCAATTTCAGTGCTTGTCATTTTTCTGTTCATATTTTCTATTTCTTCCTGGTTCAGTCTCAGAAGATTGTGCTTTTCTAAGAATGTGTATTTCTTCCAGATTGTCCATTTTATTGGCATATAGTTGCTTGTAGTAATCCCTCATGATTCTTTGTATTTCTGCAGTGTCAGTTGTTACTTCTCCTTTTTCATTTCTAATTCTGTTGATTTGAGTCTTCTCCCTTTTTTTCTTGATGAGTCTGGGTAGTGATTTGTCAATTTTGTTTATCTTCTTAGAGAACAAGCTTTTACTTTTAGTGATCTTTGCTATTGTTTCCTTCATTTTTTTTTCATTTATTTTTGATCTGATCTTTATGATTTCTTTCCTTCTGCTAACTTTGGGGTTTTTTGTTCTTCTTTCTCTAATTGCTTTATGTGTAAGGTTAGGTTGTTTATTTGAGATATTTCTTGTTTCTTGAGTTAGGATTGTATTATTATAAACTTTCCTCTTAGAACTGCTTTTGCTGCATCCCATAGGTTTTGGGTTGTGTTTTCATTGTCGTTTGCTTCTAGATATTTTTTGATTTCCTCTTTGATTTCTTCAGTGATCTCTTGCTTATTTAGTAGTGTATTGTTTAGCCTCCATGTGTTTGTATATTTTACAGTTTTTTTTCCTGTAGTTGATATCTAGTCTCATAGCATTGTGGTCAGAAAAGATACTTGAGACAATTTTAATTTTCTTAAATTTACCAAGGCTTGATTTGTGACCCAAGATATGATCTATCCTGGAGCATGTTCCATGAGCACTTGAGAAGAAAGTGTAATCTGTTTTTTTTGGATGGAATGTCCTATAAATATCAATTAAGTCCATCTTCTTTAATGTATTATATAAAGCTTGTGTTTCCATATTTATTTTCATTTTGGATGATTTGTCCATTGGTGAAAGTGGGGTGTTAAAGTCCCCTACTATGAATGTGTTACTGTCGATTTCCCCTTTTATGGCTGTTAGCATTTGTCTTATGCTTTGAGGTGCTCCTATGTTGGGTGCATAAATATTTACAATTGTTATATCTTCTTCTTGGATTAATCCCTTGATCATTATGTAGTGTCCTTCTTTGTCTCTTCTAATAGTCTTTATTTTAAAGTCTATTTTGTCTGATATGAGAATTGCTACTCCAGCTTTCTTTTGGTTTCCATTTGCATAAAATATCTTTTTCCATCCCCTTACTTTCAGTCTGTATGTGTCTCTAGGTCTGAAATGGGTCTCTTGTAGACAGCAAATATATGGGTCTTGTTTTTGTATCCATTCAGCCAATCTGTGTCTTTTGGTGGGAGCATTTATTCCATTTACATTTAAGGTGATTTTCGATATGTATGTTCCTATTACCATTTTCTTAATTGTTTTGGGTTTGCATTGTAGGTCTTTCCTTCTCTTGTGTTTCCTACCTAGAGAAGTTCCTTTAGCATTTGCTGTAAAGCTGGTCTGGTGGTGCTGAATTCCCTTAGCTTTTGCTTGTCTGTAAAGGTTTTAATTTCTCTGTTGAATCTGAGTGACATCCTTGCTGGGTAGAGTAATCTAGCTTGTAGGTTTTTCCCTTTCATCACTTTAAATATGTCCTGTCACTCCCTTCTAGCTTGCAGAGTTTCTGCTGAAAGATCAGCTGTTAACGTTATAGTGGTTCCCTTGTATGTTATTTGTTGCTTTTTCCTTGCTGCTTTTAATATTTGTTCTTTGTATTTAATTTTTGATAGTTTTATTAATATGTGTCTTGGTGTATTTCTCCTTGGATTTATCCTGTATGGGACTCTGCACTTCCTGGACTTGATTGACTGTTTCCTTTCCCATGTTAGGGAAGTTTTCAACTATAATCTCTTCAAATATTTTCTCAGACCCTTTCTTTTTCTCTTCTTCTTCTGGGACCTCTATAATTCGAATGTTTTTGCATATAATGTTGTCCCTGAGACTGTCCTCAATTCTTTTCATTGTTTTTTCTCTATTCTGCTCTGCCATAGTTGTTTCCACTATTTTATTCTCCAGGTCAGTTTCCTGTTCTTCTGCCTCAGTTATTCTGCTACTGATTCCTTCTAGAGAATTTTTAATTTCAGTTATTGTGTTGTTCATCATTGTTTGTTTGCTTTTTAGTTCTTCTAGGTCCTTGTTAAATATTTCTTGTATTTTCTCCATTCTATTTCCAAGATTTTGGATCATCTTTACTATCATTATTCTGAATTCTTTTTCAGGTAGACTGCCTATTTCCTCTTCATTTGTTTGGTCTGGTGGGTTTTTACCTTGCTCCTTCATCTGCAGCATATTTCTCTGTCTTCCCATTTTACTTAACTTACTGTGTTTGGGGTCTCCTTTTCACAGACTGCAGGTTCATAGTTCCCATTGTTTTTGGTGTCTGCCCCCAGTGTGTAAGCTTGGCTCAGTGGCTTGTGTAGGCTTCCTGGTGAGTGGGACTGGTGCCTGTGTTCTTGGGTGGGTCTGTATCTTGTCTTTCTGGTGGGCAGGGCTGCATCCGATGGTGTGTTTTGGGGTGTCTGTGGACTTATTATTATTTTAGGAAGCCTCTCTGCTAACGGGTGGGGTTGTAGTCCTGTCTTGCTAGTTGTTTGGCATAGGGTGTCCAGCACTGGAGCTTGCTGGCCATTGGGTGGAGCTGGGTCTTAGCATTGAGACGGAGTTCTCTCGGAGAGCTCACGTCAATTGATATTACGTGGGGCCAGGTGGTCTCTGGTGGTCCGATATCCTGAACTCGGCTCTCCTACCTCAGAGGTTTAGGCTGGACACCAGGCCGGAGCACCAAGACCCTGTCAACCACACAACTCAGAAGAAAAAGGAGGAAAAAAAAGAATGAAAAAAATAAAATAAAATAATTATTTAAAAAAATTTTTTTAAGTAATTTAAAAAAAGAAGAGAGCAACCAAACTAATAAAAAAATCCACCAATGATAACAAGAGCTAAAAAGTATACTAAGGTAAACATAAAAATCAGAAACAAGTCAGTCTCAGACAGCCAACCCCAAGTCTACAGTTGCTCTGCTGCAGATAGTCTTTGGACTTGAACTGCAACATCAGCTCTTCCATGGGTTTCCAGCCTGATGCTCTGCAAACTTTGGACTTGACAGCTTCCCTAATCATGTCAACGAATTCCTTAAAACCAGTCTGTCCATCTGTGTCTCTCCCTACTTATATTTATATATGTAAGTGCCTCCTGTGGATTCTATTTCTCTGGAGAACACTGAATAATTCAGGCACCAGGAGGCTTGTGGAGGCCAATCCAGAGTTGGGAGTGAAGGAAAGGGAGTTGAGGAGAGTTTCAAGCAGATGGTTAGAGCAGACACCCCTTTGTTCATGGGGTATACTCTCTAGATTCAGACTTGCTGTAAGGAGATCCCTGGACTAGAAAAAGTAAAGCCAGTTTAGAATCATATCCTGTTAATGAGTAGAGAATGGACCATTTTCTCTCCATGAATGATGTTCCTTTCACCATGAAGGCCTTTCTTATTTCTCCTCAGGAGAAATCTTCCCAGCTTCTGACTAATCCTGGTCTAGAGGTTTCTTGGACCTCTGGAAAGGGCAGGGATACAAAATAAAGACAACCCCGTCTTAGAATCATGTGCATGAGTCCCTATTCATAAGGCCACACATTAAGCCTTTTAACCTTATCTGCAAGTGGGGCCCAGCACAGCCTCACTGAACCACAAAAAAGGATTGAAGAAAGATGCCCAGTGAGGATGTTAACCTTCAAATCCTGTTACCAAACCACAAAATCTACTATGTGCTTGTTTTGATCACCTCCCATTCACCTCATTGGTGAAGGAGGGATCCCCAGCCCCAAATAAATATATTGATTTGGTCAAAAAGTTTGTTCGGGTTTTCCATAAGTTGTTACTGAACGAACTTTTTGGCCAACCCAGTACAACACCCTACACTGGACCAATGAGATTGGCAGAAGTTTATCAATTACATATACTCACAGCCCAGGGGGCGGAGGACACTGCACCTTGCAGGGCCACACGAGAACTGCACTCAGGAACAGAGTGAACAATCAGGAGCTGTGAGAGGCAGGCTTTGTAGTGACAAGATAGTGATGTGACTGTTTGTTCCAGTGGGAGGATGTGTTGGTTTGCTGAATAACTCCTGGGGTTGGTAGGGAAGTAAGGACCCTGTGCGGCAAAGCTGATGCCACTGGTAGGGGAATTAGCTGTGTGAGGAACCTTTTCCTGCTGTGTGAGGGGCACATCTCGTGAGGTATTTGGGGCCCTGTGAGGCTCTGAGATGTCAAGGCAATGGCAGCATTTGAAATTTTATGTCTTACAGATTCAGAGCTCTGAATTCATAATGTTTAATCTTGTGATGATCTTGTGAACAGTATATTTATAATCAAATGTTTTGGTATGTGTTAAAGGAATTAATATGAGAAATGTAAATATTTGAAATATTCCATAGTTTCTTTTTTTAAAAATTCTATCCATATGTCTTCGTCAGCTCGGGCTCCCATAACTAAATTCATAGACTGTGTGGCTTAAAAGATGGAAATTTATTTTCTCACAGTTCAGGAGGCTAGGAGTTTGAGAGCAGGGTGTCAGCATGGCTGGGTCCTGGTGAGAGCTTTCTTCCTGCCTAGCAGATGGCCACCTTCTCACCATGTCCACATGTAGCTGAGACATGGAGAGAGAGAGCTCTCTGGTGTCTCTTCTTATAAGGGCACTAATCCATCATGAGAGCTCAACCCCCATGGCCTCATGTAAACCTAATTATCTGCCAGTGACTCCATCTCCACCTACTATCATACTGTGGGGCTTAGACCTTCAACATATGAATTTAGGGAGGACACAGTTCAGTTTCTAGCACCATACAATGCCATATCATTCAGTAATAAAAAGAACAGACTACCTGTACACACTAGCATGTGGGTGAATCTCAAAATCATTATGCTAAATAAAAGGAGCCAGACAGAAGACTATACACCATGTGATTCCATTTATATAACATTCTACAAAAGACAAAACTGCAGGGACAGAAAGCCGCCCAGTAATTGCCAAGGGTTGGGTATTGGGGAAGGGGATTTACTGCAAAGGAGCAGGAGGGAATTTTTTCTGGAGTGATGGAACGGTTCTATGCCTTGACAATGGTCATGGCTACCCCACTGAAGGCATTTATCATAACTTATCTAACTGTACAGTTTAAAAGCATGGACTTTATTGAATGTGAATTATACCTCAATAAACCCCCCAAAAAGTCACCTTCCACTTGGATAATGCTTTACAGTTAACCGTACCTTTCTCCTCCATTACTTTGTTGATTTTCACATCTTGGTAAGGTAGGTAAAGCAATATTATTATCTCCACAGGGTTTGGGGAGGTTGGGGACTTCTGAGCTTGTTCAGCCTGCAGAAGAACTGAATGTTCTGAGTCCTAAACAAGAGTTCTTCCCCCTCTACCCCGAAAATCTGATCAGTCAGTAATGTCAATGACAGGCTCCATCACCTACTCCGGGTTGTGCTCTGTGATACATGCTTTCCATTCATTCATTTATTTTCTTCTCACAAATAAGCTCTAAGGAAGTGTCATGATCCCACTTTACAGGTTAGAAGAGAGAAGAGTAAATTAATTGTTCTGAGGCAAGACAGTAACAGCATCATGATTTGAACCCACGTCTGAATGGGTGGGTAAACCTGTGCTTTTCATCACTAAGTCCCACACTTCTCAAAACAAATTTAGTTCCAAATAAGAGCCCAAAACACAAAAATCTAGAACAATCCAGGGAAATAATTATGAGCACCTTCAAATGGGGAAAGCTAACAAGACAGTGCTAAGCAGTCTTTTAGGTATCTATTTTAGTCCATCAGTCTAAAATTTTCCAAACTCTCCAGACACTTCCTGAAAGACTCTGCATCCAGCAAATTAACCGTCTTTCTTAATGCCCCATCCACCTCACCTAGACTTTCTCTTCTGCTCAGAGCACATTCCTGAGTTGACTACAAATTGATCAGCAAAAGGCGAGAATGCAGGGCAGGACCAAGAGGTACTTAGCATCGGCAGAGTACCCTGAAAGTGGATGCTGGTGGTCCTTCTGCAACTGTTGCAAATAATCCCAGACCCCAGGATGCAGCCCCTCACTGCCCCTCCCGACAGGGGCCATCTGTAAGCATCTTTCCAATGGAAGAAGCAGGTCATGATTTGAGAAGAGACCAGATCTTTTCTTTGCTTTTGTCGTCTGGGTGACTGTAAGCTTTACAGACATCTCCATGGCACCCCAAGACCTGAACTTGAAGCAAGCGATTCTGTTTTGCAGATGGAGGATCTGGGTCAGAAGAGGGAGAACATTCTGCCTGGTTCCTTGCAGCAGGAGGAAAGAAAAACTTTTCCAAGTGCCTTTTGTGTGCCAGGAACTGTGCTATGAATTTCATGCCCCATACTATTAATAGTTCACAACTGTGGAACACTTCCTATATGTCAGGAACACTTTCTGTATATCCATATGTCTATGGGACACTTTGTATGTGTCACTTTTATATACCTCATCTCATTTAATCCACTCAGCAACCTTATTTGATAAGTACCATTACCACCTCCACAATTGAAGTTTATAACATTTGAGTGACTTGCTGAAGGTCACACAGCTACCACATGACAGAGAGGGATTTCAAACCCAGGGATGCCAGCCCCAAAGTCCCAATTCTTTGCATTACACCACCTCACCTACTGTGCTTGACCCCCTAGTCCAGTGTTTCTATGTCCTGAACCCCATCTAACACAAGAGCAGAGGCTGGTATTTTAAAGGAATTAGTATTTTCCACTACTTTTTTTCCCTAGAAACAGCCCTATATATCAACTAATATTCTACATTTTCTGAGCTTCAACTTCATCCCAGGTGCTGTGCTAGATGCCGCCACATTATGTTACATGAGAGATGATATAGAATTTTGGGAACAGCCAATACATGACCCCACACTTAGAAGACATGCCTAATTAATCAGGACACTCATTCTGGGTGAGTCTAAATACAGCCTCAGAGTCTTTCCCAACACAGAGGTACAAGAAACTGCTGAAATCAACCAGCATCAGCACACACTAGATGAAGCCTATTGGCCCTTCCTGCTGCAGAATTCCACCGGCAGAAATGACAGTTACATGGCCACAAGGAATAATGGGTTGGAATCCTTTGAGCAGAAGTTCTGAGATCAAAGCCTTGTTCACTAGCTGGGCACCAGCAAGTAAATTATACTCTCTGAGCCTGATTGTCTCCTTCACCCAAAATGGTGGTGAAAATCAGATCTCATCTATGTCACAGGATGGTTGGATGCAGAACTGTTGGTGACAGTGAGAAGCGAGAGACCATAAGACCAAAAGTCGGGAGTAAGGGTACTGGCAAGAGACAAGAAAATGAGAGGACACAGAATATAGATTTTTTGCCTGGGAAATAGCCTAAGATTTTCTACAAAGGGGTTGTGTTGGGGGTGGGGTGACTTCAAGGTCTTAATGTCCTGTGTTACACCACAGGGTTTATTATGGTTAATGGTGGTGACTTCATGAGTAAGTGATGGGGCTAAGCCATGGCCCTAGAGCTACCCAAGCAGGACAGCATGGTAGAAACAGGCAGGCTGGGGAGCTCCTGGTGTGATCACACACCAGCTGTGTGATCTTGGGCAAGTCCTTTAACCTCTCTGAGGATCAGTTCCATCCCCTGAGAAATGAAGACAACGATCTGCTTCATGGTAAAGATTAAACAAGATAGTTCCAGAGACACAGTGGGCAATTTTCCATCATGGTACAAGGAGGAGTTGACAGCAGGCTCTGCACGTATCCTTTGCACTGAGATCATGCAACATGGCAGCTGGCACAAAGTAGGTGCTCATCAGCATTCACGGGTTAGTTGTTTGGTTGATTGGGTACCACTTAGGAAGTCACTGAAAGGCTTTAAGCAGAGGAAGAACATGAGGGGATTTAAAATTCGGAGGACATCACTCTATCTGCTTTGGGGAGAAGAGGGTAGGGGGACAGGCATGGAGCAGGAAGTCCACTTTGTTGCCCTCCTCCAGGACAGAGACCACATGGACAGGAGGTCCGGATTCAGTGGAATAACAGGGTCCCGAGCAAGTGGAAGGGCTGGAAACTGGGACGTTCAGAACTAAGATTTCTGATGAGGTGCTTTTTCTGGTGGTGACAAGATGCAGGGCGTAAGCAAGGCGGGGGTGGCTAAGATGCCATGTGATAAAAGGCTGGTGATGATTGGAAGCTGGAGAAATTGAGAAGCCGGAATGTGGATGTGTCACTCTTCACGGACAGTGTCTTATTTCCTTCTCGGATCAAAGCTGCTGCGTCGGCACGATTGCCCTCTTTAACAGATGATGAAAGAGAGACTTAAAACATTCACAAGCATATATTAAACTGGAGGGATGTGGGAATTCAGGCACTTGTTTATAGACTCAATAACTGCAAAGGATTTATGGTTTGTGAAAAACTTGCACTGTGGAAAAGATAATAAATTGAAGACATTATTGTGTGGGACTGTGCTGATTTTTGTTGATAACACTCCACTAAGAACACTATATGTTTTCTGGAGAGCTGTGGAAGCTGTCTTCTTGCTTAACTGCAATATAAGAAATAGTGACGTTTTGGAAATAAGTTGTCAACAAATTTCTTTCTATTTTATATTGTTTGTCATATTTTTATGTAGTTTGAAATGTTTAAATGTTCTAATATCAAGATTAACAAATATAAATTGTGAAGGTTAAGTGACAGGCCAAGGACAGGAAATTCACAGAGCTGGGCTTCGACCCAGAGAGGTCTGACTTTACAATGACCATGGTCTTTCACCTGTTTGTCATTGACGTAGCTGTGATCTGCGCCCCGTCAAGCCTCACCACCCAGAAAGCCTCACCACACCCGGACAACGTCTGTCTTCCCCCGATTTTCTGCTTTAGTGGCTGCACTAAGGATGTCTCATGGGCTGGAAGGAAAGGAAAGGAAGCTGCAAAAATACAAAGATGCAAATTCACAAGAAAAACAAGTGAGGGCTACAGTCCTGGAGGCTTTTGCCCTTGGCCACCCAGAGAAGAAGGCTGTCCTGCCCCTCCCAAATACAAGGGTGTGCCCTCTCTATGTGTCCCAGCTCCTGCAAAGCAAAGCATTGGGTGTCACTAAAGCATCAATCATTCTCCAAATACAGCATTAAATGGTGTATCTGGGCCATAAATACTGTACAAGCACTTTGCAAACGGGTCCATTTTTGTCACCATTTCATTCCTTTTATACATCATTACTTATTCTGACCTTTTAGAGCCAACTGTTTGATAAATAGAAGCACAGCCCACAGCTAGCAGCAGCCCCTCTTGCATGGTATGTTTCTCAGAAGATTTCACAGGGTGACAGTGGAATGATGGGGGCAGATATTTACCATCCTGAGATCTGCTCACACTCCTGCCTGGTCAACTTGTACCCAAGTGGACTTAACAGGCTTCATGTGAGCATTGCTGTGGTCATTGGGCACCTGGCTATGAACCAGGGATGTAAAGCTTCGTGATAGAAGGGGAAGCAATTACTCTCTGAGATGGCCAGCTCTGCCTGGAGACTGCATTGTAACACTCACCCAACTTTGCTGGCTAGAGGCCCCAACACCAGAGAAATTGTGTCCATTGTCTTTCATGTAAAGAGAATGCTGGCTGTCCCGAGCTCCACCATGGAAGTGCCAGTGTAACCTAGCTGAAAGATAAGAGAGGTTTCAGAGGTACAGCCTAGTTCAGGGAAGAGTCACTGGGAGGAGGCCAATTTCTCAAATGACTCAATTAGCATCGAAATTCCAGGTTTGGTTTCTCCACATCTTAATGTAGGGGAGTTCTGGTAAAAGTGGATTAGCATGTGGCAGAATGACCTTCCTACTAAAACAACTGGAGGAATAAAAGATATTTAAAATACCTGTTTGAAGGCATCAGAGAGCTGCCAAGGAAGCAGGGACTTGGGGGACCAAGAGCCCACAGTGAAGAGAAGTGCAGGGTGAGCCATCATTTGAGAGCCCTTCTCCCACTGCAGCGTTTGCCAATTCCAGTGCAGTGACTGGTAGGGGAAAGGCTGAACAAAATGTAGGCATCTTAAGGGCTTCAAAGGAGTAAAGTTGGAGTTCAGAGCCTACCAAGCAGCAAGGGCTCAGAAAAGCAGCCTTTCAGTTGAGAATTCCAAATGGCTCCCTGCAAGGAGTGAGGTGAACAGGATACAGACCAGGGTCCCAGAGACTAAAGGCCACATTCAAAAGATCCCAGCCCCCAAGCACTCCATGCAGCCACTACCAGCCAACTGGAGCTGGCACATGAGGTGGAGGCCTGTGTGTCCTGTGAAGCACTCAGTCTTTGGAATTAGAAAGACCTGGAAGCTCTATCACAGACCATTGTATTTCTAGGTTCCTTAACCATTCTGCCCTTCAGTATCCTCCTCTTAACACAGAGGCTGACTCATTAAAATAATGCCATGTGCAGCAACATGCATGGACCTGGAGATTATCATACTAAGTGAAGTAAGTCAGACAGAGAAAGACAAATAGCATATGATATCGCTCATATGTGGAATCTAAAAAAAATGATACAAATGAACTTATTTACAAAACAGAAACAGACTCACAGACTTAGAGCACCAACTTATGGTTACCATGGTGGAAGAGTGGGGGGAAGGGAGAGATTGGGAGTGTAAGATTGACATGCACACACCGCTATATTTAAAATAGGTAACCAACAAGGACCTACTGTATAGCACAGGGAACTCTGCTCAGTATTCTGTAATAACTGAAATGGGAAAAGAATTTGAAAAAGAATAGATACATATATATGTATAACTGAATCTCTTTGTTGTACACCTGAAACTAACACAACATTGTAGATCAACTATACTCCAACATAAAATTTTTAAAATTTATAAAAATAAAAAGAGGAATAATGAAAAATAACAGAGGCTGGCTGAGGCAACACTGGAGAAGTGCCTAGTACCTTGCCAAGAACATACTCAGCGCTTGGGAAACAGAAGCAGCTGGCGAGGGGGGAGGAGCAGTGCACTGGGAGGAGAGAGGACGCCTGGACCAGTCCCAGCCCTGCTAGTGCCTGGCTGTGTGATGCTGGGTAAATCACTTAGCATCTCTGAGTCTCAGTTTTCTCACTCATTCATAAGAGGTTGGATTACAACTTCAAGGACCACCCGTGACTTTAAATTCTCTGTTTCATCTTGCAAATGGAGGGGCGGTGGAGGGAGAGAGAAAAAAGTAGCTATACAGATAGATATAGAGATAGTTATATGAATGTATACACACACATAAATATATATATACACATAGACATGTATACAAATAAATATAAATCTTTATATGAAGGCAGATGTTTACACATTTTTGTGTATATACTATATATATGCATTTTTTTAGATTTTTATGTCTTCTCAAAAACACTTTCATTAAGGACTTCTCTTATCCAAGGACCTCCAGCAGACATAACATGGCATGGGGGGTGGGGGCAGGTGCAGGGAGACATATGTGCCTGCACCTGAGTACCAGGTACAGAGCTCAGGACCCTCCCAGATCATCCTACTCCAGGTACAGCATCTTCCTCCTACATCAGAGCTGTCTCCTGCCTCAGGCTACTGAGGGCTCAGAGCCAGTGGAAGAGGAGATAAAGTTGATAGAAAAGTGCTACGAGTCTCCCCTGACTTTAGCACCAAAAAGCATTACACTTGAACCTGTAGCTTCTAGGGAGCTAGAATTCCCAGGGGCTCTTGCTGAGACTGGACTTGGGTAGGTGCAGGGGCCACAAGGAAGTGTCTGGAGATTGTGCTGAGTTCCGCAGGCCCCAGAGGTTAGAGTTGGCTGGGGGCCAAGAGGAGAGATGACAGCGTCCCCAGCGCAGCCCTTTAGGGAAACATGCTGAGAGAAGGTGGGAGGTGTTGCCAAGTGAAGGGCGAATCGGGGACTCGGGGAGTATAGGGCAGCCAGGATGAGCTCACCCAGGATCCCAGCTTCCTTCATGGAGTTCTGGCAGAGAAACTGAACATTTTCCTCCAACAGAACTATGTAATGGCTTCATTGCTACTAGAAGATTCAGCATCAGCGTATTGATTAAAAGTGTAAACTCTTGAGCTAGACTGCCTGGATTTGAATCCCAGCTCTGCCACTTTTACCTGCGTGGCCTTGGGCAAGTCACTTGACCTCTCTGTGCTTCAGTTTCTTCATCTGTAAAATAAAGAGGAAAATAGTATAGGCTTCCTAGAGTTATTGAGGACTAACCTAGTGATAAGAACACTTGGCCCTTAGTAAGATCTATACAAGTATGAATTATTATTATAAGGGTCCTGTTTAGAGTTGCTACAGTGCCCTTGATGTAGACAAATGTATCTCTTCTGGCTGATCACTTACAATTTCTCCCTTGACTCCTGGGCATACCGTGGTACAACTTCAGCCTTTTTCTTCTCACTCCTCTGGGTGACTGCCCCTTATCAATTTTTTCTCTCTCTCCCCGATCCACACAGGAAATAACTCCTATTTGCCCTCAGTCAGTGGGGGTAGAATCACTTCCCAAAGGCAGCCTTCTGTTCACTGAGCCACCTGCTGACAGCTCCAGCCACAGCCTTTCGCTCTGTAGATTCCCAAATTTGATATAGATGTCAGTCCATTGTGGTTTTCAAGAACTAGGGGATGCATGCTGAAATCTTTGAGAATTCCCACTAGCATCCCTCTCAATAGATTTGGGATCAGAAAGTATCCGCTGCTCCTCTGCCATCAAGGGTAAAAGTCGCTGCGCAGCTCTTTCCGAAGAAATGCTCCAATTTCCAATCACCCCCCTCTCCACCTTTCCAACTTCTCACGTCCTGCCTTTATGCCCCTTTTGATGCTCTCCAGTGGGTATGGGTTTAAGGCTCCAAAACCAGTTTCTGATCACATCCTTTGTCAGTCCACTACCATGTCACTTTGCAATATGGAAATAGTTGGCCTTTATTTTCTTAACTGAACTTCAGCTGAAAAGGAGTCGAGTCCCATTTTAAGATCCTTTTGAGAGAAAGAGTGTTCATGAGCAAAAAGCACTTGCTTCGTGTAAATACTTAAAGGAAAATGGCCTGGGAACCTCGCTGGATGGCCAGAATGACTCGCAGGGTTTAGGGTCGAAGGAAGGCAGATATTTCCTCCTTAGTGTGAGGCCATTTCCTTGCCCGCAGAAGCAGGCTGCAAGGGGCATTGAAGCTAAGGTTAAATCTGCACAGGAATGTTTTCCACCAGCTGCCTGCTCACTTCTCGTAGAGGCTGAGTTCATCACCCTCTTAAAAGCCTGTTTTCTCATGCAGAGGAGCTTGGCCGACGGGAGAGTCTGGTTCTTTAGTCAGAGCCTGTTGCTTTCATAAGAACTTACTTGAACAGACCACTGCTCAAGCCCAAGGCAGCTCCCACCCCTGTGCGCCTGTGCGGGATGGGGACGGGGGAAGGGTGGGGGGCGTGGACACGTGGCTGTTCTCTGTTCTCAGTTCTTCTGGGTCCAGCTGCCTTCCCAGAGGGACCTGGAAAGGTCCCTGACTGTCAGGCATCCTAGGTTCAAATTCTGGCCTTCCTACCTGCCAGCACTGAGACCTCCAGCAAGTTATGTAACTTCCATAGACCTCAGTTTCCCGCCCCGCTCCTTCCTTAGAGGCTCTGGTGTGTATGTGATATGATATTGTACACAAAGCATAGAGCAGGGTGCATGAAACACAGTCGGGTCTGAGACACTGTGTTCCCTTTCCTCTGGGGTATGCTGTAATCCAAGAGTTCTTATATCGCTGTTCATGCCACAGGTCTTAACACCATCCTTATGCCAGTAACAACAAGTAAAAAGATTGTCCTACAGCAGAATAATACTCACCAATAATCGTTCTCATCGGCATTTGTAAGGACATGAATTAGGTACTGACAGGGTCATAGAGAGGACTAGACCAACAACATTTTCATTTCACAAATGAAGACACTCAGGGGACAGAGAGAGTACACAGTTTAGTCCACAGAGGCACTTGTTTTTTAAGATTTTTTTTTTTGATGTGAACCATTTTTAAAGTCTTTATTGAATTTGTTACAATAGTGCTTCTGTTTTATGTTTTGTTTTTTTGGCCACGAGGCATGTGGGATCTTAACTCCCCGACCAGGGATCGAACCCGCACCCCCTGCATTGGAAGGCAAAGTCTTAACCACTGAACCACCGGGGAAGTCTCCATAGAGGCACTTAATTGAAGATCTGGCTCAGAAGTCAGGCTTCCTGCCTAACTTGGTACTGGGCATCTGATCACCTTATTTCTGGGAATAGCCAGGCGTAGCCTGATCAACTCCCGTTAGAAGGAAGGGGCAGTGTGGAAGGAATCAGAACCAGATTAACAAGCTAGAGGAGGGCAGCCATGGAAAAGACAGACAGAGCCAGATGTGACAATAACAGTAGACTTCTCATCATTACCAGGCATTTCCTTTCTGCCCACTCTAAGTTACGTGTATCATGTATGTGATCATATTTAATGCTAAACAATTCTATAAGATTACTATCGCCATTCTCATCTCAACATGGGAAATCGGAGATTCTTGGAGATGAGGTAACTTGACCTACAACCTACAACGGGAAAATAGCGGAGCCAGGATTTGAACACAGGTCTATCTGGTTCCCAGTTGTAGGCATCCAGAATTCAACCTGGCAGCAGCATATCCAAAGCATCCAGAAACCATCTGTCCCGGCAAGTTCATGATACTGAGTGTCCAGGATGAAATCACAAGGATATCTCCATAGGATGGTACACCGCAGAATGTGTTCATTCATTCTTTCACTCTCTTTTTCTTTCTTCCATTATTGAATAGGCACTAACCCATGTTCCAGCTAATACTGAGAAACTCCATCCAGGATCTTTGCTCTCCTGTCCTTGAGAACATCCCATCCCCACTTCATCCCCTGAAAGTCATGGAAATGTCCAAAACACCCAGGTGAAAGCTTGTGGGGCTTGTTATGGGTTAAATTGTTTCCCCTTAAAAAAGGATGTGTCAAAATTATAACCCCCAGTAACTCAGAATATGACCTTATTTGGAAATATGGTCTTTGCAGAATTAACCAAGTTAAGATGAGGTCATTAGGGTGGATCCTAATCCAACATGACCTATGATAAGCCATAATGGAAAAGAATATTTTTAAAAAAGAATATATAGGGCTTCCCTGGTGGCGCAGTGGTTGAGAGTCTGCCTGCCGATGCAGGGGACACGGGTTCGTGCCCTGGTCCGGGAAGATCCCACATGCCGTGAAGCGGCTGGGCCCGTGAGCCATGGCCGCTGGGCCTGCGCGTCCGGAGCCTGTCCTCCGCAACGGGAGAGGCCACAACAGTGAGAGACCCGCATACCACAAAAAAAAAAAAAAAAAGAATGTATATATATATATATATGTGTATAACTCAGTCACTTTGCTGTACAGCAGAAATGAACACAACATTGTAAATCAACTATACTCCAATTAAAAAGTTTAAAAAAATTAAAAAAAAATTTTTAAAGGGGGAAATTTGGACACAGACACACACAGAGGGAAGATGAGGTAAAGAGACACAAGGAGAATGTCCTGTGAATACGGAGGATTGGAATGATGCATTTACAAGCCAGAGGATGACAAAAATTGCCAGAAAACCACCAGAAATTAGGAAGAGACAAGGAGGTATTCCCCCACAGGTGTCAGAATGACCATGACCCTGAGACACCTTGATTTCAGACCTCTACCCTCCAGAACTCTGAAACAATCTATTTCTTTTCCATAAGCCACCCAATTTGTGGTACTTTGTTATAGCAGCCCTAGCAAAATACAGGGATACCCACATACCCCATGCTCAGCCCTCAAATCCTCCCCGTCAAGCTCAGAAGCATCTATGCCTATTGCTTTAAGAGCTCCTAAATGCTCTTTGGCAATAAAGCTGGCCTGACCCTCCATGTCTAATTCATTCATTCATTCATTCCTTTACATTTTCCAAGTACGAATTTTATGCCAGATACTATTCTGGTTGATGGGGTCACAAACATGCAATCACAAAAAACCTACCTCTGCCATCAAGGAGTTCATATATGAGGGAGAGAAACATACTCAGAAATTCAGGCAGGCAGCTCACAGCATCCTTCACAAAGAGGGTGTCCAGGTGGAGGCTATAGAGAGGGAGGGCTTAGTAGCCAGACTGGACTGCCTTCTTAGAAGGCTGGAATGTTAGGCAATGTTATGTACCCAATTCAAACAGAGGCCCAGCTGGCAGAACAGGAGTGGGTCTAGAACCCAAATGAGAGCCAGTGCTTCAGGAAGATGGGGCTGCTAAAAATCCTCCTACTTAAGGATCGTTCTAGAGGCCAGAGCAGGGCTGACCCTACAGTGGGGAGGCACATGGCATCACCATCACTGTGAGAACCAGATAAAGTGCAGCTGACCCCTCGTCCCTTAACACCCCAGGCTGCTTGGAACCCTCACTTGCAGTGGGCACACGACACTGTCCTCCTGGCTAAAAAAAGGCACAGATTTGGAAGAAACTTGGCAAAGATATCTCAAATTTGTCAACCATCCTAAAAATTTACCATGTTACCAATAAACAGTTGCAAAGCCAAGAGGAACGTTTCTAAGCTTTCAGTTATAAAAAGCCAACTTGATCAACCATGCTAGAAGGAAGACTGCATCATCTTTACATTTGATTTTTAAAGCCTCTCTATAAATATATTACAAAATCTTTGTCATGTGAAAAGGAAATCAAAGAATCCACAGCCCAAAACTTGTAGGGAAAAAAAGTATGATAAAGAGTGGGCAGATAACTGATTTAAAAACTATATCGGGCTTCCCTGGTGGCGCAGTGGTTGAGAGTCCGCCTGCCGATGCAGGGGACATGGGTTCATGCCCCGGTCCGGGAAGATCCCACATGCCGCGGAGCGGCTGGGCCTGTGAGCCATGGCCGCTGAGCCTGTGCTCCGCAACAGGAGAGGCCACAACAGTGAGAGGCCCACATACCGAAAAAAAAAAAAAAAAAAATATATATATATATATATATATATATCATGTTCCCTTTCTAGATTGTGTGATGTCTGAACTATTTAGCAGCTTTTGTTTTTTTAATTAATAGACCTTTTTTTTTTTTGGAATGGATTGGAATGTCTTTGGTTGGTGGAGAGGTGGGCTTGCTCAGAAGCAGCAAAGGGTCTACAAGGCCAGGATCTGTAAAACCCTTAAGCCAGGTCATCTTTGACTTCACAAGAGCTGTCTGGAATGAACTAGAAGAGCATCTCTATCCAAGGTCCCCAAAAAGAACTCATTCTCTACAATGTCCCCACTGGTGATCAATGCAAACTCTCGGTGCTCAGGGCCGCAACTGATTAATTCAGAGGTAAGGCATAGAATAATTAAATCCTCTCAGAAGAGGAAATTGCCTTTTTTTTTAAAAGATGACACCTTTGCCTCCCAAGAGCCCCATCTGCGTCTGGAGCTCCCTATTCCCGGGCACCAAGATTCAGCCTATTTGTCAGCAGTTGAAGCATATGTCTGAACTTCTAAGAATGCCCCCCTACCTTTCTCTGTGACAGGGACAGAGAGTGAGACATTAGATACCATTATCTAGATTTATTTATGTAAAATGCCTGGAAAATCATCACCCACCCTGGGCCAATCAATAAAGCCTGCCAGCAAAGTAGAATATATAAAATATATTTTAATTATATAAATTATATAAATTATATAAAATTATATAAATATATAAATTATAAATTATATAAATATAATTTGCAGCCCTGGACCAGTTCAGTGCTGCTTTCAGGTTTGCCTGCCTGAGCTCCACTTCCCAGCCTGGAATGCCAGACCCTCCAGTGAGCACGCAAAGCTTTCTTTTCCATTAAGCAAAGATCAAAGAACAAAGATTACAAATGGCAAGGAATTCCCAGGGAACATACCCATGTCAGCACTCGAGCTCCAGGTGTGTTGGCAGGGCCTGTAATCCTGCTCAAGGTGCTCAGAGCCACCTGGGCCCCCAAGGCCCAGCTCACCGACGTGCTTCCTGGGCCGTGTAATAGGCTCCGCGATTCAAGCGTCCGTGCACGCATCTTCAGTGGCCCTCTGGACGCCCACCAGGCCGTTTAGTCTCTGTTCTTGATTTCAAAGGTGACTCCAGGCCGCCTATCCCAGCAAAGATGGACAGGGAATGTCAGCAACTGCCCACTCACATACTTTCACACCAGCTGAGACAGAGTTCCTTCCCCTCACCCTGCAGGGTGCATGGTGACAGATTCCCAAAGAGCACATCGCCTGAGCACCAAGTTGGATGAGAGCTGGGCTGGCCCTCGTATGTTCTTTACCTGAGACCACATTTGCTCAGGAAGACATTTCCCACAGCCAAGTGTCTACCATGACAGGGTAGGTGCCCATCTGGTAGAGGCAAACAGCCTTCCAGGCACGGGCCTGCTGGGGTAAGGCGTTGGTGACAATTAGCTGCTTACAGCTGGGACACCAAAAGATTCTGCTGTTCCTCCATGTAAACTTGGATGGTCCCCGAGAAGCAGAAGGAACAGGGCAACACCACCAGAGCCAACAAATAGTTGCTGGATGAATGAAAGACCCTTTAGTGTGAGTATGCCAGGACTCCATGCTTCCCTGCTAACTATTCAAGTGTCGGACACGCTGCTCCATTTCACGCAAAATTTAGCAGAATACATCAGGAAAGCGGGTCCTACGACACGAAGCTCCTGTTGCAGTAGTGGAAGGTTTAACGTGGTCACTAAGGTTTAGTTGACCTTAACTTCCCTCTGAGTGCTACAGAGCAACCCCTCCTACTGCAGGTCAACCCCCACTCCCTGCCCCGAACACTGAACCACCCCACCTTGTGCACATCTTAGAACAGGTGTGCCGGCTCTGTGCCCACTCAGAACTACATTTCCCAGAATTCCCTTTTCTTGTGTGTTTCCTGTTAGCATGGGCTCCAAGAAAGAGTCTCTCAGGAGAGTTGCAAGACAGAAGGGAAGCGGCAGCTATTTTGTAGCACAGAGGTTGTTGCTGATCAGCTGACTCACCTCTTTGATATGAAGCAGCAGCTGGTCTTGTCATTGCTCTCTTCTCCCCCTGAATTTTCCTTCCCTGTCTCTGACTCCTGGGCCGGGGATATGTGTGTCCAGCTCCATGAGGAAGGGCTCTGGCTCCTGCAGGATATCCTTATCACCAAGGTCAGAGGCAATAAGTACAGATGTGGAGTTCAGTTCATCCTTATGGGACTCTAGCTTATGCACATGGGGTTCCAGCCTGCTTGTGATCTCCCCTTCCTGACCACTTGCCTGGGGGCTTCAAGTTCTAGCAGTGGACTGAGACAGCCTTGCAGAGATGGCCTATCCAGTGTCTTTAATCACATAAGCCAAGTCCCTGTAGAACATGAATTATCTATTTATTCTGATTCTTGAGATGAACCCCATCCAATACAACAAGTAAGGGACTTCAGAGGCAAAATCCCTTTTAAAAAAGGGATAGGTGGAGAGGCTCACACAAGATATAAAAATCAGCCAGCACAGATTATGGCATATAGTCAAAACTCAGTAAATTTCAGCCAATTTTAAATGGACAGGGCTTTTGTGAAGATGAAAGAATTAATGTTTGTGAAAATGTTTTGAGAACTATGAAATACTATTCAAATGCCAGTTTTTTTTTCTTTGCTACTTTAGAACTATTTTCTAGTTTTGTTATTTTTTTAACATCTTTATTGCAGTGTAATTGCTTTACAATGGTGTGTTAGTTTCTGCTTTATAATGAAGTGAATCAGCTATACATATACATATATCCCCATATCCCCTCCCTCTTGTGTCTCCCTCCCACCCTCCCTATCCCACCTCTCTAACTGGTCACAAAGCACCAAGATGATCTCCCTGTGCCATGCGGCTGCTTCCCACTAGTTATCTATTTTACATTTGATAGTGTATATATGTCCATGCCACTCTCTCACTTCATCCCATCTTGCCCTTCCCCCTCCCCGTGTCCTGAAGTCCATTCTCTACGTCTGTGTCTTTATTCCTGTCCTGCCCCTAGGTTCTTCAGAACCTTTTTTTTTTTTCTTTTTAGATTCCAGATATATGTGTTAGCATATGGTATTTGTTTTTCTCTTTCTGACTTACTTCACTCTGTATCCGGTTTTCATTATTTCTACACTTAGTGATGTTACTTATATTATGTAATATGGACAGTAATATGGACAAAATCTCTTGATGTATCTGAGGAGACAAGTTCTAATTCTTTCAGATTAGTAACATGTCATTTAGAAAACGTATTTCTGTACCAAATGCCACCTTCTGTGAACTCCACCTGTGTGCTCTGTTCTGCTTGTGCTGAAGGCTCATACATGTTCCGACCAATCTCAGCATGGGCAGGGTATGCACGGCTGCCTCCTGTCTACTTCTCCTTCCCCCAGTGGGACATGAAATGAAGCCCTGTTTCCCGAACTGGCATCCAATGGCCAGATCCCACTGTTGGGCTCCTACTCCACGAACCAAATAGTCTTGTTTCCAAACACACTTGATAGCTAGTGTCCTGGGAGAGCTGTGGAACCAGTCACACTCTTTCTTCTCTCCAACACGGGATAAACCCACCATCTCCAACCCAGTCCCTTCTGTTTCATTCTTTGCCTGCTATTCTACTTCCAACAAATACTCCTATTTGGGCTGGGGTCCTGGGGCCATCCTCCCCAACCCACAAGACCTGACATTTTGTTGTCTTCTTACGGTGACTCTCCTGGAATGACTGCTATTTCCCACTAGACTCTAGAGGATTCCACAGCTGTCTTTGCAGCCACAGGATGGAGTGACCTGGCACAGTCCACTTCTAGAATTAGGAATGAGACCACTCTGCCCTTTGGGGATTGTGACCGGTTCATTCAGGTGCCCTCTCCCAATGCAGCCCAAGAGGCCAGGTTAGTCCTCTCGAGTTAACTCTCCCTCCACTCGGCCGCAACCTAGCAGATGGAACCATAATGCCTTAGATCCCAAGTTTACGTTAGTTACCTTAGTTTTAGTCTCCCAACCTAGAAAGACACCGGAGGTAGCCCCCCAGGGAGGTGTCTGTGCTTCAGGAAAAACATTCAGTGATTGATTCTGATTCAAACCAACCAACCACAAAGGACATATTTAAAACAATCAGGGAAATGTTAATATGGGTATTAGATGGTATGAAGGGAACGATTGTTAATTGTTTTGGGTGTGATAATTGCAGCTAACAGTTAGAGATTTATGTTGAACTACTTACAGGTGAAATGATATGGGATTTGTTTTAAAATAATGCAGAAAAAAATAAATGGGGGAAAGAGATTAAAACAAGATGGGCAAAATGGTGATAATTGTTAGATCTGGGTAAGGGTGTGTGGGGTTCAAAAAACTATTCCCTCTATAGCAGAAATTAACACAACATTGTAAATCAACTATACTTCAACTTAAAAAAATTTTTTAACTATTCTCTCTATATTTTGTACTGATCGAAATTTTCCATGTTAAATTTGTTGTTGTTGTTGTTGAAAATATACAGAGACTCTCTACCTACAGCTGAGTTTCTACCCTATCAGTGCTCGTGAGGACCCCCAACTCCAGGCAGGAAATAAGAATCCAAAATGGACAGAGAAAACCTGGGTTTTCTCCCAGGAAAATGGCACCAGGAGTGAATAAACACAGAATCCTGGAGTTCTCTTTTCAGCTTACTCTCCCTGCGTTCTAAAAGCTGCAATTTATTGACCAACTTTTAGTGGCTACATCCAAGACTATCAGACTCTAAGTGGAAGTAAAGGCTAGAAATAAGAATGCACAAAGCAGTTCAGATTTTTTTTAACAAATTTCCTTTTAGTATGTCTTGAAATATATGCGTAATATCATAAATGTATTTACAATGAAAGAGTAATTACTGTTTGAGGAAGCACTGAAACATGCTATCAAGTTCAAATTGCCCTCAAATGTTAATAAACATATAGGCAACAAAAACTACTATCCATATTAGACTTGACCATTAATATGAGATAGAACCCCAACCTGCACTGTCAAACAGAAAATTTTTCACTCTTTCAGATTATATTGTTACCCAGTAAAAATACCAGTTCATTTTGATTCCTAATGGAGTTTTCAAGGGGTCCTAAGCCAGAGTTAGGATTTCCAAAATCATCCTGAAAAATTTCACCTCATCTTTCTTAACAGATATCTAGCTTCAACTTTCTTACACAGTGTTGGAAACTCACCCTGCACAGTGGATGGTATATGTGCGTGGAAATCCTCATCTCTTTTCCTGTGAGATGACAATCCAGTTACGATACCATCAGCCCATCTTGCCCAATGGTCAATGAGTCATTCAATCAGCAAATAGGTATTGAATTGCTATGATGTTTCAGGCACTTCCAGAGGCAGAGGCTTTAAGGAAATGGGCATATTCCTTTACACAGTAATGAAAGCTAACATTTGAAGCGTATTTTTGCAGCTTACAAAGTACAAAGAATAGAACTCTCTTACTCTCTGAGCGAGTCTCTGAATTGCAGTTTTCTCATCTGAAAAGGAAGGACAATATTATCACCCAGCTGAACAGTTTTGGGGAGTTTTTAGGTTTTTTGGCTTTTGTTGGGCTTTTTTTTTTTTCTTTTTTTGCTTTTATTCAAAAAATAAAATTGTTGAGCAACCACTTTGAGCCAGGGGCTATATTTCTATTGCTATCACAGACAGTTGCTGTAATGATCCTATGAACTGTGATAGTACCTAGCACCCAGCTTGACTGAGCGCAAGCCATTCACTAACCATTCACTAATTTCGTTGGATTCTTTCCAGAGACCCCCTCCTGGCCCACGTTCCCAGCCTGCCTCTCTGGCAGTTAGTCAGTCTCCTTTCTGCCACTCTGCCTCAGGCTTTGAAGTCCAGTCCACCGCTGGAAGCATCCAGTGCCAGAACAGCACCCTGATGGGCCGGGCTCCCACCAGCACTGCCAACGTGACCCAGACCGGGTGGTAGGCTGTGGAACTGGAGCCAGGAGGAACCAGTCAGTTCCACTGTAGTGAATTAGACTAAAACTTTTCACTGCTTCTGATGCTGCTGAATTCTTGGGAACCACTTGAATAAGTAGTGCTTTGTGTTTTCTCATTCTTGGCAAGGCTGACCCCCAAATAGAGCTCCCTCAGAGCCTACAAGGGGGATGGGGGCGGGGAGAGGCCCTGAATGGCTAGGCAGGCTTTCCCATTGGAAACCAGGAGTCCCACCCCTCAGCCATTAGTAACACCAGTCCCCATTTTCCCCATCACATTGTCTTAGTTCTCACTTCTGACCAAGGAACCCCATTAATTTTCTGTGATGTACATTCCAAATGCCATCACCTCGGTTCTTTGAAATTCAAAGAGCTGGATTAATGAACCACAAACTTCAAGCAAATTGGCTGTGTAATCCATCACATCTGACCGTAGCTTTGCCACTGCCTCGAATTCCAAAGAATGGCAAAAATTTCCCAGGCTCCTTTTGAAAATGAGCACAGAAGCCTGAAACAGCAGCCTATGGTGCGTTCATCCTTTCTAGAAACGTTATGTGTCTTCTGTGCGCTGGAAATTAAATGGTCTCATTCTCCCCCTGGTATTTTATTGTTACAAATCTAACCTGTTCAAATGTTATATTAAATTCCAGTCTTTTCCAGAATAATCTACATTGAATTCCTCATTCCGCCAACTATTCAAAATATCCCTCTTGGCAGAAAAGCTATGTGAATTGCAAACTCTTTTAGATTTTGTTGAAGTCTTAAGAACACTACTTACCCATGTACTCAACTGAGGCCCTTTTATTCCATTTCATTTCCCCAAACTCCTTTCATATAATGTCAGAGTCACAAAAAGCCAGGAGCAGTGACTGGCCACAGTCATTCACCTTTCCTTCAGCGGTGAAAATGGCATTAAAGTTCACAAATGAAAAAATATATATCAAACTAATTACTGTCTTTTCCTCCAAAGCAAAAGATAATTAACACCATTCTTTTGGACATAATGCCATTTATTTCACATAAAGGGGGTTTTGTGTGTTCAAAATGATGGTGTTTAATACATGTGAATCAAAGCCCAAATTAGCTAATTAACTGATGTGTCTGAGAATGAAATGAAGAATCCATATGCTGTGAAAATTGTCAAAAGCACAGAAGAAATGTCCTGGCAGGTGAGACTAGTTCAGAATTTCTCTGCTGGTGAAACAAAAGATGCTTTTTTTTAAAAGCACAATAGCATAAAACTTTGGTTAGCTGGGATGGTCAGGAAATGAATCATTGCTGGATTGTTAAGTTGTCCAGAGAGCTAAAGGCAAGGATTTTTGTTTTGTTTTTTTTTGTCCACACCACGCGGCATGTGGGATCTTAGTTCCCCCACCAGGGATTGAACCCGCACCCTCTGCACTGGAAGGGCAGAGTCTTAACCACTGGACCACCAGGGAAGTCCCTGAAGGTAAGTTCTTTAAGTAACCAAAGTTTTTTGTTTATTTTAACCATTTCTCTATTAACATGGCTTGCTCATTTAGAGTCATCACTATGAACACCAAAAATTATTTACTGAAGACCTAGGGACTATGAATTGGGAGGTTTTTGTCCCTTCATTAAGTTGCCCCAAATGGTGCTGGATGTGCCCGAGGATGATCTCAAACCTGAATTCTCTGTGTCCTGACTCTCAGGTTGGGCTCTAGAAGACTGAGTCTCAGACAGTTGACATGATGCTGGGGTGACGTCCAAGGTATCATTTCTGATGAGGAAGTATTTACCTTCCCCAAATTCCTGACCTTCAGTAAGAACTGGTTAAGATGTACATCATGTAGAATGTATGCAAACTAAAGGCTCCCATCATGTTCTTTTTTGCAAGAAGAAACCCCTGCAGAGATCGTTTCTTTAATAGTCACCATCATCTACAGGGTGTGATGGGGAATCCCAGTCCTAACTAATCCAATCTTGAGTTACAGAGGAGAAAAGACAAAATTAGATTCTCAAGTAGAGCTTACTGGCTCTGGCAGTCAAATGCCTCACTGAAAATTCTAGAAAACCACAGGAAAAGTCCAGGCTGACAGAGAAAACTGACAACATCAAGATCACTGAAATGTTACCAGGTAACACTTCAAGATAAACTGATCCATGAATTTAACTACTGGTATAACATCTCTGTGTTTCTGATTTGCAAAACTTTTTAGAGTGCCAAGTTCTAAACATTTATATCTGGACTTCAGTGTGTATAAATTTTCCAGAAACCTGAAGCTGTTTAAAGTGCTTACAAACATTTTATTTTTCCCATTTTTGGGGAAGGTCAGTACATTTCAAAACACATCATGTGGTTTCTTGCCTGCTTAACCAAGAGATGCAGGGCCTCAATTTTTCTTCTCTCAGGGTCACGGGCATACCTATGCACACCTTGTACTTGATCACAGAGCAATGAGACAGTGTTCCTTGGGATTTTCTTCCCAGTTGGGTAACTTTAGGAATATTTCTGAATATGTTTTTATCTGTGAAATACAGAACATAATAGTACCTACCTCAGAACGTTAGTGTGACGTTAAAATAGACAATGCAAGTAAACAGACAAGCATGATGTACCCACTAAAAGGAAGACAAACTTTCTTGGCCTCTATATCAATTTATCCTAGATTCTGTGCCTTCTCTAGTTCTTCTGTTTTCTCCCTGATCATGTAGCTGTCATCCAGCTCTTTTCATGTTTCTGGACTACCTGCTCCTTTTAATTTTCCATTTCATATTTACTGTGGGTTGCCAAAATAAATTGCAACTTCTTAGAACTGTGTGTAAAGCAAGAGAAAATAGGCCCTGAATTAGGGCCTCTCCTCTGCCCTAAAATCCTTCCTGAGAGACTTTATGATAGTTATGTCCGGTGGATACTGGATAGTAGTCTACTTCCCTTTCCCAGCAGCCGTGTCCTGGATGGCTGTGATTTCCACAAGTCTGACCCATCAGGTATGATAAAAGACCATGTCTCCATGTCATCTTCCCAAAACATTCCTCACATGATCAATCTTGCCCAAGAATTAGGACCTGGAATCAATGCATACTAATGAAACATAGAATTTTTTCAAAATGTTGTAGGTTAAAGGAAGTCCAAAATTTTACCTATGCAGTATTTTTTATATAAATTTATTTATTTTATTTATTTATTTTTGGCTGCTGGGTCTTCGTTGCTACGTGCAGGCTTTCTATAGTTGTGGAGAGCAGGGGCTACTCTTCGTTGCGGTGCATGGGCTTCTCATTGTGGTGGCTTCTCTTGTTGTGGAGCACAGGTTCTAGGCGCATGGGCTTCAGTAGTTGTGGCATGCGGGCTCAGTAGTTGTGGCTCATGGGCTCTAGAGCACACAGGCTTAGTTGCTCCGCAGCATGTGGTATCTTTCCAGACCAGGGATTGGATGCGTGTCCCCTGCATTGGCAGGTGGATTCTTAACCACTGTACCACCAGGGAAGTCCACAGTAGTTTTTGTTAAAGTACCTGAATCTAGTCAAACTCTTTTTCTTAGAAGGGAGGAGAAACTATTATAAATTGAAAGAGATATAAGAGCTGGACCAACGAAATGCAGTGTGAAGACATTCTTTGAAATCTAATTGGAAGAATCGAACCAAAAGAATCAAAGCATTTTGGGACTTCCCTGGTGGCGCAGTGGTTGGGAGTCTGCCTGCCAATGCAGGGGACACGGGTTCAAACCCTAGTCCAGGAAGATCCCACATGCCGCGGAGCAACTAAGCCTGTGCACCACAACTACTGATCCCGCGTGCCACAACTACTGAAGCCCACGTGCTTAGAGCCTGCGCTCTGCAACAAGAGAAGCCACTGCAAAGAGAAGCCCACGCACAGCAATGAAGACCCAACGCAGCCAAAAATAAACAAATAAAATAAATAAATTTATTTAAAAAAAAAGAATCAGAGCATTTTGATACAATCATGGAGCATTAAACACAAAAGAGGTATTCTATGATATTAAGGAATGATTGTTATTTTTGTTGTGATGATGATATTGTGGTTATTTTTTTTAAATCTTTGTCTATTGAAGATACATACATATATATTCACAGGTAAATGATATGATAATTGTTATTTTTGGTGAAGATGATATTGTAGTTATATATATATATACATATATATTAAGTCTTTTTCTATTGAAGATACATACAGATAAATTCACAGGTGAGTGTTACGATGCTTAGAATTTCCTGTATAGCTCTCCAGCCAAAAAATAATGTGTATGTGTGTGTGTGTTTGTGTTAAAGGGATAGAAAATGAAAATAACAGGATATTGATAAGTCTCGAAGCTGAGGAAGGATATGTAGGGATTTATTATACTCTTCTCTTAACCTTTTGTAAGTTTGAAATTTTTCCAAATGAGCCTTTAAATTTATAGGCTGATACAATTTTAGAATTTCATCTTAGCTCACACATTAAAGTACCATGCTCCCTGGGATGGAAGGCCAACCGAGCCTTCCATCATCACTCATTTAGCACCTACTGCGCCCCCAGCCAGGCAGCTCTGAGACATCAAGCTCATTAGCAACCATTCCTAATGTAGCCTTTGACACTTGGATGCATTTCTTTTTATCTAATCAATTTTGCAAAATCATGATCACCATGAGATTCTTATCTGAGGTTAGCACAATTTGAGAAACAATTCAATGTGTCATTTTTGACCTTGTATCAAATCGCAAGTATTTTAAATTAATATATAGACACATATAAAGGCAGCATCAATTGTTATTAACTAAGTTAATGAAAATTTATACAATGAAACAGCTCACCTCTCTCAATCTTCTTTGGCTTCAGTTCCTTTGGTCTTTCCAATCTGTTAAGCACCGCTAAGGCTATTTTTGGAATCCCTCATTACTTCCAAATAAAGAGTCTCAGTTCTTTAATACTTTGAGTCTAGCAAAAACAGCATGTACCTGAGAATCAGGAAATAGAAACTCATGCCCAAGACTCTGCCAGCATGAAGTTTGTGACTTGAGAAAGTCACTTTTCTGCTCTGAGTCTTGGTCTCCGAATGTAGGAAGTAAGGCTAATTGTACCTGTCACACATTTTATAAGGATTATAGAATATTATACCGACCCCTATATTATGAGGATTACGCAAAAATATACAAGACGTGAAAAGTAATGTTTAATCACTTGAGAGGCAGGAACTGACACCTCAAGACACCTGATACCTCGGTTCAAGCCTTCCTATTCTCACAGCAAAAATATCCACGCCCTGGGCCACCTTCAAGTTCATTTGGATACTGGAGTTCTTGTGCCTTTGAGAACACCGTGAGGGATAGATACAGCGGCAGCATGTCCTAGAGGCATCTGGGGTGATGCATGGCTAGTCTTACACCCAGTTAACCCCAGAGATGGTTAAACAACATTCCCCCACCATGTTCTTCACCTCGGCGACCAGTGATGGTGCCTCACTGCAGCACTGCAACTCAGTGAGGACATATCAGAATTCCGGGGGTGTCTTTGTATAAGCTCCCCTTGATAGCACTTCTCTAAGACTTCCTTTGCTGTATAACGCCAGTACCGCTGATGCAAATTATCAAAGGAAATAAATCTGCCCCTCACATCCCGCACCAAGTCTATGACCGTAGTGCATTCAAGCAACAGACACAAGCATTCACCCCAAGACCATTCTCTATGGGCAAGGAAACCCAATGATCCAAATAAGAGGGGGTCAGGAAAGGGAGTGAATGTCTTATCTAACAGGATCATGAAAACCTTGAAAGTGGCACCCAGGAGGACTGGAGGGGTGTTAAGGATGAATAGAACATTGTATAAAGATGAATAGTGGCCGTCCCTGCAGTGTTGAGTTAAACCAGTGGCCAAGAGCCACCTCGGATAACTTCCCTGGAAACTCAGCCTCATGAGCCGAGCCCTAAAGGACATGGGTAGGCAGGTGGCCTCGGACCTTCAAGTGAATGAGTCTAGAATAAGTGTCAGTGTCTCTGAGCCTACATCTGTTCGCAACACCAGCCTTGAGTCAGCCCTGGTTTGCCCACCCCCAGGCCACCCTCCTGTCCCAGCACCCCCAGGCCTTACACAGCCTCCCAGCGCCCCTTTCCCCTGCCTGATCGGGTGAGACCACTGTGATCTGAGAACAATTCCTTCCACATACATGATACTGGATTTTGGTTCTTTCTAATAAACAGGAGCAGATCTCTACCCGGTCAGCCTGCCCCTTCCCATTCTCACTCTGAATTAGACTTAGAACCTTACAAAGTTGGAGGGGTCTGTAAGAGACCAGATCCCTTGTATCCCTTGGCTCTGTTCTGCTCAGACCCTGAGCAAAAGTCTCGCCATCCCCTCCTCAAACATGAATAATTCCATGTGCATTCTGGTTGCTCTCCAAAGCCTTCTGTGTAGCTTCCCTCCCTGGATTTTCGGTACGCACAGAGCAGTGTTGAAAATACCCAGTCACAGCTGTGATCCGGGCATTTGGAGAGCTCTGGGTTCCACATAGCAAGGTGGGGCGATGGATGGGCCCCCAGACTAGAGCGCATCTGATGAGCTGGAATGAATGCACGGCACCCTCCAACCTCCTGAGTGGAGCGGAACTGTGCAGTCAGAGAACCAGATCGGAGTCGGAGGCAGCTCCAGTTCTGATGAGCGTGGGGTCAACTTCCACCTGGACACGCAAATGAAGGGCACATGGAAGAGAAAATCTCCATGGGGAGATTTTGATCCTCAGGCAGACAGCCAATGAGGAGGCTTCTCTGATGCAAAGAAAATGTGGAGCACAGGCTGCTGCTGCAGAATGCAGGTCCAGAACCTCCCCTTCCATTCCTGACACCTGAACCCTCACCTTGCCCACCCCCTCCCTTTAGGGTAAGAACCTCAGCTGGCAGAGTTAATTACAGACCGAGCCCCTCCTGTTGCAGCCTCTTCTCTGTCCGTTCTACACACTGGGTGGGGGTAGAGGATGCTTTCTTCCAGTATAAGTCCCCAAATAGATACTCTATACAAACATCAGTTAGAATTTTTTTTATCATAGCAGGTATGATAAATAAAACTTTTCCACCTTACGTGTGATGTTGGGGTTTTTCTCCAAAATTAAAACCCCTGGGGACAGATCTCCCCACAGTGTGCTGAGGGCAGTGAAAATGCCCATCATACCCTCATGTGGCCATGACAAACGATGGACAGCAAATAAACTCACAGACAACACTGCAAAATCACCTCTCCCCAGCTTCTCTGAGGGCAGCATCTCCATTCCTGAGCCTCTGGATGGCCATTCCCAGACTCACCATGAGCTGGAAGGATGAAAACATCTCCTGGCCCCAAGGGAGAGAGGCTGGGGTAACTCTGACATTTCAGGCAGCCATTTCAAGAGTCACCAAATCCCAAATCTCAGGGCTCCTCGGGTGTCAGAGGATGTCTATCAAGACAAAGAATCTGCAGAGTAGCGGGCAAAGAGGTAAAGCCTGGGAAGAACAATTTCACCACGATTTTAGTTATGGCTGGGAGAATGCCATAGCATCGTCTAATTGGTGTTAACATTTCATTGCTCCCAAAATATTATTGGGCGAGCATTTTGTCTGGTTTCCTTAAGAAGATAAAAGAAATAGAAGCAGGGTTCACCACTGAAGAAGTTTGCATTTGGCTGGCCAGGAAAAAAGACCCAGGATTAGGTAAAAACCAAAGGTCAAACAGCATAGTAATCCCTGTAAGGTCATTGGGAGGTCTGTGAACCAGACTAGAAGAAGATGCATAAAGAGAAAGCTTGAGCTCATTCAGAGCTACCACTTATTTAGCTATTACTATGTGCCATGCCATATGGTAAATTCCTCACCAGCCTTTGAGAAAGATACTGTTATTATCTCCATTTTACAAAGGAGTAAAAGACACTTAGAAACATTGTCACCAAGGGTCAGCTAGGCCACGATGAAATTAGGCATCACCCAGACCCCTCTGATTCGAAAGCCTGTTTCTCTAACCACCATATTATTATTACCCAGTCTCCCATACTGTTACCATCCTCCAAGAGGCCAAAGGGGAGAGCGAAAGGGCTAAAATGGAGCTGAAGGTAGAAGAGGGGAAGAGATTTGCACAGAGATGGTGTCCTGTCCTAGTTTGAAAGCAAGCATTTCCTTTCTAACTACAATGACCTTCATTTTTTTCCCTGTGCTCATCTACGTTTCCAAAATTTCTCTGATGAACACATAAAGGCGTATAAAAAATTGCAGGCAATATTGTATTAAAATTGTCAGTGGGGCAGATTCGGAGAGCTTTTAAGCAGAGGAATCAAGGTTCGTAACATTCTGCTAATGGCATCACTTCATATCATGGAGGAGAACACTGAGGTCCCAAAACAGGAGATGCCTTGCTCAGCGACACAGTAAGATGAGGGCAAAGGGGTGAGAAACCAGGGATGTACCTGGTGGGGGCTTTTTCCATCTCACCGTGTTTTGCTGAATTTTTCCAACAGGGGAGCATCAGGAAGCCAGGGACAGTTCAGAAAGATTAGCAGGGTGGCAGATTGGAGGGTAGAATGGAATTGGGAGCGGCTGCCAGGAGAGAAACTACTGTAAGAAAGGGATGGTCAGGTTCCAGACTTTGCCTCAAGCGGGAGGCTTAAGGACAAGGGGCAGCGAAGAGAAAATGTCAGAACACAGTGAAGGAAGGCATGACAGAACCCAGAAACTGGGTGTGCCTACAGCATGAAAGAGTGACAAGGGTGAGAGATGTATGTTCTGGAATAGAAGGAAGTGGTGCAGTAGTTGACCTTCCTGACTGGTCTATGACCCAGATATCAACCAATGTTGAACTCCAAAATCCTGAAAGCCAAGAGCAGAAGCACCTGCTGCCTCCCAGTCTGCCTCCACTGCCACAGTTCAGGACACTAAACTGGCAGTTCTCAACATTTCCCTTCAGCTACACGCCCGACATTTGTTATTTCCATATACATGCCCCTCAGATTTTGATGAAATCATAAAAAAAAATTTGTGGAAGTAAAATGCTACCCAATATTTTATTGTTGCAGCTGTTAGAAGAAATTTCATTGTGGGAAGTGGCTGTTGTAAGATAGACCCTGTGGCTCCTGGTGTGTTTATCTGTACCCCTGACCATTTTTCTCCAGTTCAAGAATGTACATCAGAACATAAGTCAGTAAGTTTTCATAGAGACATAATCTTGAATCTAGCTCAATTTATTGAAAAATTGATAAGCATTGATTCTTTCACTATTGTTACAATGAATGACTTGTAAGCCCCACTCTACCTCATCAAGACTGTGTCTCTGGATGGCCCATCTGGGGATCCTTAACCTCCTAGCTATCCCCTGACCTCCTGACCACTAGGGGGCAGTTGCTTAGGCATTTTCCTAACCTGGACACTACCCCGACCTCAGTCATTTTCTGACTTCCCATCTCCTGATAGATGCCTGACACTGTCCATCCCACCGACCCCCAACATTCTGGCTCCATGGATCCACCCTCCCGATCAGAATCATTGACTTTCTTCCATCAACTCATTTGCCCTGATCCTCAACCTCTCCACCCATTCCACCTTGGGCAGGGATAGTATGGTGTCATATGGATTATTCAATATTCTCCATGACATAGTCATTAGTAAGATGGTAAGGGGAGATATTGGTTAATGAAAGAAAGATACAGTAACAGGCAACAGAGAAGCTAGAGCTACAAAATGGCTAAAGGGAATGAAGATAAGAGAGCTTGCAAAACAGTAAACACATAGACTGCAGGCTCCCACTCCCACCTACCTTCTCAAGGGTCATCCCCACATATGACACTCATGCTCTTTCCATAACAATTTCTCGTGCGGCCCCTGGTCTGCCGTGTTACTCTGCTCCAAACAGCTGTGCTCTCACTTTACTTCCCCGGCAGAAATAATTAGGTGAACAATGCATAGCTCAATTCCCTTTGTCCAAACACACTTTAACAATTTTTATATGGTTTCACCCTAACCAACAGCCAATACTCCCCCAGCGCTACTCACTGCTCAGATGGCCCAGTCTCATTTAGATGCAACACAGAGAGAAATGGGATCCCAAATAAGAGGATTCTGTTTTCCAGGAAAATTATGGCTTTGGAGCTTGGAATAATTGATGGCCTTCAAGCAGAGATTTTTCCATTAGGAAACTGGAAATATGCTTATAGGAGGAACTTAAGAAGTCCCAGACATTATTATTAATATTATACTTATTTTATTCTTGTAAGCAAGAGAACCCTGGTATGAATTTATCAAAACTTTCCAAGACCTGTTCACGCAATGACCATATTATCCCAACTGAACTGACCATTAAATATACTTCTGGGAGGAAGAGGACAGAATATTTGAATTCAGGAAGGGTCTTAGGCATAAAAAAGTTAAAGTATATAACTTTTATATCTGTGATCTGAGCACATTTTCCCAACCATTACACAGGGAGAAATTTCCTGGCATAATCATTATTGTCGTTTCCTTCAACTGTTGAATTGACACTTCAGATTTCCACCTTCCACAGTCTTTAAAGGAGGAAGCCATATGTCCTCACCACCTGAGTTATGTAATTTGTAGCTTGAAATCAGTCTTTCTTCCTTTTCTTTGATTGATTTTTATGTCTAAGCAGATTTTTTCGGACACTCTTCAACTTGAATCTGAATCATGGAGCCTGAGAGACCCAGCCAGGTGATGAAAGGGAGAGAGAGTCACACACCAGATTAGAAAGCTTTTCCCTTGTATTCTGTCCCATCAGCAATAGCCCATGCCCACTTCACAAGAGACCTAAGGAACACGCTGAAATAAGAAGGAAAACATTCTTTCCTAGGGAAGGGTGATCTCTCGCAAAGTACCCCTCAGATCACTCTCACTTAAGGTGTTTGCGTAACTGTGAGACAGATGTAAATGAATCGGGGGGAAATTGGATCCACGACTGGACCTTAGAAATAATATCACCACTGTCGTTTCACAGATGAGTAAAACAGGGTCATGGAGGAAAGGCAGGATGTTTGTGCGAGTCAAGGACCCGTGATCACAAAACATCCCCTGCCCCTCCCCAATCCCAATAACTACATCACTTATTCATCCTTCATTCACTCAGTGTTTATTAAGCATCTAATAGGCACCAGGCCTTCATAACCACGATGTGGTTGCTACTGAGGAAGCTGCTGGACTAACAGGGGAGAGAAACACACAACTGCCGGCCCTGTGAGGACAGTGGATTTGAGCCCAGCAGGTCACAGCAGGGAATGCAGATGGAAAGCCATTGCAGTGACCTCTGGGAGCAGTGATGAGGGCCTAAGCCCTGATCATCACAACAGAGAGGAAGGGAGGAGCTCAAGAAACATTTCGCAGGTAACATAGCAGACTTGCTGATTGACGGGATGAGGGAGGTAATGACAAGGGGGCTTTTGAATGCAACCCCCCAACCCGGAATTTCCTTGTCTTGAGTGTCTGGTCACCTAAATAAGAATTGGGATGTAGTGAGGAAAATTGGCAGGTTATCCAGAATGAAAGTTAAAATGGGAAAAGTAAGAGAGAGCCACACACAAATACCGTGAAAGGGGACAGGAAGGAGAGATTCGCTCCAACTGGGAAGGCTTCCTGACAGAAGTGACCTCTGGGGCTTCCCTGGTGGCGCAGTGGTTGGGAGTCCGCCTGCCGATGCAGGGGACACGGGTTCGTGTCCCGGTCCGGGAGGATCCCACATGCCGCGGAGCGGCTGGGCCCGTGAGCCATGGCCGCTGAGCCTGCGCGTCCGGAGCCTATGCTCCGCAACGGGAGAGGCCGCAACACTGAGAGGCCCGCGTACCGCCAAAAAAAAAAAAAAAAAAATGACCTCTGAACAGAGTCCTGAAAACGGAGTGGGATTTGAAGAGGTGAGAATGGGAGGGCAAGGCATTCTGGGTAACAGCCCGAATGAGCAAGAGGAAGAGTGTTTGGGGGATGAAGTGGAGCCCAGTGTGGCCCAAACAGAGGATGGGAGGGATGCACCACGGGAGGCATACCTGGCTATGGCGCCCACATCCCGTGTGGGGTTTCAAAAGCCAATAGGAAGGGTTTGGATTGTCCCCTGGGCAGGGGGGCGAGCAGGAAGGTGACAAGATCAAAGCAGAGCTTTGGAAGATACTTCCCCAATTTTTTCAGAGTTAGTGAGATTTACATCATCTTTCTGAGCCTAATCCAAAAGCAGAGGAGTCAATTCTACTGCTTTGGAGGCTTCAAAATGAATAGAAATGAAATTAAATAAAATCCTTTCCACATTCCTCGGGTTGGCGTGTCTCCAAAAAGAGCAGATAGAAAGAGGGAGCAAGGATAATGTTTGCCCTTTTACACTGCACAGTGATCAAGCTGCCCCACGGAGCTTCCTAGGTGTGTCTCGGATAAACTGATGGACATAAAGGAGTACCTAGTGACCAGAGAGACAATGTCCACCCTCCGAGGAAAGGGAGAGCTTTTCGGAGAAGGCGGCATGAGGAGGTGGCCTTCTGGAGTCCTCTGACAAAGACTTGCAGGTGGAGAGAGGCGGTGGAGTGGAGGAAGACATCGCCTCGCTTCTGGCAGTCCTGGCTCCATCCAGGGAAGGAGCTGGCCAGCGGACAGGGGTCTCATGGCACTGAATTGGACCCAGCCAGTTGGCACTGGGTTTGTGCAAGTGAGATGCAGGATTACAAAGGAAGGGAATGAAGTATCTGGGATGAGAAAAGCCCTGGGAATCCTGCAGAATGGAATGCAGTAAGTGCCTCAGTGTCTGGTGTCCTAGCACAGGTTGCACCCCAAATCCAAAGTCTGGCATCCTTGAGGTCACCAGCCAAGTGAAACTGACCCACTTACCTGTCAGTCTCTCTTCCTCAATTTGAGACTCCCTGGCAACAGGGACCTCCAAGACTGGTACCTGGTCTCCATCTTGGTGTTAGACCTCACACAGCACCTGTCTGGTAGAAGCCAGACAGACTGGCTGACTCAGATGGCGAGAGAGAGGGAGCTGGGCAGGAAGGTGAGAGCTGCGAACAAATTATGCCAACAAATTAGTGTCTGTTAGTAATGGGTAACTTTAACGAATCATGTCAATACAAAATATTCTACTGTAATCCTAGTTACATGTGTATGTATATATATGATTACATACATACATCATATATATACATACATATGTGTGTATGTATATATACATACATATTTGTGTGTGTGTGTGTATATATATATATATATATATATATATATATATATATGACAAAGTGATTAAATTATGCTATTTCTTAGTCTATTTTTTTGTCCAAATCTTAATTGCTGTTTTGGAGTAGTTTCTTTATTAGGCTTTATAATTTTTATGGGAGTAAATGCTGCAAACCCTGTAGTGGAGTTTGGAATTTTTGCACACCCACTGCATCATCGACTGTTTGTACTCCTGGCAACTCTGACCCAGTTTCCCTTTATGAACATCAATTTGCCCTAATTTGCTTGTTGGAACCATCAACCAGAATGACATCCTCTGCCCTGGCTGAAGGGTTGGGGCCATCATCAAGGCCAGACAAACTAACTCTCTCTCTTTGGGGACTTGGTGTCAGGCAGAGTGATACTGGAAAGAAATAAATTATTAGACTTTTATTAAAAAGAATATCAACTATACTTCTCACACAAAATAATTCATAATATTTAAAAAGAAAAAAAAAGAACAGTGATGCCACATCACTCCTGAGTCTGCAGGGGAATTGTTAGGAGGACTGTGATTGCCAAAATCACAGACAGGGAATGAGGGTGACAGTGACGCAAGTGCTGTGACTCAGCTCTGTACTGTGGAGAGATCGAGGGGCCGGGAATATGGCCACCCTCCCTTTCTTTCACCTTCCTCCTGTCTAAAACTTTGTGATATAAGCCAACAAAGTCTTAGTCACTGATTACATGGGGATAGAGAAAGTCATAGAAGGACTTGTCTATATCTAGACAAGTTATAATCCTTGTCTTTTGTATTCATTCCTACCACATCAGGCGTGATGAATATACGTATTATACAATTTAATACAACAAACCCACCATGTAGGGTCTATTATGCACATTTCAGAATATAATTGGGGAAATAAGGCACAGGAAGACCACAATTCCCTAGCCAAATTCTGACATGAGTGTAGCACACCACAGAAATAATTCTGTCGGTAGATGAAGTTGTTTGGCCGTTGGGGTTATCTTATAGCCCATAGGGGTTCTTTGTAGATACAATGTGCTAAGTAAGCATTTATCCATAAAACCCTAATATATTAGGCACAAAACAACAAAACAAACACACCAGGTTTTATTAACTATTGGGTAGTTAGTAGGAAATTAACTAACCAGTACTCAGAGATTAATATTGAAGGCAACACCACACACTGGGCTGCATACTGAACTTATGATTCACAAGAATGAATGTCCTCATGTCTGTTATATCTCATAAGGAATAGGAGGATAGAGTAACTGCTGGGTATGGGGGTAATATATGGGCTGGCCCTCTGATGTGCCACTGTCCCCTTGTCAGCTGCTCATATCAGAGTCCTGGCAGGGGGATCATATTTGAAGGCTGGGCCTGAGGGAGTGGCACCTTCAGAAATGCCAGGCCTATTTCCTTAAGTGATAAGAAATATTCAGAGACTTCCCTGGTGGCACAGTGGTTAAGAATCCACCTGCTAATGCAGGGGACACAGGTTCGACCCCTGATCCAGGAAGATCTCACATGCCGCAGAGCAACTAAGCCCACGCGCCACAACTACTAGAAGCCCACACACAGCAACGAAGAGTAGCCCCTGCTCGCCGCAACTAGAGAAAGCCCGCGCAGCAATGAAGATCCAATGCCGCCAAAAAATAAATTAAAAGAAAAAGAAAAGAAATATTCAAAACCTTTGGTTCCTTCATCCCTATGGAAGTGCCTGTCAGGTAAGTCCTGGATTCCTATTGTTTACTAATCCAGACTCTCCAGCCTTCCCTGTGCACCTGTAAACTCCAGGTAGCCACATACATTAGCCAGACTCAGTTTCTGTTGCTTGCAACCAAACACCTGCTTCCTGGGGGCCCCAAATTAGAACTAAAGAAACAAACCATCAGGCTACCAATGGAGGCAACAGTCACCCTCAGCATATACTGTAATCTTGAACAGGTGGAACATTTAAGTCTCTAGAACACCCTTCTTTCAATCAAAAACCATCGAATGAGCACCCACTATGTTCAGCATCCCATGACAACCATTTTCAGAGAAACAGACAATAAAAAACCATTTTGTCCTGTACTACCTGCCCTGTTCTTGAACATTTCCTTCGGGTTACAGGGCCCACAGGAGCTGTTGGCACAGATTATGTTTCAGTCAGTTTTCCTGCAATTTAGTATTAAATAATTCCCTAAAACATGCTAAGTAGGGCAACATGCTGCTTTGATTGTTGTAACCCTCTTGTTGCAAGATTTTGGAATGTATTTTCTTGGAGGCTGAGTTGAGCAAACACAGACTACCTAAGGGGTTAGTATGGGAAGCACAGAATTGAAGTGTTTCTAGAGGGGAAAAAAGTAATACACGTTTGAGCATTTCAGTCTAACAAAGTGGAGCACAGTGGAAAGGTACAGGTTTTTCACGCTTTTAGTGACCATCATAATATTAGCGTCTTTTTCTTGAGTGCTCACTCACTATATACCTGAAGCTATTTTAGGTTCTTTTTATTTGTTATTTCATTTAATCCTCGCTAGTGGCTCTGAGACGTTGAGCAGGACAAGCAGGGAAGCAGGGATTTAAATTCAGGTCTTTCTCCATAAGAGAACAGACTGGTGGTTGCCAAGGAGGAGTGGGTTAGGGGAGGGATGGGATGGGAGGCTGGGGGTTAGCAGATGTGAGCTTTCATATAGAGAATGGGTAAACAACATAGTCCTACTGTATAGCACAGAGAACTATAGTCAATATCCTATGATAAACCATAATGGAAAAGAGTCTAAAAAGAAAAGAATGTATACGTATGTATAACCGAATTGCTTTGCTGGATCGCAGAAATTAATACAACATTGTAATCAACTATACTTCAATTTAAAAATCGAAAATAAATCAAATAAATAAATAATTAACAAATTCAGGTCTTTCTGATGCCAAAGCCTAGGGCTTTCCCAGCCTCCCTAGATAATCCTCATAATAAGTGACTTTTTGTGATTTGTGGTACCTCCAATTTGGTTTCATACAACCCTCTCTTTTTATAAATGAGAACAGTGAGGCCAGGGGGCTCTTGACTAGCATCAGAATAAGGACTAGAATTTGGGTGTCCTGAACCCCAAACCATTTCCCTTCCCACGACCTCCCCCTACAAGAAACCCTCCCTAAATCCATCATGGTGCTTATTAGCTTATTAGTCCTTGTTATTCCAATCCTACAAATAACAAAACTCATATGAGGCATGCATGAACCCCCGTTCCTCTTTCCTTCTCCCCTATGTTTCTATCTTTGCAGCTTCTCATTTGAATCACCTCCCTGTTCCTCCTGCCCTTTCACCAGAGCAGCTGTGGCAGGCCCGTTTTGGAGCCTGGAGTCATTCGGGAGTGACCAGGACAGTGGGAAAGCCAGAGAGAAGCCGAGCAGGGCTGGTTTCAAGGACAAAGGAACGGCTGGTTCCTGGTACTGGAGGTGGCCACTGCCAGACTGGCGAGGGCAGAGCAGGCCCTGGGGAGCGAGAGGGCGCAGACGTCTGGCTGCAACTGTGCAGCAGCCAGCAAGACTGGAGCCTGACAAGGCTTAACTGTCCCCCTAGCGCTGTGGATGGGATGAACAGGTGTCCCGACAGCTGATTGGGCAGCTAGGTTCCTAACAGGGACATGGGGCGGAGTCAACTGGGCAGGGAGTGGAGGTATTTATTCCTAGATGGATAGGAACACTTGACCTGCAGCCAGTCAGAGGCTAAAGGCAGCATGACGAGGGGCAATGGTACTCAAAGAGTGGTCCTTACTTGAAGAGCATCAGCATCTCCTGGGAGTCTGTCAATATGCAAATTATCAGGACCCACCACAGACCTACCATATCTGTCAATATGCAAATTATCAGGACCCACCACAGACCTGCTTTTTAACAAGATCTCCAGAGGATCCCCATGCACATTAAAGTTTGAGAAATGCTGGTTGAGAACAGCAGTTCTCCAAGTGTGCTTCCCAAACCAGCAGCGGCAGCAGCTTAGAGTTTGTGAGAGGCACATTGTCAGGCCCCATTCCCAGACCCTGAGGATGGGACTCAGCAAACCATCTGAATGAGCCATCCAGGTAGCTCTGAGAGGCACATTAAAGTTTGAGCAGCACTGATTCAGGGTATAGCTTATGCATTCTGGAACAAGGCAGTTTGGATGGATCTCCAGAAAGCTGTCCTGATTGCCGCTGGAAGAAAGTCCCAGGACACTGGCTCTAGACAGTTGTATCTCCTGCTCTCCCAGCCTCCTGACACACACTTACCCACAAAGATCAGATCCAAAATTTGCGCTTTCCTAGCTGACTCCGAGATTCCCAAATTTCACACCTGAGCCGGTTAGAGGTCACTGAATCAAGTAATTGGTCAATCCAAACTAGTGTAACATATTCAGGCAAGCTGGACCCCAAAAGAAAACAGATAAGCCAAGATAGGTAATCCAGCTGGGGTCTCCCTGTCCTTCAGAACCAGATATGACCAGTTAGAACTTCAGTCCTTGACCTGTAGAAATCCAGGTTCTTCTCCCAAGATTTCGAGTGTTCCTGAAAAGTTTATAATCACAGCATCCCTTCCAGGTTCAAGTTCCTGTAGCTGAATCAGGTCAGCAGATGGATAACCTCACTCCCCCTTGCATGCAGCTCCCTGAACCCCACAGCATGAATCTGGACAAGGGATCCAGTGCACTGGTGGTGTCTGTGGATTTGAAAAAAAAACTCCCATTGGAAGTAGCAGACTTTCCAAAGGTCCTGGGAAAGGGGGTGTATGTCTCAGAAATGCAAATCATTTCTAACTGAGTAACATCATCCCCATTCTTAAAAGCCTCAGAACATACCATGATGCCCTGACACTGTCTCCTATCTCTTTTCACCCCCATCCTATCTTCTCTCTGCTCCTCTCTTCCCCCTCACTGCCCCCACCCCATCACCAAATTGCTACTTATTTATAATGCAGAGAAATTTGTCTCTTGACTCTCACTAAAGTGTGCCCTCATCTTCTATACCGAGCAGGATATTTTCCTAAATAAAATATTTTCTTTCCTAAGAGTAATTCCAGTGTCAACTAAACCAGACAGACAGACAGATGAACAGCACGAGTTTTTGCTCCACTAAAGCACACAGTCCCTCCGCCTTCCCGTTCTCTCCTTTGAAGAGTCTTCATCATCTCTTTTTGTCCCATTTTCTTAATCTAACTCTGAGATCACTTCTTTCATTGATAATAATTCTGGTTATTTTCTCTCCTTCCTTTGTCTGAGACCTCTTTCTTAGCTCTTCTATTCCATTACGCACATCACAGTCCAGAATTATACAACTTTCATCTGTGAATCCTTTCCATGGCAGCTGGCAGCTTTATACAAAAGCCAAAATCTGGATATTCTTAGTGTAAAGGCTGGGGTTCCCTTCTAACATCGGGGGGCTTAGGAATCCCAAGTGGAAGGGAACTCTGTCCGCAATTCCCGCTCTCCTTTTCATTCCAAACACCAGCCTCCTAGCTTAGGACCCTCACTATCCTTTCCTCGACTATTACAACAGCATCGTTAATGATGTCCCCGATTTGGTCCCTACTCCACCCACTACCTCCAGGTCCCCATTGACAGTCAGTCTCATGCTCACAAATCTTCAGTGGCTCCCAGTGGCTTATAGAACAACACTAACCTTCCCCCAGCTCAAGTCTCCTACTGAAATAAGAATGGAGTGTCAGAAGGAAGATGGGAAAAACAGAAAGCTGGACAGAGGAAGAGACAGCACTGATGTCTCAGCATGGAGGGAGGAAGAGGCAGAGCTGGTACCCACAGAGGACAGTAGAACTCAGGGTGCCAGCCATAACGGTGACCCGCAGGAGAAGGGTTTGAGATGCCTGGGGCCACCTTGGCAGTCACTGAGAGTCAGCTCAGGAATCAGACCTCTGGGTACTCTTATTATAAAAAATCCGGAATAAGAGAACAAGTGGAGATAGATGTTGGACATGGGGTATGTAGAAAAATGAGCCAGGTCAAAGGCCAGTTTGCCAAGGGAATTTAACCTGCACTCTCTAATGCAATGACTCCATTTTGTCTTGTTATACTCCTTTGAGTCAAAGAGCTATATGAATGGCCAGCTTTGGGACCTTATTTCCAGAATAAACTCCACTTGGTTCACTCTTTCACCTGAACATAGTGTAAAGGTTTTATTTAGCAACGATATTTGTGCCTCTTTCTTTTGGTTGTCTACCTGTGGCCTGTGCTTCGGGACCCATGCTGCCCCAGACAGAAAGCTCTCCAAGGTCAGGTATTCCACCTTATGGGTTAAATTGCTGTGTGTGGCCCTGTTTCAGCCCACGAACTGTACGGCATCATTTAGATTTTACTAATGAAGGGCTGGGAGCAGCCAAAGGAACCATCTGAGGGGCTGGGAAGATGCTAGATAAGAAGAGCCTTTGGCCCCCTATAGTGAGAAATCATTATTTTTCGTGTGTTTAAGGCCAAATCTAAGTCCAGGGAAAATCTGGTGAGTGGAATATCGAAAAGCACGGATGAGATGGAGAGAAAGTCGCAGCTATTTGTCCGGGAGGTGATGGGGCGAAGCTGTGGTTATTTCAATGATGGAAGGAAGGAAAACATTGCCCGGGGAGACTGGTAAGGAGGACAGGTGTTCTGCAGGTGGGAGCAAGCATGGACCAGGTTTGGATTCAGAGAGACTTAGATTTGAATCCCAACTCTTGTTATTTTCCCGAGTTTTGTCTAGCTCCATTTATGTAATCTCAGTTTCCTCATCTGTGAAATGGGAATCCAAGCACCTGTGCCAAAGATTTGTGGGAAGATTAAAATGGGATAACAGGCATGAAAGTAACAAGTATCTGGTCCACATCAAAAAGTGCTGTTTCCTTTCTTCCCTCCCTCCTTCTTTCCTCCTTCCCTGCCCCCATTCCATTAAACCAGCTCCTAGAAAGCAGTGCACTGGCAATGAAATAAGACCACATTTGTCCTCCCCCAGAAGCATGTCACCAACAAACTGACAAAGATTTGAGGACTTCTAAATAATCCTATAGGAGCTATCCAGGGTGAAAAGAGAAATCGCTGAGAAACCAATTTCATCCTCGGCTTCCAAGGGATTATAAGCAGTGGTGAGGAATAAGTATATAAAGATGACTGGCATTACAATAGCCCCATTCATCCACCAACATTTTCAAAGTAGCTCAGAAATTTTTCCAAAATCACATTTCATCCCTCTCCCAAGAAACAAGCATTTTGCTAATCTGTGAAATGATATCTCCACCATTCCGCTTGTAAGAAACATGGCATCCACTGGGCTGCCTCAGAGACACCACAGGGAACAACATTCACAGGGATTTGGAGAGGGTCAGAAGAGGTAGGACACGATGACTTGCCTGGGATCTAGCCAGGATGTCAGAAGTAACCGTTCCAAACTTTGGCAATGGCTGTAGTGTTACATGCAAGATGTCCCCAAACAGACAGGGCACCCTGTGAGGTACCTCCATCCCCTGACTTCCATATGCTTCTCCCTCACAGAGCTGAGCTGAGATGTGAGCCTTAAGAGCTGTCTTGTGGACCATTTGCTTCAGTTCACTTTTCTGTGGGCATCTAGGTTGAGAGCAGCCTGCTGATGACCCCGTGTAGGCAGAGAAACAACTTCGCTGGCAGGAAAAACACAATGTCTGCATCTGGCAAAACACAGACTCCCAGCGGGTACTTCAAGGAGTTCCTCTGTGACTCAGAGAGGAGAATGTCACCTCCTGAGTCACCAGTGCTGTCCCAGCCAGCTGGCTCTGCCTCTCTCCAAAATCTCCTCCTCAGACCCTGACAAGCCCTTCAGTGAGACCACCACCAGAGGCCACCAGGAGATGCTGAGCTGGTGTTGACAGACGCAGAGGAGTACTTCTGACTATCCTAGTTCAGTGAAATGATTGGGATACATTCCTTTTTGTTGGCATAATCCATTTTGATTAAGACATCCATCAAGAGCAGGCTTGAAATTGTCCTCTAGCAAACAGGGTCATTTTGGCAAAAAAAAAAAAGTGGACAGAGGACCCCTCCTGCAGTGGGAGCCCCTGGTCTGTATGCCTTCTGGTCTGACTGCTCCAGATACTGCTCCAGATGACCAAACATCTGGGACAGCCCAGCCGGTTAAACGCTGAACAGTACCACCACGTGGGAATGACAGAGACCCAGAATAAGTGCATGAGGGAAACCGCAGACAAACTGGAACTTAGTTCAGGAAAAGAGGCTCTTGGTTAAACTATTTTAGCTTTCAGATGGACTTGTGGCTTTTGATTTATTAACTCGTATGCAACGTGTGTTTATGGAGTGCCGGGAAACACCAGGCAGAGAGAACACGGTACAGCAGAAAGAGAACAAGCTTTGAAACCTCAGTCTGGCCTCCCTCTCCTTCAGTCTTCTTATCAGTAAAATGGGGATAATACCATATCTGGCATGTAGGCTTGATGCCAGGATTGAACATTACTGTGGACTACATTACTGGCCTCATTCTTCATTTCTCCCTCATGCTTTGCCATGTGAGTTTGAAACACCCCCTACCCACCCACCACACCCTCCCCTTGACGCCCCACCCCTTGACTTTGGGTTTGGCCATGTCACTTGCTTTGACAGATTGAATGAGGTGAACATGACAGAGTACCAATTCCTAGCATAGGTCATGGAGGCCCTGCGTGTTTCCACTTGGCCACTTGTCCCCCTGTCATAGCCAAGAGAAGAGCATGCCTTGGCTGGACTCCTGGTCCCAGGACGATGAGAGACACATGGAGCAGAGCCACCCCCATGACCAGAGCCTGGAAAAGAGCCATCCTGGTTAACTCACAGACCTTCAACAAGAAAAACCACTCAACCAAGCCCAGCCCCAGTCAACTGAGATCAGCAAAAACCTAGAAAATATGAACAAGAATAAATGATTGACTTTAGGTTTTGTTTGTTCTTCTTTCTCTAGTTGTTTTAGGTGTAAGGTTAGGTTGTTTATTTGAGATTTTTCTTGTTTCCTGAGGTAAGATTGTATTGCTGTAAACTTCCTCAGAAGCAACCTAAATGTCCATTGATAGAGGAATGGATAAAGAGGATGTGGTACATATATACAATGGAATATTACTCAGCCATAAAAAAGAATGAAATAATGCCATTTGCAGCAACATGTATGGACTTAGAGATTATCATACTAAGGGAAGTAAGTCAAAGACAAATATCATATAATATCACTTATAATCTAATCTTAAAAATGATACAAACAAACTTGTTTACAAAGCAAAAACAGACTCACAGACTTCAAAACAAACTTATGGTTACCAAAGGGACAAGGTGAGGGGGAGGGATAAATTAGGAGTTTGGGAGTAATATTACATGCTGCTATATATAAAATAGATAATCAATAAGGACTACTGCATATCACAGGGAACTCTACTCAATATTCTGTAATAAACTACATGGGAAAAGAATCTGAAAAAGAATGGATATATGTATATGTATAAATGAATCACTTTGTTGTACACCTGAAACTAACACAACACAGTAAATCAAGTATACTCCAATATAAAATAAAAGTTAAAGTAAATAAATAAATAACATCCCTGAAACAGAAAAAAAAAAAAAGAATAAATGATTGAGGCTTTCTTAAGCTATTGAGCTTTGGGATGGTTTGTTATACAGCATTACTATTGCAATAGCTAACCGATAGGCTTGTATCTATAAACACACACTCATAAAGCATCTCCCATAGAACCAACTGTATAGTGGACGCTCAATAAATAGTAATTTCCTTCCCTTACCCTACTACGTTTCAAACACTGTGCTGTACAGTGGGAATACGGAGAAAAATAAACCTCAGAGGAACTTCCAGGTTGGTGGAAAAAGAACTATAAGACATCAGTTCAAGTCCTAGGCCCCTTGTAAAACATTAACAGGAGCCATGGAAAAGAAAAGCAATGAGCAAATGCCTTCTCTTCCTCAATTTTTCCCTGAAATGTGATAAAATTGATGTTCCCCCAAAACAGATTTCTATTTCCTGAGACCACGTCTATCAGATATTTTTATGACTTTAGAAAGAAAGACTCCTTCAAGACGGGGAGAGCTTTTTGGGTTGTGTCTGTTCTTTGCCTTATATTAAGTCTCTGATGGAGACTCCTCGGGAAGCAGCCTGGTTTTGGTGGGGTCAGAGAATGTTGCAGAGCCAGCTAACGCGAGCTCGAAGCAGAAAAGGCCTTCAAGGGAGATAAAAGGGCTTTTTTCTTTATCAATGTTGAAGAAAGTAGTTCAAAACTGGATCTATTTTTCTGAAGACAAAAGCATACTCTCTGCAGCTGCCTACCCTCATGAAAGGAAACAGTTCTTGATAGGGACTTTGTCTGCCATGGTAGAATCAAATCCACTAGCAGGTAAAGCACGAAGATACTAGGGATTTTATCTCTAACCATGTAATACCTGTCATTGAACGTTCATCCAGTAATGGGACAGCCCAAGAATACCCTTCCGTGTCCTTAAATCTCTCCTGTCAGGGAAGCTTTAAGGATCGTTCCTATGCTTTACCCCTTTGAAATGACCATTCAGTGGTTTGCTGTGAGAATAGCCTCGGCCTGACAGAGAATTATTGGCTTTTTACTTGTCAGCTCCGAGGAAATGGCTATGTGATAACTGGCAGCCGAGGCAGCTGGCAGACAAAAGGGCACTGAGATGTGAAGCTTAGAGTCCACAGGGAATGGTGTTGTCCAGAATACACTCCTGCCTCTGCTCCAGTGAGGGCTGGCCACCACCAGTAGAAGGACTTGGCTTCGGAGAAAGGACTCGAAGATGTATTTGCATGACCAGACTCAGTTCAGGAAAAGTCAGAGCCGTGGACAGCATTTCCCTGTCACTCTGATGAACAGAGAATTCCCTTCCAGCCATGTGGCTCTGCCCGTGTCATCCTTATGCTATGGACTACATAACACTCTCCCCTATGTCAGTTACCTGAAGCTTTGCTATTTATATCACCCCCATGTGATTTATCATGTTACATATTAGACCACATGAAACTGCAGCTATTTGATTAGTTTGATCAACCAAAACTTCAATTTCAAGGAAAGTGTTAATTTCTTGTTAGGTTTTTTTTTTTTTTTTTTGAGTTGTGTTGGGTTTTCGTTGCTCCGTGCAGGCTTTCTCTAGTTGTGGCAAGCGGGGGCTACTCTTCGTTGTGGTGCGCAGGCTTCTCATTGCGGTGGATTCTCTTGTGGTGGAGCACAGGCTCTAGGTGCACGGGCTTCAGTAATTGCAGCACATGGGCTCAGTAGTTGTGGCTCACGGGCTTAGTTGCTCTGCAGCATGTGGGATCTTCCCAGACCAGGGCTCGAACCTGTGTCCCCTGTGTTGGCAGGCGGATTCTCAACCACTGCACCACCAGGGAAGCCCTTGTCTGGTTTTTTATACACAGTAAAATTCAAACTTCTTTATACACAGTTCTATAAGTTTTGGCAAATGCACAGTCAATACCTACACCCACAATCAAGATATAAGACATTGCCGGAACCCCAAAAAATTCCGATGCCCCTTTGTAATCAGTCCCCTCCCCCCACACCCAGACCCTTGCAATCACTGATCAGTTTGCCATTCCTATAGATTTGCCTTCTTTAGAATGCCATAGGGATGGAGTCATACTGTAGGTAGCCTTCTTTGACTTAGCGTCATACACTTGAGATGCATCCATGTCATTGTGGATATCAGCAGTTTGTTCCTATTTATTGATGAGCAGAATTCCAATGTATGGATTCACCACATTTTTTATTCCTTCGCCAGTGGACAGACAATTGGGTTGTTTCTAGTTTGGGATGGTTATTAATAAAGTCACTATAAACATTTGCCAACAGGTTTTTGCGTGGCTCAATATTTTCATTCCTCTTGGGTAGATACCTAGCAGGGGCCACTGGGTGGTAAAATAAGTGTATGTAACTTTATGAGAAATTGCTGAACTATTTTCCAAAGTGATTGTTCCACTTTGCATTCCCAGCAGAAGCTTCTGAGGGTGCCAGTCCCACATCGTCGCCAACCTTGGTCAGGCTGGCAGGGACTGGGGACGGTCAGCCGTTCTAATGGGTATTGGAGTGGCAGCTGACTGTGACTTTAATTTACATTTCCCTAATAACTACTAATGCTGAACAACTTTTCATGTGCTCATTTTCTACCCATATGTTTTCTTTGGTGAAGTATCTGCTCAGGTCTTTTGCCCATTTTTTAAAAAAAAACTGGGTTATTTGCTTTCTTATTTTGAATCGTTACAGTCCTTTATTCAAGGTCTTTATTCACAAAGTTAATACCAGAATACTAGTCCCTTACCAGATAGTAGGTTTGCAAATATTTTCTCCAAGATTGTCTTGTCTTTTCATTTCCTTAGAAACAGTGTCTTTTGGGAATTCCCTGGCGGTCCAGTGGCTAGAACTCCACACTTTCACTGCTGAGGGCCCGGGTTCGATCCCTGATTGGGGAACTAAGATCCCAGAAGCCCCACAAGCCACATGGCATGGCCAAAAACAAAAACAAACAAACAAACGAAAAAGAGTGTCTTTCGAAAAGCATAAGTTTTTAATTCTGATGAAGTCCAATTTATCATTCTTCTTCTATGGTTCATGCTTTTTGTGTCCAATATAAGAAATCTTTGCCTAACCCTGGATCACAAAGGTTTTTTCCTATGTTTTCATCTAGAAGTTTTATAGTTTTAGGTTTTACAATTACTATGATTCATCTTAGTTAATTTTTGCATAGGGTGCAATGTACGGTTCAAAGTTCATTTTTTGGCATATAGATATCCAGTGTTTCCAGCATCATTTGTTGAAGAGGTCAGCCTTTCTCCATCTCACTTCCTTGATATCTTTGTCAAAACCAATTGACCATATATGTGTGGTCTATTTCTGGACTCTATTCTATTCCATTGATCTATGTGTCTATCCTTTTTCCAATACCACATGGTGTTGATTACTGTGGTTTTAGAGTATGTCTCAAAATCAGGTGGTGGGAGTCCTCCAAATTTGTTTTCTGAGTGTTTTTTTTTTTCAGAGTTGTTTTGGTATTCCAGTTCCTTTGCTTTTCCATATGCATTTTAGAATCAGCTTGTCGATTTCTATGAATAAGCCTGATGAGAGAGTGACTTACCCAAGGTCACACCATTCATATACATTAGAGTCAGCTTAGTCTCAAATCATTGTTATGGATCCAAGTTCATGATTTGATAGTGGGCCCCACACAGAAGACAGGGAGAGCATCATTATGGCAAGGTCCTGCAGAGCTCACCAAAGGTCAAGAATTCTGGCTCTCAGTACATTCGGAAGAAAACTAACCCTTGCCTTCAGTCTCTTAGCCCCTGACTGGCCTTATCAGAGCAGGGAGGATAATTGGATATTGTCTGGAACAAATCAGACAGTCATAGACCCATTGTCTGGGGAGCCAAGGTGAAGCCCTGGCATCTCGTGGAGCCAGGATTCCCAGCTTTAATAAGCCCTGTGCTGTTGACAAGTCTACTCAAGCAAGTTTCTGTCATGCTTTTCTGGTTAGCATTCTCAGTCTCCACTGGTAAGGAATCCTAGCTCTGCACTCTCTTAGCTGGTGCTCAGACACCCTTCCCACCTGCTCCAGTCCTCTCCACCATCTCTGCCACCCTGTCATTGGCTGGGGCTCTGAAGCAATGAGTGCTCAGGACAGAGCGCTGCTCCCTGTGCCTGGGTCTATCCCTATGGCTGGCCGCACCCACAGGGCTGTTCCTCTTACCTCTACCCACTTCGCAAATCAAGCCCAGCTTTATTCTTCCCCACTGGACAGCTTCTAAAAAATATCCCTTTGAGCAACCCACTACCTCACAGCCAGGAGGCAGACTACGATAGCAGTTCATTTCAGAGCTGGGATTTGGAACCAGGTAAAACTGTGTTTGCATCTCAGGTCTGTATTCTGGGGCAAGATATGTAATTTTCTGAGTCTCTGTTTCCTCCTTTGTAAGACGCCCCACAGGGCTGCCAGGAGAACTCAAACGAAAGAAGGCATTTGAAGTGTCTGACACAATTGCAGGCACATACCTGGTGGCAATCAGCACTGTGGTGGCCCCTCTACCCCAGACCACCATCCAGGCCTGCCCTCTTTCCCCACCAGCCCTTTCTACTAAGAAGGCGGCCCTCCTACAGAACCCCACATTGCATCACCAGCTGCAATGTCTTCTCCAGCCAGCCATGTGGAAACAAACCTGGAAATATTCAGCTGCAGAAAATTCAGCAAATCCTCCATCACAAGAACAGCACGTCTCTCCCCCATAGATCCCTCATGCTGACTTGATTGAAGAAAAATGGGTATTTATTTTTCATGATCCAGGAAAAAAAAAAACCCTTTGGCACTCAGAGAAAGGGACTCAAGGCTAGTATCTGACTCTATGGATAGCTTATTCACTTTTATGAGTGGCCAGTGAGAGAGCTTGTCTCCATCCCTGGAGGACCTTAATGAGTGTTTAGTTCTCATTTTCTGACTTACAGCAGAGCCAGACAAGAAGCTCACCTTCATTGCCAACAACGGTACCATTGGCATGTGAACAGAAAAGCTTGAGACTGTTTTCTGATGGTGGTGGTGGCCAGTGCCAGTCCACCCGCCCTCTGGGCTCCCCTTGACCAGAGATAGGCACTGATGAGGAGGTGGCTTGGGCCACAGATGGAAGCTGAGGCCACACCACACACACAGGGATCATGCCTGCCATTTCGGTGTGTTCCCACTGAGCTCTGACCACGTGACAACAAGTGTGCGTCCTGCTTGCTGAAGCAACCAGAGTGGGCCGTTCTGCAGGGGAGGGGTCACTGGAAGACCTCAGGAGCTAGAAACAAAACTGAACCCAGAAGTCACAGCAAGGACAAAGCCAAAGTCTCAAAACTGCATATACAGGGCTCCCCTGGTGGTGCAGTGGTTGAGAGTCCACCTGCCGATGCAGGGGACATGGGTTCGTGCCCCGGTCCGGGAAGATCCCACGTGCCGCGGAGCAGCTGGACCCGTGAGCCATGGCCGCTGAGACTGTGCATCCCGAGCCTGTGCTCCGCAACGGGAGAGGCCACAACAGTGAGAGGCCTGCGTATCGCAAAAACAAACAAACAAACAAACAAACAAAAAACCCCTGCATACACAGCCTGAAGGAGAGCACAGCCCCAGTCCCACAGGCACACCCAGTGGCAGGTGGAACACATTTGCAGACATAGGTCTGGACTCTTTCCTCTTCGTACACCTGCTTCTGGTCCTCCATTCACGCCTGCCTGCTCTCCTCCTCCATGCCTCCCGCTGGCATGCTGTCTACCCTATTCACCCCCTTCTTAGAGTTCCTGATTCATTTCCCAAATGTTGATCAGCCTCCTCCCCGCTTACAGCAAGTCTCACTTGCCACATCTAAGGGGCCACTACATGTTAGCCTTAGCTGAGGACACGCTGACCTCACATGCCCCGCATCTTTACCCCCAGGACAGCCTGAGAAAGGCTAATTCCACCACTGGGAGGGTGCAGGTGGGATTCCAAACCCTGGTCCAGGGCTGGCAAATATCTCCTAGATATGCCTCAACTCTCCCAAACTTTACCTGCGACAGACATGGCATTCTTTCCTGCTGGGCCAAAGTTAGTGGAGTTCAGCCTGAGTCCCAGATCAGCGACAGGGTGAGAGCGTCAGTTTCAAAGCTGAAAGTCCTGAATCCCAGGAGACCCCTCAGTCCCAGGTGACCACCAGGACAGTTGGTCATCTTAGCAGACGACATCACATCCAACGAGGCCTGTGCAAAAACCACCACCATGGAGTGAGCTAGGGGCTAAGGTAGGAAGCAGGACCAGAAACTCTGAAGACAGTTCTAGAAACTGAACAGTCACTTCTTACATGAAGAACTTGTACTAGGCAGGATAGACTCCCCGGGGTAACGAACAGTCCCCAAGTCTCAGTGGCTTAAGGTGATAAAGGCTTATTCCTTATTCACATCACAAAGCAGCAGGGGCTGGCAGGGGGGGCCCTGGTCCACATTCAGGGATATGGGCCCCCCTCTGAGGAGAGGCTTGGCACCTTTTAGGGCAGAATCCCCCCTGGTCCTCTGTGCTCAGTCACAGACACAGAAGGGGAGAGGAGAAGAGAACTGTGCCAGGCCTGGCAGTGGGCTTCGTGATGAAGCCCGGCTGGATCAAAGTCACATGGCAAAATCTAACCTTGGGGAGGCAGGAAAATACAGCTGATATAGCTGTGAGCCAAAGCAGAATGGGAAATGGGTCATTGGCTGGCTGTGCAGCTCTCCTCTGCCTACAGAACTCATTAGTCATAAAAGTAGGACCCTCATGGAGAACAGTCTTGAGGTTCCTTTAAAAAATGAAAATAGAGCTACCATATGATCCAGCAATCCCACTCCTGGGCATATATCCAGAGAAAAACATGGTTTGAAAGCATGCGTGCACCCCAATGTTCATTGCAGCACTGTTTACAGTAGCCAGGACATGGAAGCAACCTAAATGTCCATCAACAGAGGAATGGATAAAGAAGATATGGTACATATATACAATGGAATATTACTCAGCCATGAAAAGGAACAAAATAATCCCATTTGCTGCAACCTAGAGATTCTCATACTGAGTGAAGTAAGTCAGACAGAGAAGGACAAATATGTGATATCACTTATATGTGGAATCTTAAAAAAGGTTACAAATGAACTTATATACAAAGCTGAAATATTGTTACAGATGTAGAAAATAAACTTATAGTTACCAGGGGGTAAGGGTGGGGAGGGATAAATTGGAATATTGGGATTGACACATACACACTATTATATATAAAATAGATAACTAATAAGGACCTACTGTATAGCACAGGGAACTCTATTCAATATTCTGTAATGGCCTATGTGGGAAAAGAATGGATATATGTATTTGTATAACAGATTCACTTTCCTGAAACTAACACAACACTGTAAATCAGTTATACCCCAATAAAAAAAATTTTTTTAAGTAGGACCCTCAGTGGTCAGAGGGTCCAAATGCCCCCCCTTATCCTCCTTATCCTTTATGTACCTGGGCTAAAACATGAGAATATTGTGGGGTGGCAGGAAAAAAAGGAAGAGAACCCAACAACTCCACTCCTGGATGTATAGCTAAGAGAAATGAAAACATGTTCACACACAAACTTGAACACAGGTGTTCAAAGCAGTATTATTCACAAGAGCCAAAAAGTAGAAACAACCCAAATGGTCATCAATGGACAAATGGATAAACAAAGTGTGGTATATTCATACAATGGAATATTATTCAACCATTAAAAAAGAAATGAGGTACTGATACATGATGCAATAGGGATGAAATCTAGAAACATTTTGCTAAGTGAGAGAGGCCAGGCACAAAAGGGCAAATATTACATGATTCCACATATATGAAATGCCCTGGGTAGGGAAATCCATGGAGGGGTACGTGGGAATGGAGAATGACTGCTAATAGGTACAGGGTTTCTATTTGGGGTGACAAAAATGTTCTGGAAGTAGGTAGTGGTGATGGTTTCATCACTTTTGAATATACTAAAAACCATTGAATTTTATTGGATGGATTTTATACTACGTGAATTATGTCTCAATAAAAAATAGAGAGAAAGAGAAGGAAAAGTTGCCATTCTGCTCCCCACCCAGACCCTCCCACACCTGCCCTAGAGCTCCCTGCCATTGGTCCCCTCCATAGGCCCCTGGCATTGCCCTTGCCCCACAGCTGGTTGGTGGATAGCAAAAGAACACATACACAGCAGTTGCCATGGTGACATGTGACAGGTCCAAGCCTCATTTCTGCTCTTTGTCTCCAAAGAAGGTGGGCAGCTGTGTCCAGGACAGGCACAGATGCATTGATGGCACATGGCATCATTGATATTCATTTCTGCAGGTCACTGCCAGGGCACTGGGGTTTCTAACTGAACCATGGAGCTTCTGGAAACAGCAGCCTAAAAGGTTTCTCTGCCATCTGGTCTTTTAATGACCCTTCAGCTCAAAATGCCAAGGCTTCCAGAGAAGCATTCTGGACTAAAATGCTAGTTTTTCTTCCTGGGGCAGCTGCAGAAAGAAAGTTCTGTAGACAAAGGCAATCTGAGATTCTTTTGTTTCAGTAGAACTGCCCCTGAATAAGAACCACCCCTTCTTTTTGTGTGTGTGCTTTGCATATTTACTTATTTTTTTAATTTTTTAAATTAATTTTTTTGGAGTATAGTTGATTTACAATGTTGTGTTAGTTTCTGCTGTACAGCAAAGTGAATCAGTTATACATATACATATATCCACTCTTTTTTAGATTCTTTTCCCATATAGGTCATTACAGAGTACTGAGTAGGGTTCCCTGTGCTATACAGTAGGTTCTTATTAGTTATCTATTTCATATATAGCAGTTTGTATATGTCAGTCCCAATCTCCCAATTTATCCCTCCCCACCTTTTCCCCTTGGTAACCAGAAGTTTGTTTTCTACATCTGTGACTCTATTTCTGTTTTGTAAATAAGTTCCTTTGTACCACTTTTTTAGATTTCACATATAAGCGATATCATTTGTCTTTCTCTGTCTGACTTCACTTAGTATGACAATCTCTAGGTCCATCTGTGTCATTGCAAATGGCATTCTTTCTTTCTTTTTTATAGCTGAGTAATATTCCATTGTATGTATGTACACAACATCTTCTTTATCCACTCCTCCGTCAATGGACATTTAGGTTGCTTCCACGACATAGCTATGGTAAATAGTGCTGCAGTGAACATTGGGGTGCATGTATCTTTTTGAATTATGGTTTTCTCTGGATGTATGCCCAAGAGTGGGATTGCTGGATCATATGGTAGCTCTATTTTTAGTTTTTTGAGGAACCTCCATACTGTTCTCCATGACAACCCCTTATTTTTGATTCACCATCACATCACTCCTCACAGCAATTGTATGGGGTATGTGTTATTAGACCCGTTTTACAGCCAAAGTGAGTGAGACACAAAGGGAAGAGGTCTGTTTAGGGTCAGCTGCTCACAAACAGTAGAGCTTGGTCTCAGATAACATTGGAGTCAAATGAATCTACACATTCTCAAGTCCAAGCCCTTTACGTTACAAAGGAGAGAACTCACGTTCAGGAGGTTAAGCGTCTGGTCTGCAGTCACACAGCTGGACCCGTACTTTGGGTCTTGTGCCTCCCAGCACACTGCTCCAGTGGGGCCACCACAGCACTCTTGAGGAAAATCTGTGCCACAAACATGCCAATGAGCTCTGCAGTCATCATACTTGGAAAGCTTCCCTTGCTCAGAGGATAATCAGCCACCCTCTCTTCTGTACACCCAGGGCACATGGCACTTAGCAGATAGGACTCCAGCTGTGTCTCTATGTGTAAGTTGTCTTCACTAAACCAGGAGCCACCTGTGGGCAGGAACCATATCTTCTCTATTTTTCCATCTCCGAATCTAAAACAATGCCCCCATATGGTGTCATGTTGACTTCATTCATTCATTCATTCACCCATCCATCCAGTCACAAATGTTAACTGAGCACTTACTATGTGCTGAGCTTTATTCAGGGCTGGTGAGGCTATGGTGAACAAAACAACCCAGGTATTGGACTTCGTGGGGGCTTGTGGGCCTGTGGGATGGGGCAAACAATAAACTAGTCAGTGAATGAATAGGTAAATAGATAATTTCAAGTGGTGATCAGTGCTTCATAGACAAAAAGAAGGAGAAAAAATAAGAGAGGGATAGAAATGTGATATCTGAACTGAAACCTGAGTGATAAGAAGGATCCAGCCCTGCTAGAGCTTCTCGGGCAGAAGGAACCAAGGGTGCAGAGGGGGTGGTGTCTTAAAAAATGCAGAAAGGTGACCAGGCAGCTGGAGCACAGTAAGCAAGGAGGAGAGTGATGCAAAACAAGGTCAGAAGGTAGGCAGGGGCAGATCGTGCTGGACTATGAAGGTCAGGGCGAGGAGTCTGGAATTTCCTGGGAGTGATGAGAAGCCATGGGACAGGGGGTAAGCAAAGGAAGGTCCTGACGTGATTGACACCGTCAGAATATCCCCCTGACCACCGTGGGGAGAGAAGAGACTGTAAGAAGCGTACAGCTCATAGCTGCAGGAGCCACAGGAAGGGTTCCCTGCCCAAGGCGTGGTACCTCAGCCAGGAGTTCCAGCTCAGCATCTCCAGGAACAGGACCACATGACAACACGTGCCAGCTGTGTGACGCAACAGGAAGGACACCAAATCACCCAGGTTGCATTCTTGCCAAAATGTTGAACTTGAATCTAATCATACGGAAACAACAAAACTGATCCAGGGTGATGGGCATTCTACAAAACAGACGAACTGGACTGTTTAAAAAAAAAAACCCTCAAAATCCTGGAGGACAGCTCTAGAAAATAGTGTGACTAAAGAGACATGACCACTAAATGCAGTGCATAGTTCTTGAATGGAGTCTGGAGGCGGTTTGAAGATCCCTGCGAAGAACATACCTGGGATTACAGGGGCTATTTAAATATGGACTGTATATTACATAATATTAATGTATCCATGATAAACTTGTTGAGGGTGACAATGATGTCGTGCTCATGTGGAAAAATGTCTTCATTTTTAGGAGACGCATGTTGAATTGCTGGGAGGTGAAACAGCAGGATGTCTGCAACTGACTTTAAAATGTTTCAGCCGAAAAAAAGGGAGTGAGAGAGACAGAGAATGAGGGGCAGAGAGAGACAGAGGCACAGACAGAGACAGAGATAAGATAAATGTAGTTAAATGTTAACAATCAACCAATCCAAGTGAAGAGCAAGCAGGTGTTAATCTTCCTTCTTGTCTATAGGTTTGAATTTTTTAGAATAAAAAATTGGGAGGATGGGAAATAAGTAAACAAATGAATCAGTTGATTAAACAAGAGAGATCTGAGGAGTTTCTTTCCTTAACAGCTCTATGACCAGGGTGTTCACATTGATTCTAATGTGGACAGTTCTGGAAGGATGGGGGCAGGACCAGAATGAAGGATCTTTCTTGGTCTTCAGATTGCGGATACTTTTTTAATTTGGAAATTCCCAGAGCAGCAGGGGCAAGGTGTGTAATGTTTTAGTGGCTGCTGCCATCTTGTGGATCTCAGAGTCATGGAGAGGATGGAAGCCAAACCTTCAGGGTGACCTTATGCTAATGAGATGCCCTCCTCCTCCTGGTGGCCAACTCGCTGGAGGTTAAAGGTTTAAGCACGTCTGTTAACTTCCTTCCAGAATGAGGACCAGTGAAATGCAACCTCCATCCTTCAACCCCGTATGCCCAGCGTCTTTTGCTTTTAAAATTACCAGGCCTAACAGAACTGTCATTGATTTTTTTGTGTGTGTGTGAGAGAAGCCATCATTTTATTTTATTTTTTTTAACATCTTTATTAGAGTATAATTCCTTTACAATGGTGTGTTAGTTTCTGCTTTACAACAAAGTGAATCAGTTATACATATACATATGTCCCCATATCTCTTCCCTCTTGCATCTCCCTCACTCCTACCCTTCCTATCCCACCCCACTAGGTGGTCACAAGGCACCTAGTTGATCTCCCTCTACTACACGGCTGCTTCCCACTAGCTATCTGTTTTACGTTCGGCAGTGTATTTATGTCCATGCCACTCTCTCACTTTGTCCCGGCTTGCCCTTCCCCCTCCCCATATCCTCAAGTCCATTCTCTAGTAGGTCTGCATCTTTATTCCCATCTTGCCCCTAGGTTCTTCTGACCATTTTTTTTCTTTTCTTTTTTTTAATTTCCATAAATATGTATTAGCATACGGTATTTGTTTTTCTCTTTCTGACTTACATCACTCTGTATGACAGTCTCTAGGTCCATCCACCTCACTACAAAAAACTCAATTTTGTTTCTTTTTATGGCTGAGTAATATTCCATTGTATATATATGTCACATCTTCTTTATCCATTCATCCCATGACGGACACTTAGGTTGCTTCCATCTCCTGGCTATTGTAAATAGAGCTGCAATGAACATTTTGGTACATGACTCTTTTTGAATTATAGTTTTCTCAGGGTATATGCCCAGTAGTAGGATTGCTGGGTCATATGGTAGTTCTATTTGTAGTTTTTTAAGGAACCTCCATACTGTTCTCCATAGTGGCTGTAACAATTCACATTCCCACCAGCAGTGCAAGATTGTTCCCTTTTCTCCACACCCTCTCCGGCATTTATTGTTTGTAGATTTTTTGATGATGGCCATTCTGACCGGTGTGAGATGATATCTCATTGTAGTTTTGATTTGCATTTCTCTAATGATTAATGATGTTGAGCATTCTTTCATGTGTCTGTTGGCAATCCTGGAGAATGTTCCATAAGCACTTGAGAAGAATGTGTATTCTGTTGTTTTTTGATGGAATATCCTATAAATATCAATTAAGTCCATATTTAATATATCATTTAAAGCTTGTGTTTCCTTATTTATTTTCATTTTGGATGATCTGTCCATTGGTGAAAGTGGGGTGTTAAAGTCCCCTACTATGATTGTGTTACTGTCGATTTCCCCTTTTACGGCTGTTAGTATTTGCCTTATATATTGAGGTGCTCCTGTGTTGGGTGCACACATATTTACAATTGTTATGTCTTCTTCTTGGATTGAGCCCTTGATCATTATGTAGTGTCCTTCTTTGTCTCTTGTAATAGTCTTTGTTTTAAAGTCTATTTTATCTGATATGAGAATTGCTACTCTAGCTTTCTTTTGGTTTCCATTTGCATGGAATATCTTTTTCCATCCCCTCACTTTCAGTCTGTATTTGTAGGTCTGAAGTAGGTCTATTGTAGATAGCATATATATGGGCCTTGTTTTTTTATCCATTCAGCCATTCTAAGTCTTTTGGTTGGAGCATTTAATCCATTTACATTTAAGGTAATTATTGATATGTATGTTCCTATTACCATTTTCTTAATTGTTTTGGGTTTATTATTGTAGGTCTTTTCCTTCTCTTGTGTTTCCTCCTAGAGAAGTTCCTTTAGCATTTGTTGTAGAGCTGGTTTGGTGGTGCTGAATTCTCTTAGCTTTTGTTTGTCAGTAAAGGTTTTAATTTCTCCGTCAAATCTGAATGAGATCCTTGCTGGGTAGAGTAATCTTGCTTGCAGGTTTTTCTCCTTCTTCACTTTAAATATGTCCTGCCACTCCCTTCTGGCTTGCAGAGTTTCTGCTGAAAGATCAGTTGTTAACCTTATGGGTTTTCCCTTATGTGTTATTTGTTGTTTTTCCCTTGCTGCTTTTAATATTTGTTCTTTGTATTTAATTTTTGATAGTTTGATTAATATGTGTCTTGGAGTGTTTCTCCTTGGATTTATCCTGTATGGGACTCTCTGTGTTTCCTGGACTTGATTAACTCTTTCCTTTCCCATATTAGGGAAGTTTTCAACTATAATCTCTTCAAATATTTTCTCAGTCCCTTTCTTTTTCTCTTCTTCTTCTGGACCCCTATAATTCGAATGTTGGTGCATTTAATGTTGTCCCAGAGGTCTCTGAGACTGTCCTCAATTCTTTTCATTCTTTTTTCTTTATTCTTCTCTGCAGTAGTTATTTCCACTATTTTATCTTCCAGGTTACTAATCCATTCTTCTGCCTCAGTTACTCTGCTATTGATCCCTCTAGAGAGTTTTTAATTTCATTTATTGTGTCGTTCATCGCTGTTTGTTTGCTCTTTAGTTCTTCTAGGTCCTTGTTAAACGTTTCTTATATTTTCTCCATTCTATTTCCTAGATTTTGGATCATCTTTACTATGATTATTCTGAATTATTTTTCAGGTAGATTGCCTATTTCCTCTTCATTTGTTAGGTCTGGTAGGTTTTTGCCTTTCTCCTTCATCAGCTGTGTGTTTCTCTGTCTTCTCATTTTGCTTATCTTACTGTGTTTGGGGTCTCCTATTTGCAGGCTGCAGGTTCGTAGTTCCCGTTGTGTTTAGTGTCTGCCCCCAGTGGCTAAGTTTGGTTCAGTGGGTTGTGTAGGCTTCCTGGTGGAGGGGACTAGTGCCTGTGTTCTGGTGGATGAGGCTGGATCTTGTTTTTCTGGTGGGCAGGTCCACATCTGGTGGTGTGTTTTGGGGTGTCTGTGGCCTCATTATGATTTTAGGCAGCCTCTCTGCTAATGGATGGGGTTGTGTTCCTGTCTTGCTAGTTGTTTGGCATAGGGTGTCCAGCACTGTAGCTTGCTGGTCGTTGAGTGGAGCTGGGTCTTAGCATTGAGATGGAGATCTCTGGGAGATTTTTGCCATTTGATATTACATGCAGCTGGGAGGTCTCTTGTGGACCAGTGTCCTGAAGTTGGCTCTCCCACATCAGTGACACAGCACTGACTCCTGGCTGCAGCACCAAGAGCCTGTTCTCCACACAGCTCAGAATAAAAGGGAGAAAAGAAAGAAAGAAAGAAGATAAAATAAAATAAACTTATTAAAATAAAAAATAATTATTAAGAAAAAAAAATTTTAAGTAATAAAAAAAAAACCGGACAGACAGAACTCTAGGAAAAGTGGTAAAAGCAAAGCTATACAGACAAAATCACACACAGAAGCATACACATACACACTCACAAAAAGAGAAAAAGGGAAAAAATGATCTATCTTGCTCCCAAAGTCCACTTCCTCAATTTGGGATGATTCGTTGTCTCTTCAGGTATTCCACAGATGCAGGTACATCAAGTTAATTGTGGAGAGTTAATCTGCTGCTCCTGAGGCTGCTGGGAGAAATTTCCTTTCTGTTCTTTGTTCGCACAGCTCCCGGGGCTCAGCTTTGGATTTGGCCCCGCCTCTGTATGTAGGTCGCTGAAGGGCGTCTGTTCTTCGCTCAGGCAGGACGGGGTTAAAGGAGCAGCTGATTGGGGGCTCTGGCTCACTCAGGCCCTGGGAGGGGGAGGGAGGGGCAGGGAGTAGGGGGCGGGCCTTCGGCGGCAGAGGCCGACATGACGTTGCACCAGCCTGAGGCGTGCCTTGCGTTCTCCTGGGGAAGTTGTCCCTAGAACACAGGACCCTGGCAGTGGCGGGCTGCACAGGCTCCCGGGAGGGGAGGTGTGGATAGTGAACTGTGCTCGAACACAGGCTTCTTGGTGGCGGCAGCAGCAGCCTTAGCGTCTCATGCCCGTCTCTGGGGTCCGCGCTTTTACCCGCGGCTCGCGCCCGTCTCTGGAGCTCCTTTAAGCAGCGCTCTTAATCCCCTCTCCTGGCGCACCAGGAAACAAAGAGGGAAGAAAAAGTGTCTTGCCTCTTCGGCAGCTGCAGACTTTTCCCGGACTCCCTCCCGGCTACCCGAGGCGCACTAACCCCTTCAGGCTGTGTTCACGCCGCCAACCCCAGGCCTCTCCCTGCGCTCCGACTGAAGCCGAAGCCTCAACTCCCAGCCCCGCCCGGCCCGGCGGGTGAGCCGACAAGCCTCTCAGGCTGGTGAGTGCTGGTCGGCACCGATCCTCTGTGCGGGAATCTCTCCGCTTTGCCCTCCGCACCCCTGTTGCTGTGCTCTCCTCCGCAGCCCCGAAGCTTCCCCCCACCGCCACCCGCAGTCTCCGCCCGCGAAGGGGCTTCTAGTGTGTGGAAACGTTTCCTCCTTCACAGCTCTCTCCCACTGGTGCAGGTCCCGGCCCTATTCTTTTGTCTCTGTTTATTCTTTTGCCCTACCTAGGTATGTGGGGAGTTTCTTACCTTTTGGGGGGTCTGAGGTCTTCTGCCAGCGTTCAGCAGGTGTTCTATAGGAGCTATTCCACGTGTAGATGTATTTCTGATGTAATTGTGGCGAGGAAGGTGATCTCCGCGTCTTACTCTTCCGCCATCTTGAAGCCCCTCAGTCATTGATTCTATTGTATAAAACTTGAGCCAGGGAGGCAGTTAGTGGGATTTTACTGCCCTTTGCACACTATATTGACTTGTTGGCATTGTTTTCTTACTTGCGAAGGCTACTCAAAATGATACTGGGCACTTTTGATACTGCCTCTTCAAACTTTAACTAGTTCACAGACAAAACTCAGAAAACAGGAATGGGAAGTTTCCCCTTGATCGAGAGATGACCACGAGAGGGAGAAGGGGTGGACTGCCTTGGAAAAAAAGAGTGTTAGGTGGAGCTGGAAATAAAAGTAGATTCTGGGGCTTCCCTTGTGGCGCAGTGGTTGAGAGTCTGCCTGCCGATGCAGGGGACACGGGTTTGTGCCCCGGTCCGGGAAGATCCCACATGCCACGGAGCGGCTGGGTCCGTGAGCCATGGCCGCCGAGCCTGCGCATCCGGAGCCTGTGCTCTGCAACGGGAGAGGCCCCAGCAGTGAGAGGCCCGCGTACCGCAAAAAAAAAAAAAAAAAAAGTAGATTCTGGATTTTCTTTACAGGCAGGATGAATGTCGTGCAAGCTCTGAGGACTTCGGGGCTGGGATGACTTGGGTGTGTATTTCAGCTTTGCAAGGCCACTTCCTATTTGGGTCAGTTTGAACATGTTACCTTCCTAAGGGTTTGTTATCCACATGGTGATGATAACACATTGGATTGTTGAAAGGATCAAGGATGTTTTAGGCAGTGCTTCTCAAACTTGAAGACCGGGAGGGTTAAAACATGGACTTTGGGGCGCACCCCCATAGTTTCTGATTCACCAGATCCCAGGTGGCCTAAGAATGTGCATTTCTTTCTTTTTTGGCTTAAACAACAGAAATTTATTTTTTCACAGTTCTGGAGGCTAGAAGTCCAAGATCAAGGTGTAAGAAGGAATGGTTTCTTCTTCTTTTTAATGTATTTTATTCAACTGTAGTTGATTTACAATGTTGTGTTCATTGCTACTGTACAGCAAAGTGATTCAGTTATACATTCTTTTTCATATTCTTTTCCATTTTGGTTTATCACAAGATATTGAATATAGTTCCCTGTGCTATACAGTAGGACCTTGTTGTTTATCCATCCTATATATAATAGTTTGCATCTGCTAACCCCAAACTCCCAATCCATCCCTCTCCCACCCCCCTCCCCTTGGCAACCACAGGTCTGTCCTTTATGTCTGTAGTCTGTTTCATAGATAAGTTCATTTGTGTCATATTTTAGATTCCACATATAAATGATATCATATGGTATTTGTCTTTCTCTGTCTTACGTCCCTTAGTGTGATAATCTCTAGGTCCATCCGTGTTGCTGCAGATGGCATTATTTCATTCTTTTCTATGGCTGAGTAGTAGAATGTGCATTTCTATCTCGTTCCCAGGTGAGGCTGATGCTGCTGATCTTGGTGCCATGTTTTGGGAACCATTGTTTTAAGGATTAATCGCCACAACTATCAGGTGAGCACCTAGCAGGTAAACTGACAGGCAATAAAATGTCTGCCTGACATCTCACCCTACTCCACCCTACACACCCTTGTTCCAACCGTGGAGTTGATACAAGCATTTCTGAGACCAAGGCCATCTCTAAGAGCGTGCAGCAAAGTTCTTCCTAAAGGTACTTCACAGCATGTAGTGGGTGGGATTACTGCCCCCCCAAAATGCATGTCCACATGGAATCTCGGAACGTGACCTTATTTGGAAGTAGGGTCTTTGCCGATGTAATTCAGGTAAGGACCAAGATGAGATAATACTGGGTTGAGCAGCTCCTAAATCCAATGAGAGTGTCCTTAGGAGAGAAAAGGACACACAAAGAGATACACAGAGGGAAGACAGCCATGTGGAGACAAAGGCAAAGATTGGAGTGATGCTTCCACAAAACAAGGAACCTGAAGAACCACCAGAAGTGGGAAGAGACGAGGAAGAACTCTCTTCCAGAGCCTTCAGAGGGAGCATGTCCCTGCCAATACCTTGATCTCTGACTTATGGCCTCCAAGACTGTGAGACATTCAATTTCTACTGTTTTAAGCCACTATGTTTGTGGTCATTTGTTACAGGAGCTGAAGGAAACTCATACACAGCCTCTTAGAAGAAAGACTTAGTATTGACTGTTTCAGCTCTGGCACCTTCCCCAAGGAGCCTGAAACAGGAGTGCAACCCAGACGGACTCATCCAGATGACTTGTCTCCATCCCTTTAACCTTCGCTAGTATTTTCACCTCCATCCCAAGTGGACCACCCCTCTCGGCAGGTCACTCTGTGCTTGCACAGCAAGAGACAGGTGGCAGGTTCCCACCTTCCAGGAGCTGGCAAATCTGGAGAAACCAGAGTCAGTTTATCGGGTACGGAGAAAGGACGGCCACCGAGGCAACTTGGGTGCAGAACTCCTCCATAATGATGGTGGTGGCCAGGGTGGGATGGGGTGGAGCATCAAAAAACATGTTAGGTTTTATGTGCAGAACTATGTCAGAGGGGACATGATTTGGCCCCTCTAAGTAACAACCATGGTGATAACATCAGTTATCTTGCATCAGGTAACTGATCTACTCTTAAAACTTCTGTAAATCCAGCCTCACTTCCAACATGTTAGGAGGGTTCCACCCGTAAATGATAACCGCCCCATTGCCTCAGTGTTCTGTACATTTTCCTCTCTGTCATTTATCCCTGAAATCCTTACTGACCATCAGCCTCCAGGTTCCATCCATGGTCCCATAGTCAGATCCATTTTAATTGGTTGAGGTGGGAGAGGCTTCCCGTCAAAGCCAGGTTCATGTCAAACCTCCCCCTACAGTTTTCTTCCGATGCTTGTCTTACTTAAGGTAACTTTGGCAGGTCCATCTCCTTGGTGGAAGCATATCTTCAAGACAAAGCAAGACAGCACTTCTGGATCCCTGTTTTTTGAACTTTTTCCAGTTTCCTACACGTGAGGCCCAAAGGAGAAAAGTGGTTCTGGCTTCAGTCTTAGCTGAAAACCAATGTAGGAAAACATGGTTCACGATGAGAGACCCTTCTGTCCATCCTTATGACGCAGCATCCAGCTGTATCTTCCCCCAACAGGAAATCCAGAGCTGCCAGCCAAGAGGGATGAATATTAAGGGCTTAAATTCTTGTAAATGCTGATTTCACTAGGGAGTGAGGCTGAAGGGTTGAGAAAGGAAGGAAACTTTTGGCCAACTCTATGGTCCTTTGGGGTCTAATGAATCAGCAAGAATCTAGGGAAACTGTAGGTTTCTGGCAGGATCAGTTGCCAAGGCTCCTTCCAGGAAGTTTTATAAATAGGAAGATGGCAGCCTGCCTCGAAATAGCCAAGAACTTACCCACCATCTGCGTGATTCCTCATTTCTACCTTGACCTCCTGTTCAAGATAGCCTTTCCTTGGGTTCCTCCTGGATGGACATCTTTTGGATCCATGTGTTGGTTGTGCCAAAGCCCTTCCCTCACATGTATAGTACCTGAATCCAGAGTCCAAATGGAGGCCACCCCTCATGTAAACAAATATCTAAAAGCCAATGGACTTCCCTGGTGGTGCAGTGGTTAAGAATCCGCCTGCCAGTGCAGGGGACATGGGTTCGAGCCCTGGTCCAGGAAGATCCCGCATGCCGCAGAGCAACTAAGCCCGTGCACCACAACTACTGAGCCTGCGCTCTAGATCCCACGAGCCACAACTACTGAAGCCTGCGTGCCTAGAGCCCATGCTCCGAAACGAGAAGCCATCGCAGTGAGAGGCCCACACACCGCAATGAAGAGTCGCCCCTACTCACCACAACTAGAGAAAGCCCGCGCACAGCAACAAAGACCCAACTCAGCCGAATTAAATTAATTAATTAATAAACTAAAAAAAAAAGTATACTAAAGGATCCATATTTTTAAAAAAAGAAATCAAGTCAACAAACCACCAAATGACATGTTCTAGCCTCCTGCCTTAACAAATACACATTCATATTGACCGGAAAGCCGGATTTGACTTCCAAATCTCAGGACTCATTAGGATTAGTTTCTGAAATATGGCAACCTGGGAAAATCCAGCCCCTAGCTCCTGCACAACAGCACCCAGCTCACCCCTGCTCAGCCCAGCCCCACCCTGCTCCTCAAAGGGCCTAACATGCATGCATGCAAGCAGACACCCCAGCCCACAGGTCCAAGCTCCATCTGCACCCTCTACCCCCTGTCACCCCTAGATCAGCCCCATAGGCCTAGGGTATACACACTAGACGTGCGGTCTGCCCTCAGGAGCTGGCCCCAGGGAAGAGACATACATGGGCCCTTGGGCCACCAGGCAGGTGACATCAGGCACAGTGTGGTATGGCACAGGTCCCTTGGCCCCCACCCTGTGGGACCCCACCCTGAAGCAGGACCTAAGAAGGGCCCTGTAAAGCACAGGGGCCAGGCTGTGGGCCCCTCTTGCTCAGGTCTAAGACAGCACTGTTGTGCCTACCCAACACCCATGTCCCCATCTCTGAGGAACAGCATCTCAATTTCTCTTTAGGGAGCCCCTCTTTCCCCACCACCCCAGTCCCTGTGGTTCATGTGGGCCTCACTCCTGCCACGGGAGGTTGAACAGTTCATGCCCCACGCAGAGTGTGTGGTCCAGGGAGTGAGTGGGGCTGAAATCCAGCTGGGCTCTGCTGACCAAGCATGGGTGGCTTAAGCCTCGTGGAACAGGCCAGTTGTTTTATTGACCTGCTCTAAAGGGCCACCCCATCAGCTCTCCAGGACCCAGGCCCACTGCATCCCTGGTCACAGCCATCAAGGAGATCACCGGCAAAAACACCTGGTAGAGGAGAACATTTCAAGAGCAGTGTGTGCAGAAAAGACCTGAGGGCTCAGTTCTTCCATAAGCCCAATGAATCAACCAATGATGGGTGAAGCTGCCCAAAAACAACGTTTCAAAGCAAGAGCCACCTTCAACCACCTTTATGGAAGTCTAGCCTTCAGATCAAAGGGAGATACAGACCCAAAGTGGTTTACACGGATCAGGCTAGATTGAAAAACTCACATCCTGAATAACAAATTAGCTCTATGAGAGACTAAAAACAGACAGTAATCAAAAGCAGACTCCAAACGCAGGTGATGAGTAAATTCTATGTGTTCTTTAAAGGTTTAACACAGAAGTTCTTAACCCTAGCTGCACATTAGATTCAACAGGGGAGCTTTTAAAAATATTAGTGCCGGAGCCCCCCTACCCCAGGGACTCTGATTTAATTGGTCTGGGGTGGGGCCCAGGTAAAGGATTTTTTTAAAAGCTCCCCCGGTGATTGTAATGTGCAGTCAGGAATAAAATCCACTGTTTTAATATGAGGCAGACACTTCAGGAAATGTGCACATTAGCTAAATAGTGCAAATATCACCTAACCCAGGAGTTCCCAGCCCAGAATGATCATTAAAACACCTGAGGCCGGGGCTTCCCTGGTAGCTCAGTGGTTAAGAATGTGCAGGCCAATGCAGGGGACACGGGTTTGAGCCCTGGTCAGGGAAGATCACACATGCAGTGGAGCAACTAAGCCCATGTGCCACAACTACTGAGCCCATGTGCTGCAACTACTAAAGACCCTGTGCCTAGAGCCCGTGCTCCTCAACAAGAGAAGCCACAGCAATGAGAAGCCCGCGCACTACAATGAAGAGTAGCCCCCACTAGCCACAACTAGAGAAAGACTGCGCGCAACAATGAAGACCTAACGCAGCCAAAAATATAAATAAATAAATAAAAATTTAAAAAAAGAACACCTGAGGCCATTTTTTTCAACTTCAGGTCACTGGTCTGACTCTTAGTCTACTGAATCAGAATCTTCTCCAATGAAGCCCAGAACTCAGCACTTTTTCAAAGTTCCTTGCTTCATTTCAGTAGTCAGCCAGTGACCTATAATAACACTTTTTCTGCTGGGGATGCATGTTAACCTCCTCTGGGACTCAAGCCAAGTGTACTAAATAAGTATGGGGGCTGAGAATCAGTATTCTAGAAATTCCCCTTCCCTGTGATTTATTTATGCACCCCTTTGATATCGTTAACTGGAGTTAGGACAATTATAATAATAAACATACTGTAATGGCTACTGTGTCAGTTAGCTACTGCTGCATGGCAAATTATCCCAAACTTACTGTCTCAAAAACAACATTGTTGTCTCACAGTTTCTGTGGGTCAGGAATCCAAGTGTGGCTTAGCTGGACCCTCTGGGTCTGGGTCTCTCCCAGGCGGCCTTGAAGGTATGGCTGGGGCTGCACTCATCTATAGCTGGGCCAAGGGGTGGACCTGATTCCAAGCTCACTCAAGTGATTGGTGTCAGGATTCTGTTCCTCTCAAGCTGTTGGACTGAGGGCCTCAGTCCCTCACTGGCTGTTGCCTGGAGACCTTCCCCTGGTCCTTGCCACATGGACCTCCCTGGAGGGCAGCTGGTGAACAGAGAGCCAGAGAGAGAGAGAGAGAGCTAACAAGATGGGAGTCACAGTCCCTCGTAACCTAATCACAGAAGGGGCACCCTGTCACCTTTGTGGTGTTCTATGTATTAAATCGAGCCACTGAAACAACACAAAGGACCACTACACACCTATTAGAAAGCCCAGAATCCAGAACACTGACACCACCAAATGCTGGGGAGGATGTGGAGCAACAGGAACTCTCCCTTATTGCTGGTAAGAGTGGAAAATGGTGCAGCCACTTTGGAAGACAGTTTGGTGATTTCTTACAAAACTAAACGTACTCTTACCATATGATCGAGCAATCACACTCGTTGGCATTCATCCAAAGGAGGTGAAAACATGTTCCCACAAAAACCTGCACACAGATTTACAGCAGCTTTGTTCATAATTGTCAAAACTTGGAAGCAGGGCTTCCGTGGTGGCGCAGTGGTTGAGAGTCCACCTGCCGATGCAGGGGACACAGGTTCGTGCCCCGGTCCGGGAAGATCCCACATGCCGTGGAGCGGCTGGGCCCGTGAGCCATGGCCGCTGAGCTTGCGCGTCTGGAGCCTGTGCTCCACAATGGAAGAGGCCACAGCAGTGAGAGGCCCGCATACCGCAAAAAAAAAAAAACTTGGAACCAACTAAGACGTCCCTCAGTAGATGAATGGATAAAAACAAAAAACTGGGGCTTCCCTGGTGGCGCAGTGGTTGAGAGTCCGCCTGCTGATGCAGGAGACACGGGTTCGTGCCCCGGTCCGGGAAGATCCCACATGCCGCGGAGCGGCTGGGCCCGTGAGCCATGGCCGCTGAGCCTGCGCGTCGGGAGCCTGTGCTCCACAACGGGAGAGGCCACAACAGTGAGAGGCCCACGTACCGCAAAAACAAAAACAAAAAACTGTGATATATCCAGACAATGAAATATTATTCACTGCCAAAAAGAAATAAGCCATCAAGATATGAAAAGACATGGAGGCACCTTAAATTCATAGTACAAAGTGAAAGAAGCCAATCTGAAAAGGCTACATAAGTATTATTCCAACTGTATGTCATTCTGGAAAAAGGCAAAACTATGGAGACAGTAAAAAGATCCTTTCAGTGGTTGTGAGGAGTTAGGAGGGAGGGAGAGATGAATAGGTTGAGCACAGAGGATTTTTAGGGCAGGGAAAATACCATGTGCGCTACTATAATGATGGATACATGTCATGACACCTTTGTCCAAACCCACAGAATGTATGACACCAAGAGTGAACTCTGTTGTAAACTCTGGACTTTGGGTGATAATGACATGTCAGTGTAGCATCATCAGCTGTAACAAATACACCACTCTAGTGCAGGATATTGATAGTCAGGGAGGCTATGAATGCGGTGGGGGGGTGCGAGTGTCTCTGGAAATTTCTGCACCTTCCTCTCAGTTTTGCTGAGACCTTAAAACTAATCTTAAAAAAAAGTCTGAGAAAACGTTTTAAAGCAAGTGGCCAGCCTAGGCCACCATCAAGAAAGGGGATCAGTGGGGACCATCATGGGAGTCGACGTGACACAGCTACCACATCCTGAGCACTCACCAGACCCCTTCTAGGAACTCTGCACTCCTAACTCATGTAGTCCTTAGAACATTGTGATGGATGAGGAAACTAAAACCAACAAGGGAAACATGCCCTTGAAGCCACATGGCTGGTAGGTACAGAGCCGGGATGCCAGCGCCCAGCCCACTGCCATGGACGCCTGTCCCTGATCCTCGTCAAGACTGCATCTCCATACAGATCCTGCCCACGTGTGAGCAGCTGTAGGAGGGAGCACGGGACAGACTGACTAGTGCGTGTCCCAGAGGTCCGAGATCCAATTGTTCCAGACGGGGCGAGGACACAACAGGAGGTGGACTGCACAGAAGCCTGCCACTCTTCTGCTTCCAAAGGGGATTTTGAACCCTCTGCCCCCTCCTGCCTCTGCCCAGCAGAGGCCTGAAGCACAGTTCCAATTAGCAGGGAGAATATTCATGGGCTGCTCCTGCCGCCTGAGCGTTTCTTAGGAGCCTTGAATAAGCTGGATTAATAAACTATCTTTCATTTGCCATCCTTTGGCATGAATTTTGCATTAGGCTGAATTCAGTTTAGGTTCCAGCCTTCGCCATTTTCTCTAAGACAATGCTTTCCACTCCTGGGCGTGTGTGTGTTTACAGGAGAATGTCCCCAATGGTAGAGGGGCTCCTGGCACCTCTTGAGAGCATTTTTAAGAACACTTGGGCCCTCCGTGCTTAGGCGTTAAGCCTGAAGATGAACGCCCTCTGGAATTTATGCTATTAATAAAGCGGGTTCCTTTCTCTTTGCATTAGGGGAAATGACTAGGCTGTCAGCTGAGTGTCTGGCTTGGATCAGCTCTGTGGAAGACTGCCCACCTGGAGGACAGGGTCACCAGGAGAACAAAGGGTCAAAGGTGGTCTTGTGGATGGGGAGAGGCCACAGACACGGTGTCCTCAGGGCAGTGGGCCCCACTGGGTTTCAGTGCCTGCCATGCGGGCCTAAAGTCAGTCCGTGGGTCTTAAGGAGGCCCTTGGGTGGGGGGGGGGGTTATCATGCAGTGACTCTGACCCCTGCACTCAGAGCACAAGGCTGCCCACCTGGGGGTCCGCCCTTCAATCACTGAGTGCCTGGGAAGGGGGCCCCTTGGACCACTGACACACATACCTTGACTGATGACCATTCGCTCACCAGGCAGCTCTGACGACACGGGTCTTGTGCCGGCAGGGCAGTCCCTGGGAAAAGCAGGCGTAGTGAGCACAGGAGGGCTAGGAACTGGCGCAGACCTGGGATGCGGCCAGGACCCTGCAGCTCTAACACACTCCAGCTGACATCTCTGCTCTGGTCCATGGACCACACTTTGAGTTACTGAAGCCAGTTCAGCAGCCACCAAATGATGAAGCGACCGGCCAGTCACGTGGGCGACAGGGACACAGGCACGGCACTGTTACGGTGCCCAAGGCACTGCCTCACTGTGCCCTCCTGCCCTGAGGACAGCGTCCATTTCTGAGCGGGAGTGAAACAGAGAAGAAAGAGCATGGAAGGTGTCAAGAGGCTCCCATTCCCCTCCTGATTCCTCCACTGTCAGCTCAGTGACTCTGGGTGGGTCTTACTGACAAACGTCCCAGCTGCCACAACAGGCTGGATACCAGCTAACAGAAAAAGAGATCTGAGGGGGTGTCAAAAAATCACAAAACAGAGGCACACTGCAAGCCCAAAGAACCACGACCCAGCTCGGAGGTTTAGGGCAACATGCTGCCCGCAGCATCCTTGCTGGGCCCTGCTCTCACGAGCAGCTGCACAGGCCCCTTGGGCATCAGTCACCATCAGGGATCCAGAGAAGCCCCTAACACTTGCCGAGGAGCCATGCTGTGTGTGCAGCTCATGACCCCATCGACATGGTCATACCGGAGGCAAGAAGCTTTCGAAAGGGATGCCTGGTCGCCTCCTGGGCCCTCAACTGCTAACTGCTGTGTTTGACTGTTCTTTTAATCCTACAGCCCCTGAAGAGGTTATGGTGAAAGTCTTTTGTCCTTTTCAAATTGTGGGCAATGAGGCAAATATGACTTAGCACTGTCTCCATTCAATAGATGAGGAAACAGAAGGGTGGAGGAATAAAGGTGAGGTGTGAGTCAGGACAGAAGGGTCATGGATTTAGGAATACCTGGGTGTACCCAGAAATACCAGGCAGAGCGCAGGCCCTGGCCCTCACGGTTCCTGTATCCCGCCGCTGCCACCATCACCCCATGACTACGCGTATGCATCGAGACCCTGTTTGGACCTAGTGCCAAGCTAACTGCTGCTCGGCCAGTGGGGGACTGTTGGCTGGCAGAGACGGGGATGAATCAAAGAAAACTGAAAATGCATTCCTTCCCTCCGGAGACATAAAACTAAATGTAGAGATAAGTTATACTAAAAACAAAAACCGCAATAAATACCAGAATATGCCAAATGTCAAGCAAGATTTCCAGATGCTCAGCGCTATGGAGTCCCAATGAAGGAGAGGTTCCCGGGCTCAGAGGCAGGAAGGCGTTTCTGACCTGTGATTGCAATGGATCAGGGAGAAGAAAGAAATAGTAACTGTAGCAGTTGTGGCCGCTGTGATCACGACTGTCGTCCTGTGGCTCTGAGCTGCAATACCCCCAGTGCGTTCAGCCATGAGGGCCTGGGCCAAGGGGGACAAGGCAGCAGGAGGAGTCGGGCCACACTGCCCCCTAGAGGTCAACTGAGGACTGTCACTGAATCCTGGAGACGAAACCCAGGGGCCGCCACTACCCTGATGTGCTTGGAGTTCTGGGCATCCTGCAGGAAAAGATTTGAGCCTGTCTCACATTTGGGGTTCAGACCCCTACAGATCTTCTTCTGTAGGGGCTGGGGGTGCCCCTAGGTGAGGCTGACCTCGGGACCCAAGGCAAAAATGAGCCCAGGTGCACCAGATGTCTGGCTGAGAGCAGGGCCAGGATGCTAAGAGTTGGCAGGCCAGGTGCAGCGAGGCTGGCCAGATGGTGACTGTCTCCACCTGCACCTGCAAGTGTCTGCAAGTCTGGGGAGAAGAGGACTGGGTTCTGAGGAAAGGACTCAGCCACTAGACACACACACACACACACACACTCACCTTGCATGCACGCATCCTGCTGGGAACTCTGGGAAAGGGCTGGCCTAAGAAACATAAGCTCTTTCTCCTTCTGCCAGTGAGTCTTCAGCAGGAGGGAAGGCCAGACAGAGCCCGGGGTGGGGACCAGAGCTCTGCGGGCAAAGGACAGGTGATGGGCCCTTGGGGACTCTGCTCAATCCCAGGACACACCTGCCACACATGCATCAACTCACTCACCTGAAGTGATATTGAAGGGTACAGTCACCTTCCTACTTACAAATGGGAAAACTTGATGATCAGAAAGACCGTCTGGTTCCCAGGGCCACTAATTTAATGAGCGGCAAAGCCAAAACCCACACTGTCAAGTGGCTCCATCTTCCCAGGGTGGAGAAAGAAGCATCCGAACCAGCATTCAGGAGTGAACACTAAGGGAGAAAATAAATTACACTGTTAGAATCCTGATGAGAAAAAAGAAAGTATAGCTTAAACATGCCTGAGGTTTGAATGGGTAGCAAGCTAGAATCAAATTACCTTCCTGCAGATCAACTCAGGGCATCCTAAAAATTGCAAACTCAGGGTGTTCAGGGAAGTTCTAATGTAAATCAGCTCCCAACCCGCTGCCCTGCTTCCACATTTATTTCTGTTTGCGCTGCCTTGGCTGTGTTGGAAGTTGAATGGCCGTAGGAGAAGTAGTTAAATTCTTATCCCAGAGCAGAGAAGGTCAGAAGCCTTTCCCTGACAGCCAAATGCAAAGTGATCTCCCACTTTCCTAATGAGGATATGTTAATTAAAAAAAAGTTTTGGGTCAACTTGAATATGCAGACTTCCTAGGGATGTGGAAGGAAGAGTCAAATGTGCATATTTACAAGTAGTTCACTTATTCACTTAGGTGCTAAATGTCCTGCAATGGCATAACTGGAGTTTTTACATCATGTATTATCATGTAAGCCTGCAATCAGAACCATAACTCCTTCATGGCCACTCATCCGTCTGCCAATCACAGCTTCCTTTAGAGCTACTTATACTTGGGGTTGGTGGTGTCTTTCTTAGGTCCTGTAGCTGAAGGAAGTGCAAGGTATAAGCACCAAAAATGCAAAACCTAAGATAGATTTGTGGAACTTGCCAAACAATTCTCCCTGGGTTTGTTTTTCTTAATTTTACAGAATCAGCAATTTTGAGAAAAATCATGATGTCCCAATGTTACATATTGTTAGAGGTGACACTCCAGAATGATCTCTCATCAATTGTTGGGAAATTTTCATATTTCAACAATCTTGTTTCTTGAGAATTGTTTTTATTTTTAATTCTCTCACTATTGGGAAATAATAAACATCTTAGAATTTCTGATTTCAAATTTTGAGAAGTTTTTCCAAAATTTTTTTTTCTCAAGTATTGTACTTTTGGTGGAAATACACACCAGTCTGACTACTTTCTGGCCTGAAGAAGTCTGTGTGCCTTAATGTGTGACCAACTTAATGAAACTCAAGTCAATTAAGCTCTACAAAGGAAGCTATAGAGCGTGGTACACCATGCTATACTACACAGCAATAAACAAGCAACAACTGTTTCTCTGTGCAATACGAAGCTCCAGAGAATTCTGCTGAGTGCAAGAAGCCAATCCCAAAAATCACATACTGTGTGATTCCATGTATATAAGATTTTTGAAATAATGTTATAGAAATGGAGAATAGATTCATGGCTGACCAGGGTGAAGGAGGGGATGGAGGAGGGAAGGAAGCAGGTGTAGCTATAGAAGCACGACAGGAAGGATGCTTGTGGTGATGGGTATGTTCTGCATCTCAACTGCATCCATGCCAGTATCCTGGCTACAATGTTGTACTAGCGTTTTGCATGATGTTCCCAATGGGGGAACATGGATAAAGCATACATGAGCTCTCTCTGTATTATGTCTTATAACTGTACATGAATCTACAATTATCTCAAAATAAAAACTTTAATTTAAAAAATGTGTCACTATGGAGGTTCCTTAAAAAACTAAAAATAGAGTTACCATATAATCCAGCAATCCCACTCCTGGGCATATATCTGGAGAAAACTGTAATTTGAAGATATATGCACCCCAATGTTTGTTTATTGCAGCACAGTTTACAACAGCCAAGACATGGAAGCAACCTAAATGTCCATCAACAGATGAATGAATAAAAAAGAAATGGTATTTATATACACACACACACACACACACACACACACACACACACACACACACACAGTGGAATATTACTCAGCCATAAAAAGGAATCAAATAATGCCATTTGCAGGAACATGGATAGACCTAGAGATTATCATACTAAGTGAAGTAAGTCAAACAAAGACAAATAGCATATGATATAGATATGTGGAATCTAAAAAATGATACAAATGAACTTATTTACAAAACAGAAAAGACTCACAGACTTAGAAAACAAACTTATGGTTACCAAAGGGGAAAGGAGGGAGGGATTAACATATACCAAAAAAAAAAAAAAGTTAGAGACCTTTTGGATGTTTACAATGGTTGAAAAAGTTGAGGTAACGAACAGTCTTTAAAAGTTTACTTAAACTACTTTGTGGTTTAACTCTAAGAAAATGAAAACACATCTTCAAGTATTTTGAATATTCTTGAATATTTTTAATATAAAAGAATTTCCTCTGGGAATAGGGGAAATTGGCATATAGAGTTTCCTCCACCAGGACCTGTGGTGGATAAGTCTTTATTGGACATTATCTGTCTCACTTATCCTTATCCTGACTTTCCAAGACTCAGATTATTATCTACATTTTATAAAGGAAATTGCTGCTCAGACAAGGGAAGAAATTTTCCCCAGGTAGCCCAGCTAGGAACTGGCTAGTTTGAGATTTGAATCCAGGTTTGTGTGGATTTATGTATTTTCCATCTGCCAGCCACTTAAGAAATGGTCATGATTCCCCCAAGTAGACAACTTTCAACTGCAAGCCACTGACTCACAATAACAAGAGAAGGAAAACAAACGCCACTCTCAAGTAAAAAGCAACTTTAATCATTTTTTTAACTTTAATCTTTTTTTTCTTTTTTGCGGTACGCGGGCCCCTCACTGTTGTGGCCTCTCCCATTGTGGAGCACAGGCTCCAGACGCTCAGGCTCAGTGGCCATGGCTCACGGGCCCAGCCACTCCGCAGCATGTGGGATCCTCCCAGGCCGGGGCACGAACCCATGTCCCCTGCCTCAGCAGGTGGACTCTTAACCACTGCGCCACCAGGGAAGCCCTAACCTTAATCATTTTTAAAGATACATATATACATGACAACTAAATGTATGTGCGATCCTGGATTGGCTCCTGAACTGTGAAAAATGTTCCCATATGACATGAGAAACACTAGTGGAACAATTGATGAAATTTGAATAAAGCCCATTGATTAAATAACAGTATTGTATTGATGCTAATTTCTGGCTTTTGATAATTGTACTGTGGTGATGTGAGAGGATGTCCTTGTTTTTAAGGAAACTGTGAGGTAAAAAGACATCATGTTTGTAACGTACCCTTAAAAGTATTAAAAAATGCATAAGATAACTTTCATGATGGTAGGCAAATTTGGGGAGCTATGGATGAAGGATACATGGCAATTCTTTGTACTGTTATAACTTTTCTCTAACTCTGAAATTACTTCAAAATATTTGCAATTTTAAATATATTCTAGGAACTATCTAGAACAGCTGTCCAGACAAAACTCCAATGATGAGCATATTCTTGCAAAGGTCTGCAAAAATATTGCTCAGGTCCTGTATTGTCATTCTTTTCTCTTTCCCTTCTCTCCATGAAAACTAAAATTAAAGAATAATTTGGCTCCACTGAATAGGCTGTTATGGCCGAAAACCAACACAAATTCTACACTGAGGCAAGCGAGCCCTCTGCAGGTCACCTGTGAGGCACCAGTTAGGGCCCACACAGGAGGCACCTCCAAAAACCTTCATCGCTGCTAAGAAACTGTATTTGGGGTGGGTGGTTTTCCTCCAGAGCAGCGTTTACTCATTGTCAGCATGTAAAGCATCTCTGCATCCCTGCAGGTGTAAGAGCCGCCCCCCATCTTGGTCCACAATCCAAGAAGTCCTGACAGCACATAGTGAATAGGGAGTGCCTGGCACTCTGCGGTGATAAAGTACAGTACCAGGGAGAGAAAGATCAGGGAGCTGGGCTTTTGATCACGCAGGAGGGGTCTCAGAGCTAGCAGAGCCGCTTTCTGGAAACACATTTTATACAGAGTGTGGGATACCCACATTCGACAGAGAGCAATCATAAAAGCCTAGACATAAAATAACACGTAGAACTGGATGTCTGGGCTTATGTGATATTTTATGTGATAGAACACCCTGGAACACCCACAGTTCAAGCAACCCCAGCTCTCCCCAGGCTGAGCTCCTGCAGTGCTGTCTTGCACAAAAGCAAATCCAGCCTGCAGCCCACCCCCAGGCTCCCAGCATGCCTCGATCCCTGCTCCCTAGCTGCGTGCATTAAAGAGCATCAGAGTCAGGGAAGGTAGTAAGTAGGCTGTAAGTGTATTAGAAGGAGCGATTTTTCTGCACGTTCCTTATTGCCTTGCACAGTGATTCTGTATCTCTTTGACAGCTACATATCAACAGTCGCTGCTGCACAGAGCTGACTTTTCTGAACACTCAAAACTGGTTCTTACACACACGCACACACCCAGAGGGCAAGGCCAATTCTCCCCATAAATTTGTAAACTTGTTACCATAGAGACAGGCGCTGGGGTGCTTCAAGTGTGGATCAGCAGTGCCGCCTAGTGGGTTACTGGTTATCCTGCAGTCTCCCAACCACAATGTCAGATGAGAGATGATTTTTTTTTCCTTTTTCCTTTTTCTTTTTGCATTTGTTCTTTTTTAGCTATCTGGGGTTCCCCTTCAAGATTTCTAGAGATATCTTAAATCAATATCTATTTAAACCAAGGGTTTTTTCCTTCCAGTTTCATTTGAGATATAATTGACATATATACAGCACTGTATAAATTCAAGGTGTTGACTTACATATATCATGAAATGATTACTACAATAAGTGTAGTGATCATCCATCATCTCATATAGGAACAAAATTAAAGAAAAAAGTATTTTCCCTTGTGATGAGAACTCTTAGGATTTACTCTCTTAACAACTTTTATGTAACATACATGAGTGTTAATTATATTTACCATGCTGTACATTACATCCCTTGTACTTATTTATCCCATAACTGGAAGTTTGTACCTTTTGATCACCTTCATCTAATTCCCCCTCCCTCTACCCCCCATCTCTGGTAACCACAGAGCTGATCTCTTTTTCTGTGAGTTTGTTTGTTCAATCAAGTTTTTTGAAGCTGTTTGCCTCCCACATGCAGAAATAGACTCCAACGTCAGAGCTGGCACTAGTGTTCCATCTCATTTCCTGGACGCTCTGCCCCACTATTGCATACCTAGCTCTAAATAAGTCAGGACCAGCTGTGGAGGTCCCTTGGATGTCACATACAATGACAAATGTAAACCAACGCCTGACATGTAGGAGAACAAAACTCATTGGGGATTTAAAATAAATGATGAAGTCCTCCTTTATCATTTTATTCATTTGTTCAGCCAGTGTGGCTTCTACTCCACAAACGTAGATGTGCAAGAAGGAGGTTTTCTCTGTTTTTCTATAAATGAACTTACTCATTCCATCGTGGAGCAGAGAGTTGGTATCAGTAAATTCAGGATCTCCTGCCCCCACTTTATCCTGAGTCTAAGGTCAGGGTAGGGGTGGGTCTGCAGGGTCCAAACCCCAATCTTCCTGCCCATCTGAGGCTGTGACCCCCCCCAGGCAGAGCGTGCTACATCTGCCTGGTCCAGCCGTGCAACATCTCATGGCCAAAGTCACCCCGTACAGCTCTGCCCTGTCATCCTCCCTGGTGGTACTGTAAAAGAAGGACACCCTCAGTGAATATCTCCAGTTAATAATCTGTCAACCAATATTTATCATGCTTATGGGCATGACCCATCTGGGGGTCCTGGTATATAAAGAAGAAACTAGGCTCCTTTCTTAAGCCCATGGGCTCCTGGGGAGACAGATTTTCCAACAAAGTACAGGAATGCTCGGAGCAGTTACTGTAAGGAAGACCCAGGTCCACAAACCCTTAATCAACATGCTTGAGCCAGATAGGTTTGCAATTCTGAATTTGTTGGATGTTAGGAAAATAAACAGTCTATAGGTTGCATATTTCCTACTCTCTCCATCAGGGGTCTGGGATGTCACCTGCAGTCAACCACACCGATTTTTGCAGCAAAACTCAGGAGGAGTAAAAATGAAATAAAGGCGATCAACAGCTTTAAAGTCCTCATGGCAGCTCAGGAAGGATTTGCCACCAAATGAGGTTTAGTATCAAAAAGGAAAAATTTTTGAGGTGAGATCAGGAAGTGAGAGCTGGCCGGGTAGCCAGATGGCAGCCTTGCAGGTGGAGGGAGGCCAGGTACAGGCACCCAGGTGAGGGCAGCCCAGCATGTCAGGGCAGTCAGTGTGCCAGGACCTCCAAGCCAGATCCTCAAATCTTGGACACCCCAGCCCTGCCTCAAAATTCCACCTTGGAAGGAAGCCTTCCCTGACCGCCCACCCTCCCCTACGTGAGTTGCATTGACATTCCAAAAAAAGTTCCATATGTTTCCTCTCTGATCCATAGACCTGAAGTTCCTTAAGCACAAGCAACATCTTCTCTCCCTGGTACTATTTTCTAACACCTATTCAAGGCTTTTCAATTACAGCCACTCACACCCCTACGAGTACAACCACATCTGCAACTAGTGAAAATAACAGCAACACATGCATCAAGAATTTTGGGGGGAGGGTTGAGGGTGTGACATTAGTCCTGTACATGAAAAGAAAGGGAGAGGAGACAAAACCCCTCAGGGTGGCCTGTGCTTGTATTTTTCTCTCCTTATCCTCAACTCACAGGATAAAAAGTTGTCTCCTACTCTGGCCAGGAGACAGAATCTGTTTCTGTACGTTCATTCTCGAATTGCTGAAACTCCCAAAGCAGCAGTGTAAATATTCATGCAGTAAACAGGGGGAGCCAGATGGAAGGGTCTCCACAGTTATTTTTGCTTCTCTGTCAAAATATTTAGCTGATCCATAAATCTTCTAAAACACATTCATTTGGCACTGCGTGCAAACACTTCCACGAACATTCATCGCCCCTCCATCGCTAAATGTGGCTTCCATTTCGGCATTTCTTCCACACTCACCCAGAAAGACTGGATCCAAAATCCAGAATATAAGACCCAAAAGGACTTGCCTGGACTAAGGGGCAGGCCACGCTCTGCTCAGGCTCCTGCCTCCCAGCCTGCTCAGAAATTGGCAGACAAAACCACCCCCTGCATTGTAAATAGATGCTGAGGCAATGCGGAGAGCCGGGGGAGGACTAAGCAGAATGGGGATATTTCTGGAACAGGTCTGTTCTCTGAGGCTGGATAAATCACCCTGAACTGCTGGGAACTCTATTTCCTACAAACCGTGGGAAAGTAAAACCATATTACTGGTTCAACGTGGGTTTTTTTTCCCAGGTTTTGAAGACACGCACAGCATCAAACCAAATATATATTTAACACGCTGGAAACGTGCGGTGGATTTTAATGAAAGTGATTAGACCCAGGAAAAGAAACCGAGGTAAAATGGAGGAAGATGGTCAATCTGGGATGCTTCCCTCCCCGCCACCCCAACTGGGAAGGATTCTATGATGGTGTCTGCTCAAGTTCAGAGGGACTGGGCTGTGGCCTGCAGAGAACTCCCAGGGCTGCCCCCGGGCGCTAATAGCAAAGCTTCCAGGAAGGAAGGCTCCAGCTTTGTGAATTCCCTTCAATGCAGCAGGACCACGTGAAGGACCAACTTCACGTTCAGCCTTGTGCTAAGCAGGGAGGGTGAAACCATGACCGCAATTCTGGCGTGGCCAGCATGGCAGGATGGATAGTTCAGGGAGGCAAAACAGGGCCCCCTGAAGACACTCACCTGCTAATCCCCTGGACCTGTGACCACGTGATCTTACATGACAAAGGCAACTTTGCAGAGGGGACTAAGCCTAGCACCCTGAGATGGGAAATGGTCCTGGATTATCAGGATGAGCCCAGTGTCATTCCAAAGGTGACAAGAGGAGGCAGGAGGGTCTGAGTCAGGAGCAGGAAATGGGATGACAGCAGCAGAGGTTAGAGGGATGCAGGGAGGGGTCTGTGAGCCTAGTGATGCAGGTGGCTTCTAGAAGCTGAAAAAGGCAATGAAATGGATTCTCCTCTGAAGCCTCCAGAAGGAACGTAGCCTTGCTGGCACCTGGATCTTAGATTTCTGACCTCCAGACCGTAAGAGAGAATAAATTCGGGTTGTTGTAAGGCCCTCAGTTTGTGGTAAACTATCAACACTCCCTCGCCCATTCCAGCATTGCTGGAACAGAGGTATGTGGGTGACTCAGGGAGTACAAACAGGGCGAGGGTCTCTCTTTCTGGGGAGGCCACAGAAGGCCTCACAGAGGAGGTGACTGAACTGTTCCCAAAGGCCAAGGAGAAGTCTCGAAGCCAGGGGAGTTCCAAACAGCATTCCAGGCAGCAGGTAAGGACGAGCACAGACACAGAGGCAGAGGAGCGCAGGGCGTGCCCATGCACTAGGAGGACTGTGGCATGACCAGGCCCGGGGGCAGGGGAGGCTGGAAGAGGAGTCTGGAAAGACGAATGGCAGCCCAGCTCTAAAGCAGGGATGGCTACATGGACCAGGCCATGCAAGGGAAATGTAAGCATTTTCTCAGGAATTTGACCAAACCTCAAAGCCCGGGGCAGTGTGCTAGGTGCCCTGGACAGAGAACAGAGGCTAGGATGAAGCAAGCAAGACATTGGCTCTGGGCAAAACTGAAGGGGGTGCCCGAAACTCAGTAAACTGAAGGGGGTGCCAGAAACTCAGTAATCAAACTAAGTAAGTAATCAAAATAGGATAGTGTTTAAAAATTCAAAAGTAAGACCCAAAATATCAAAGTTCTAAGTAAAGGCAGGATCAGTTATGGTGCCCTGATGAGACACCTCGAAGCCTGAGGCAAACGGGAAAATCAGCCATTCGGATCCTGTTTTTAAATTTTTGTTATTTTGTTCATCATGGAATTTTTTCCATTAATTTTGATTTTTTTGTAACTGCATTAAAGTATTACCTACCTGAAGCTATTATATACAGAATGGATAAACAACAGGTCCTCCTGTATAGCATAGGGAACTACATTCAATACCTTATGATAAAGCATAATGGAAAAGAAAATTAAAAAAAAAAGTATATATATATATGTTTGTATAACTGAATCACTTTGCTATACAGCAGGAATTAACACAACGGTGTAAATCAACTATACTTCCATTTAAATATATAAATAAATAAATATATATCACTTACCTGGATCACCGAGTTTTTGGTGCTCTCTTAAATTTTACACCCACACAGTGCCTCACTCACCTCACCCTAGCCCCAGCCCTGCCTCTACCTTCTAAAGCAGGGGTTCCCCACCCCCCAGGCCATGGACCGGTACCATCCACGGCCTGTTAGGAGCCATGCTGCACAGCAGGAGGTGACGGCGGGCCAGTGAGTGAAGCTTCGTCTGCCGCTCGCCATCGCTCGCATTACCGCCTGAACCAATCCCCCCTACCCTGATCCAGGGAAAAACTGTCTTCCATGAAACCGGTACTTGGTGCCAAAAAGGCTGGGGACTGCTGATCTAGAGAGTACATGCCAGTCAGCTGATATCACCCTCAACAGCCTGTGTGAGACTGGGCTGAGATTCAAAGAGGATTTCCTTATGGTGAGAGAGAATTTTTTTTTTTTTAATTTGAGAAAATAGAAGGGAGAGTTTGACTTGTATGCCCCGGTATTTGGGGGTAAAGAGACTGAAGTCTCCTGCAGGCCTGGCTACAGCAGCCCACCAAGGAACAGTTGAAAGGGGGCAGCTGAGGGGCCCATTCTCCACCACCATTTGGGAAACAGGGGTACACGGGTTCCCCCAGGCCAGGTGTAGGCTGGAGGGAGGAGCTGGGTCAGAGAAGTGCTGAAGGGACCCTGCTCTGATCAACTTCCGGCTGCAGAGAGGAAACCCCAACAGAGGAGGCTGTGGAGTGTACCACTGCGGGGCAGGAGCTGGGGAGAGTCAGAAGAAGTTCAGAGGAACTTGGAAGTTCAGAGGAAATGGTAGATCCAGGGCCACCACGGGGTGTCTCAGAGGAAGCTAATACATGCCTCATACAAGCTATGTGACTCACAGAGGGCATTCAACAGCCAAGGGAGAAGTAGGAACAAAAGCTCAGCTAAGTCAAAAGAACTTTGACCAGCGTCCCACGCGTCTTCCCTCTGGGATCCACCCTGGGAAAGCCAGCCATGAGGCAGAGGGTGTGACACGGAACAGGAGAGAGCAAGGGCAGGCATGAGCCCACTTCCCCCTGATGGCTGATGAAGCTGAGCCAGGAGGGGAAGGAAGAGTATTTGAATAGCCTGAGAAATCACTGTCTTGTTTAAGATTGGACTGGATTTTTAATACCTGAAAATGAGGCTAATTGGACCCCAAAGTGACTAAAAAAGAATAGGCTTTGCCCAAGATCAGTTGGAGCATAACTGAAAATAGTGAGGAGGAGAACGGAAGCCAGTCTACAGAGTTCAATCCATTTAGTAAAACAGTTATGCTGGGTCTTCTCCACTGGGATCCAGCCTGTGTCTTTCCCTGCTCTGCTCAGGGCTCCCAGAGACTAATTCCTACAGAGAGCAGCATATTGTCTCCCAAGATGGCCACTGTGATGATTTAATTTTACCAACTTGATTGGACCAGGAGGTGCCCAGATCTTTGGTCAAACATTATTCTGGGTGTGTATGTGAAGGCAGTTTTGGATGAAATTAACATTTGAATGAATCAACTGAGTAAAGCAGATTGCCCTCCCCAAAATGGTGGGCCTCATCCAAGTTGAAGGCCTGAATAGAACCAGAAGGCTGAATAAGAGGGAACTTCTCCAGCCTGACTGCTTGAGCTGGGACAGCAGTCCTCTCCTACATTCAGACTAAAACTTTCACCATCAGCTTTCCTGGGTCTCCAGGTTGCCTCCTACAGATCTCAGGACTTCTCAGCCTCCATGGCCGTGCGAACCAATTCCTACAGTAGATAAATAACTGTTCTGTTCCTCTGACTAATACAGCTACCTTTCAGTTGGGTTCTGCCAATGTCAGCCAAGACCTGCCTCTGCCCCTTCCCTCTGGCAGCACCCCATCCCCCCATGACCATGACCCCTCAAAGAACTCCAGGTCTCAGAGACTCTAGTAACAAAATTTCCTCCCATGGTGTCTTCAACCCTAGGGCTGAATGTGATTACTTTCATTTTTGCTAGCTCTGGGTGTTTCAACATCTTTTGTTTATTCCTTTGAACCCTGTCCACAAATGCCCTCTATAATTAGACCCTTCCTTAAAAGTCTCCTCGTTTAAACCATCTGAATGAACTCCACTTCCTGTCTGGACCCTACTGATGCATCCAGGAGGAGGGATACCTCTTTCACTTTGACTAGAGAGAAAGAAGCAAGAATGAGTGGAGATGCAGATGTGTCTTGGGTAGAGATGAAGTGGGCAGGAAGTTGGGGGAAATCACACTGTTGGCTTGTGTTTTCTTTATGCAGAAAGATGGAAGATTAAATGCTAAAATGGAATCAAGGCAGTGAAGCTTTGAAGCAGGTGGCAAAAGAAGTGGAAGGACCACCGTTCATTTTTAGAGGCACAACTCTGCACCTTTGGATGATTCTCTTGGTCGACTGAGCAGCTGAGTCAGATCACACGCATCTTCAGGGATGTGCACTGTTCCGCTTAAGAAACCCCAACTACAAATAACAATCAAAATGATGTTCAGGACAGCATGAGTTCATAGACTGAATAGGGTTCATTGTATTTGTCACAAAGGGGTTAACAGTGCTGGGCACATCAGTGAAGATCAAATGCACAAATACTGCACAGTAAGGACCCTACCAACTCATATCTTATCTTGGAACATTTCATGGCTTGAATTGCCAGATGAGAGTTCATGACTCATAATTCATCAAGGGCCATGTCCACTGACTTGTGTAATCAAAAAACTTACAGGGCTTCCCTGGTGGCGCAGTGGTTGAGAGTCCGCCTGCCGATGCAGGGGACACGGGTTCGTGCCCCGGTCTGGGAGGATCCCACATGCCGCGGAGCGGCTGGGCCCGTGAGCCATGACCGCTGAGCCTGCGCGTCTGGAGCCTGTGCTCGGCAACGGGAGAGGCCACAACAGTGAGAGGCCCGTGTACCGCAAAAAACAAAAAAACAAAAAAAACAAAAAACTTACAAACTCCCACTTTAACCCTTTGAGACAGCATGGTGTGGTGGAAAAAGCAAGGAGTCTGGATAACTTGATAACTTACTAGGTGAATTTTGGCAAATCACTTAAACTCCCTGCCTTTCCATTTTCTCATCTGTAAAATGAGGATAATGCCACTTTAACACTCTGAGCTTAAGAAGCTGGCCCTGAACTCAAAAAAAGAGAACTATTTTTTTAAACATAATGAGAGAAGTTTATTTCATTTAATAGTCTAATTTGTACCATTTGCCACATACTTCATTTACATAATGAAAATTTGCCCTGTGTTCATTTGATATATTCTAATAAATAAGAAATTTGCCTAGGTAGACAATAGGTTTGGGCGATTATTGTGATAACATGTGAGTTTCCTACCTACTACTGGAGCCTCCAAAAGGGAGCTATACTTGAAGTCTGGGTTAACATGGCAATAATGGTAGAGTCTACACGATCCTGAAGAGTGTGTGTGGAAAAGGAATAATTGAGGTAACCTGGTCATTCTTTGGCCACCATGATATCAATTATGCACATTTGGAAATAGTCCATAGATCATATTATAGCTACTGCAAATGACTTTGAATAAGACTCAGACAGGTCATGGAAGAGACAAGTACCTCTCAGACACCAGTGCCATGGATGATAAAGAATCAAGCACAAGGCATCTGTGGAGTCACTTTACAGGGAAAGCATCTTTAAGAGAAGAGATCCAAGGCTGAACAGCTGAGCTGACATTCTGAGGTTATCCTGCACCCACCACAGGCAAATTCCAAAGCTTTTTGCAAAAAAAAAAAATATTAGACACTCAGACTCTCCTTTTGTTTCCTACCTTTTTAAGCTCCCCAGTACTAGACAGATTGACCCCCAGGTGGGAGATTATCTTTGAACTTCTACTTTTCCCTGCTATCACTTTCCCACATTATCACAGTGTCTGAGGAGTCTGCATCTGGGGGGGGGGGGTAGGAAGGGCATAGATGGAGAAAGAGAAACTTGGAGAAAAAGAAGACAGAATGTGATACTCAAGTGTCAGAATAAAATTGTTCTTTACAGTTACTCCAAGGAGCTGGTCCTATGAATTTCCAGTAACCTTAACAATTAGTTTCCATGGCCTCAATCACACTGAGCTGTTTTATTACTAAAACAACCAAAGCACTTTTCACAGTCACACTGATGATGATATTAAAGCACAGAAAGATAAGGAAATGGGTGGGATTTGGGGCAGAAAAGTCCCACTCTGGAAGAAAGAGGCAGTTATCAACCATCCCTAACTTTCGCAGGCTTACCATGACTAGAAGTTACAAGACATCAGGTCTGCATATAGAGAGATCTGGAATGTCACATTTTATAACCCAATGTGCCCCTTCAGTAGAACATATATTATTTACTATTGTGTGTCAACATGACTGATTCCTTATGAATAATTAGTACTCTTCACAGACGCTGGGGAAAAAAAAAAAACCCGAAAAGTCTAGAGCTGGAAATTTGAGGTTCAGGCCAGTTTAAGCTCCCTTTGTTCCTGAATCAGTGATAAGTAAATTATCAAATATTCTCAGGGACTGAAACAGGCAGACTGGACAATATGAGGGATTTATTTCAAATCCAGTTTCTATGTCCACTCATCTCTTAGGCAAAATGCTGCCTGAATCAACTCATGACTTGCAAACGTCCCTTTCCAATTACACATCTCTCCCACATTTGCTTTGAGGTCATGACCCAGTGAGTTGTTTGAATATCAGCCCAGCAACCTGCACTGCTGAGTTTTTATTTTGTTCTAGTCTTTTGACTTTTATTGAAATTTTCCAGATACATTTGAAAAGAATGTGTATTCTGCTCTTGTTGAATGTGGTGTCTTTACATATCAGTTAGGTCAAGGCAATTAATAGCGTTCAAATCTTCTGTATCATAACTGATATTTTTGTCTAGTTGTTCTATCAGTTACTGAGAAAAGAGTGTTAAAAATCTTCAACTGTGGACTTGCCTAGTTCTCCCTTCAATTTTACTGGTTTGTGTTCCATACATTTGGATGCTCTGTCGTTAGGCACATACACATACAGAATGGGTACATTTTCCTGATGAATTGGTCCTTTAATCATTATGAAATGATCCTTGTTATCTTTTTTTTTTTTTTTTTTGCGGTACGCGGGCATCTCACTGCTGTGGCCTCTGCCGTTGTAGAGCACAGGCTCCGGACGCGCAGGCTCAGCGGCCATGGCTCATGGGCCCAGCCGCTCCGCGGCATGTGGGATCCTCCCGGACCGGGGCACGAACCCGTGTCCCCTGCATTGGCAGGCGGACTCTCAACCACTGCGCCACCAGGGAAGCCCTTGTAATACTCCTTGCCTTGACATCTATTTTGGCTAATATTATTATAGGCACTCCAGCTTTCTTATACTTACTACTGTTTTCATAAGGTATTGTTTTCCATTCTTCTACTTTCAGCCTGTTTCTTTAAATTAAAAGTGTGAGAAAAGATACATGCACCCTTATGTTCATAGCAGCACTCTTTACAATACCCAAGACATGGAAACAACCTAAATGTTCATCAACAGATGACCAGATAATGAAGATGTGGTATATATATACAATGGAATACTACTCAACCATAAAGAAGAAGAAATAACGCCATTTGCAGCAACATGGATGGACCTAGAGACTATCATACTAAGTGAAGTAAGTCAAAAAGAGAAAGACAAATATCATATGATATCGCTTATATGTGGAATCTAAAATATGACACAATTGAACTTATCTATGAAACAGAAACAGACTCACAGATATAGAGAACAGGCTTGTGGTAGCCAAGGGGGAGAGGGGTCAGGGAGGGATAGACTGGGAGTTTGGGATTAGCAGATGCAAACTATTATATATAGAATGGATAAACAACAAGGCCCGACTGTATGGCATAGGGAACTATATTTAATATCCTGTAATAAACCATTTAAAAAGTGTCTCTCATAAACAGCATAAAGAGGAATTCAGGTTTTCTCTGCTATCCAAAACTAGGGCATTTCTATGAAACCCTTTGTAAGCTGAAATGGCATAAAACAAAGAAGCAATTACCTCAGGACACATCTTGCTAACGGATGCACAAGATAAATTGAGATAAAACACAGAGTGCTCACAGATACAGTTCAAAGCTGTGGCAGCTTGACGCTGAGGTGCTGAGTGTAGCTTCCAGGGAAGGAGCTTGGCAGTGCCCCTCTCACTGCTCAGGGTGCATGCTGCCTCTATAACTTCTCACTGTGGAACAAATGCTGAACACTATTATCACTTTTTGCCTTTTTTCATAAAAGCGAAAATCCTCTTCAGCTTTCTTTCAGTTAGCAGAAACATGTACTAATACAGGGCTTTCATAAAAGCAAAGTGGGGTAAAGTGAACTTTCCAAAAGTGGGAATACCTATATTGCTTTTCCATCAATCTGACAATCTCTGCCTTTTAATTGGTCAGCTTTGTCCACTTACATTTAATACAAATATTGATACGTTGGGTTTAGGTCTACCAGTTTATTATTTGTTTTCTACTTGTCCCATCTCTTTTTTGATCTTCTATTCCTCCTTTCCTACTGTCTTTTGGGTTAATCAATTATTTTTTAGTATGCCATTTTAATTCCCCTATTGGCTTTTAAAAACCACATTTTTAGTGGTTTCACATAAAATGTGGGAAACCTGCAACATTATGGTTCCATTAGCCACCTCCAGTTCTTTGTACCACTATTGTCATATATTACAGGTATATATATTTTTTAAACCCCACTGACTTGAGTATTTTTTGTTAAAGAAATTAACATTTCCTGACTAATAGAGTGGCCAAGTTACTCAATCATAGGCCTGGATTTCTGGCAAAATCATTTCACAGATGACAAGAACAACAGTTATATTTAGTTTTTGCCTTTCTAATGACCCATTTAAGCATCCACCTGATCCTACTGGAATTCCAACATCTGTTTTTGAGGCTCACCCCCATTCTCCCCTTCCCCCGGCTTAAACTGCCCAAGGACTTAAGGGTTTACTTGATCCAAAGGGATATTCTACTTCTAATACCAGGGAGAGAGAGAGAGGGGAGGAGAAAGAGGTGATTGTGGAGGAGGAATAAGAGGACAAGGAGGGGCTTCCCTGGTGTTGCAGTGGTTGGGAGTCCGCCTGCCGATGCAGGGGACACGGGTTCATGTCCTGGTCTGGGAGGATCCCGCATGCCGCGGAGCGGCTGGGCCCATGAGCCATGGCTGCTGGGCCTGCGCGTCCGGAGCCTGTGCTCCGCAACGGGAGAGGCCACGGCGGTGAGAGGCCCATGTATCGCAAAAAAAAAAAAAAAAAAAAAGAGGACAAGGAGAAGAGGAAAGGAGAGGAGAGAATGCGGAGTCCGACTGGCCCACTGGCACAATGGCTTCTGGACTGACACTTGCTGTCCCTGTAGGACACTGACCCAGTGCACGCTTGCAAGGCACACTTGCCTGTTTCCAGCTAAGAGTCTTGCTAGCCCAGATCTGTCCAAGCAAGAGTGGGGTTCCATGGTGGGAATATAAATTGATTCAGCCACTATGGAGAACAGTATGGAGGTTCCTTAAAAAACTAAAAATAGAACTACCATATGACCCAGCAATCCCACTACTAGGCATATACCCAGAGAAAACCGTAATTCAAAAAGACACATGCACCTTAATGTTCATTGCAGCACTATTTACAATAGCCAGGACATGGAAGCAACCTAAATGCCCATTGACAGACGAATGGATAAAGAAGATGTGGTACATATATACAATGGAATGTTACTCAGCCATAAAAAGGAACAAAATTGGGTCATTTGTAGAGACAAGGATGGATCTAGAGACTGTCATACAGAGTGAAGTAAGTCAGAAAGAGAAAAACAAATATCGTGTATTAACACATATATGTGGAACCTAGGAAAATGGTACAGATGAACCAGTTTGCAGGGCAGAAATAGAGACACAGATGTAGAAGACAAACATATGGACACCAAGGGGGGAAAGTGGCGGGGGGGTGGTGGTGGGATGAATTGGGAGATTGGAGTTGACATATATACACTAATATGTATAAAATGTATAGCTTATAAGAACATGCTGAATAAAAAATAAATAAAATAGAATAAAAAAGAGTGGGGTTCCACACTTGAACTTCAAGGTCATACTGTGCTAGTTCACACTCACAAGCTCTAGCACTGTTTCCCCAAAGCACAAGGACACACTGGGGAGGTTGGATCACAGTCACCATCAATTCAGGGACAGCCTGAACCTGCTCACAAATTCCAAGGGCCTGGGGCAGGACTAGGCACTGTGTCTCCTCCCCTCATTGTGAGCTCCCACTCTGACACCCTTGGTGTCCTTCCTTTCACAGGCCTTGGTCGGGACCCCCTGTTAGACCCTCCTCCTCAATTTCCCTGTCCTTGAACTCCAGAGAGGGTTGTAATGTCAGTCCTTCTTTTTCTGCAAGGCTTCCAGGCTTCTAAGGCAAGTTGGTGCATTTCCCAACATCTGTCCCTGCCCCAGTTGCATCCCCCACAGACCTGTGCTTGGAGGGGGAGGCAGCCCGGGGGTGGGGGTCAGACGAGCCTCCTGTCCTTTCTTCCCCCAGGATGTGAGTACCACTGTCCATCCCCTTGCATATCTATAGGAATTATGCCCGTGGCTCTTCCCTGATCAGAAGAACCCATCTTGAGGTGACTTTTTCTATCTGCCTAGACATTGAAGATGTTGGCACAGCTTCTAAATCCAAGCTCACCTGGTACCTCAATACACAAACATCTACTTCTCCCTTCCTTGGTGATGAGCACATTGGAGGTGGATTGATATTTGAATCCCCAGTGGCTAGAACAATGCTTGGCGCAGAGGAAATGCTCCACAAACGTGAAAGAAGGAAAGAAAGAAGAAAGAAAGAAAGAAAGAAGAAAGGAAGAAAGAAAGAAAGGAAGGAAAGAAGGAACGAAGGAAGGAACGAAGGAAGGAAGGAAGAGAAAGAGAGAGAGAGAGAAAGAGGAGGAGGGAGGGAGGGAGGAAGGAAGGAAGGAAGGATGGAAGGAAGGAAGGAAGGAAGGAAGGAAGGAAGGAAGGAAGGAAGGAAGGAAGGAAGGGATGCTGAGTTAAATCCAGGCTGGGGTGATGAGAGAAACAGTCTATAGGGAACAGAGGAAATGCCTGCACATCTCTTGCTTCCCTGAATGCTCCTCACAAAGGGGTAAAATCTTATTGAGTCCGATTCCAAGGCGTTGACTGAGTCGCGTGTGCTAGCGCACAGGGTGACGTGTGTCCACACGCTGTGCACATCCCTGTGGCCTCCTCTTCTGCCCTTCCTTCCAACAGGCTATAGGTGGAGGGGGTGGGGGCCAGCATTTCCCCAGGGTGGCCAGCATCCCCTGCAGGCTATCCCTAGTGGAAAGAAAAGACCCTGGTACAGGAAGCTCTGCCCACCAGGTCTCCTCTCTCAGAAGATGCTGCTGAAACATCCTTAGGGCTCCAGTGCCTCTCATGGCCAAATCAGATCTGGATATGTCATCCTCTCCTCCAACCATTGTGAGCTCTAGCTATTGTGGTTAATCTGATGAAATAACTGTGACTTTCCTTCAAGTGATCTCAGCCTCTGAGCCCTGAGAAGTGGGGCTGAGCTTTGAGAAGCAGGAAGAGAAGGGAAACGGCATTCATCCATCCTGGAGCGGCACTGACCGCACTGCCTGCCGCAGGGCTAGTGCTGAGTGAGAGGTGCTGCTTTCCTAAGCATCTGACACGCACAGATTGAGAGGAAGAGTCTCAGCCTATGAAATGGACCCAAACCCGAGGCTCAAAAAAGTTAAGTAATTTACCCAGGATCACACAGCCAGAAAGCGTTCTTCCTCAGTGTTACCAAGGCTTGGCGTATCCTACTCCGATTTTCTTTATTTGACCTGGGATCTACTTGAGACTGTATGTGAAAAATCTGATTTTCTAAGATGAGAGACAGTGCTCTCCAATACACTATATCCAGGTGGTTCAGACAGTGAGCTAATTCAGCCAGCCCCGTATTCCCTTACTAAAACCCACACCCAGACAATAATAAAAAGATGAATAGCCCAGTTAAAAACTGGGCAAAGCATCTGAAAAGACATTTCTCCAATGAAGATATGCAAATGGTCATTAAGCACATGAAAAGATGCTCAACATCATTAGCCATCAGGGAAATGCAAATCAAAGCCACACAAGATACCACTTCACAGCCACTGGGAGGGCTGTCATTAAGAGTCAGATAGCAGGGAATTCCCTGGTGGCCTAGTGGTTAGGATTCTGCACTTTCACTGCCGTGGCCTGGATTCAGTCCCTGGTTGAGGAACTGAGATCCTGCCAGCAGCACGGCACAGCCAAAAAAACCCAAACAAACAAACAAACCCCCCAAAAAGTCAGATAGTAACAAATGTTTGTGAGGATGTGGAGAAATTGGAACCCTGAGACACTGCTGGTGAGAACATACAATGGTGAAGCCACTTTGGCAAACCATCTGGACGTTCCTCAGATGATTAAACATAGATTTATCGTATGATCCAACAATTTCACTCCTAGGTATGTACCCAAGAGAAATGAAAACATATGTCCATACAAAAACTTGGGCATGAATGTTCATAGCAACATTATTCATAACAGCCAGAAAAGTGGAAACACAAAAAATGCCCACTAACCAATGAATGAATAGATAAGATGGGATATACCCATACAGTAGAATATTATTCAGCCATGAAAAGGAATGAAGTACGGATACAAGCTACACATGAACTTGAAATTCTTATGCTATGTGAAGGATGCCAGTCACAAAGGACCACGTGGTGTGTGACCCCATTTACGTGAAATGTCCAGAGCAGGCAACTCTGTAGAGACAGAAAGCAGGTTAGTGGTTGCCAGGGACCAGGGGGAGGGAAGACTGGGCCAAGGGGTACAAAGTTTATTTTTGGAGTGATGAAATTCTAAAATTCATTATGGTGGTGGTTGCACAACTCTGTGTATATACCAAAAACCATTGAATTGTACCCTTGGAATGAGTAAGCTGTATGGTGTGTGACTTATATCTCAATAAGCCTTTTTAAAAAACCCATACTGTGTTCGCTTCAGCCACACATATACTAACATTGGAACTATACAAGGAACATCATCACGGCCCCTGTGCAAGATGACACGCACATCTATGACACATTCCATATTTTGTCTATTGTCGAAGCCAAAAAAAATAAAATAAAATATTGAAAACGTTTCGGTAGGCTTTGCCTGAGGAAAGAATCCACCAACACAGCTCAATTTTAAATGTTTATTTTTTGGTTTTATTTCATTCTATTCAAATGTGTCATTTAAAGTCAAAACTAAACATTGTTTTTAAAAGTTGGTATGAGCTTTTGAAAGACATGGTTTGATTCCCAGCTCTGCCTGTGGCTAAACCATGTGATGTTGGGCAAGTCAATTCCGCTCTGGGTCTGGGTCTCCTCACTGCAAAACGGGAGCAACGGCACCTATGCTACCTTGTAATGGGGTTCAGGCTGCGTCTTCACCAGGGACATCCTGGGCGGAGGTGAGTGGGAGCCACGGCTACATCTGCTCAGAGGGGGGTCTCTGTTACTAATTGTCACAAGGGCACCCTTGGAGCTAATGCCAGCCTCCAATGTTACAAAGCCTAGAAATATTATTTCTAAAATGCTAAGCAAAGTGAGGGTACATGGTAAGTGGTCAGCTAACGGCAAAGGATGACTTCAGCTGCAAATAACTGAAAATACTCTCACAAAACTGCAAGTCCTGAAGGACAGTGGGGGCCAGGAGGTCCAGTCAGGCCTCCTGCTCGGGTCTACCCCTCCCTGGGCTAGCTCTTTCTTCAGACCAGAAGCAAGATGGCAGCAGTGCTTGTAGGCCTGACATCCTAATGTCCCAAGATCTCATATCTTAGAGACTTAGCAATTAGTGAGCTGAGCAGAATTCTACACTCATCCACTTAATGAATATATTCCTTCAGCGCTGACTCATTCTGGGCCCACTTCTAGGTACTGGAGATCCTTACATTCCTCGGAGAATCAGATAATGAGCAAACAAATGTAAAAACAAGGTAATTCCTAATTGTGAAACGTGTTAAGAAAGAAATAAAATATGGTGATAATAAAGCATCCCTGGGGGAGGTAACTTCAGACAGGGTGATCTGGGAATGCATCTCCAAGCAGACTGGACTGCTTTGGTGAGGGAGGGAGGAGACAGACAGTGCAGGGTCCTGGATGGCCATGTGCATGAGAACTTCTGCTTTTATTCCAAGTAAAATGTGAAGCCATCAAAGTTAGGGAGGGGAGGACATCTGCTGTGAAAGACACAGATTGAATCACAGCTCCATCAAATTACTCACCCATCATGACCCTCAGTTTCCACGCCTGTAAAATGGGATTAAAAATTCCTACCTCATTGTATATTTGAAAGTTGCTGCCAGAATAGATCTCAAAAGTTCTCATCACAAGAAAAAAAAAAGTTGTCACTACGTGTGGTAATGGATGTTAACTAGACTTAGGGTGGTGATTATTCCACAATATATACAAATACACAAATGCCAAAGCATAATGTTGGGCACCTGAAACTAAAATAATGTTATATGTCAATTATATCTCAGTTTAATGAATAAATAACTCATTCACAGGGTTATAAGAACAAAACATGAAAATAGAAATGTACTGCGCAGGAAAATAAATATTAGCAACCTCTTCCATGTGTTTCTTTAAAAACTGAGGGCTGAGATGTTTAGAGGGAAGTGTCTGCAACTTACTTTGAAATGCATCAGAAAAGTAAGCTGTTTTGATGGGTGGAGAGAGAGGGTGGGTGATGGGTAGGTATGTAATGAAACAAGTAGAATAAAATGTTAATGGACGAATCTGGGTGATAGATATATGTCTGTTCACTGTAAAATTTAAGGAATTTGCAAATGCTTCTCCCCTCCCTCTCCAGCTTCACATGCTCTCCTTTCTTGTCTGATGGCGTTAGCAAGTTACCTTGCAGTCCTGCCTAGTAATTCGGTCCAAAGCGGGACATGTGTCCACCGTGCGGGGACAGTGACCGGGCGTCAGGAACGAAGTTTTGCAGTGAAGCCCCGGCGGGGCGGAGCCTTGGCCGCTTGAGAACATGCGGGGCTGTCGCCGCCAGAGGGCGGTCTCGTGGCGTCCTGAGCTCGAAAGGCGGCGTGGACAGCGCGGCAGGAAGCCGGGTTCCTCCCCTCGAGCAGAATCAGCCCAGGGACCCGCCGCCTCTGTTATTACCTGCAGAAAACAGCCCTTCAGACAGGACAGTCTGAATCAGCGCCTACAGTCTGGCCCCGCAGATTCTGATGAAGAAGAGAAGGAGGGAGGGAAGAAAGTAACGTGCGTTGAGCAAGTGTCAGACAGTGCTCCGTGCCTTCCATCATTTATTTCATGTTTTAGTTATGAATCAGTCTGAAAATAGAACAGGAGTTGAAGTGCAAAGGATCTACATTTCACTCCTGGTAGAGACTGCCCAGGGAATTCCTGGTTCTCCGAGGGGAGAGCAGCTTTTCGGGGGACAACTTTCCTCCCTACCGCACCCCTCTCCAGCAAAGGGACTCAGAGTAGCTGTGTCCCCTGGGCTGACATAGCACCTCGTGGTGGCTTCCGGCGACCTCACCCAGCATCTTCAAGGAGATTGGCCACCCCACGCAGATCTGCCCACCAGCTTCTTCCTGTGGGACTGGGGAAGGGGGTGGGGAGTGTTAACCTTGAACCCTTAGCTCAAACCATCCACAGCTCCCTCTAATGGAAGCACTTTCTGAGACTATCTGGTACCCTAGCTACCGGAGATGTAGGCATAAATTATCAATCCCTCGGTATTTTTCAATCATAATCATTCAAAGCCACTCTATACAAACCAGTAGTTTCCTCAGATTTTCTTTTTTGCATAGTCACAGCCTAAACGTCTCAAATATTATCTTCAGAAGCCTCTACCCCATGTCCCCACCCAACAGACCAACCCAGAGCCTCTGGGCGTGTAGCCCAGCAGGGAGCCCCAGCCCTAAATGTTCCTTGGGGCTTCTTAAATGTCAGCCAACTTATCCTCCCCTAGAAGGGAAGCAGGGCTATTCCAGAAAAGTTACCTCCTGACTTTAGACTTGCCAGATTGGGAGAAGGGGAGATCTGAATCCCACGGGAATTTGGTTAGAAAGGTTGGTATGTCCCAGATTTTGATTAATGCTTCTTTGGTGTTTAAATACTTTTATTCACAATAATACGTGTTAGGCCTAAGAAATAAGATAAGCATGAAGACAATTAAATTCATCCATGAACCCATCCTGAGCTAACCACTCCTACATTTTGGTGTGTACTGCACTGAACTTTTTATTTCTGTGCATCAATTAAAACATGCCATTTTTCTTTGAATGATATAAGATACACTATTTGATACACTATTTGTAACTTGTTTTTATTATTTAATAATGATCACAAGTACCATTCAATGGTTAAAGGATAATTATTTAAAGATGAAATTATGACTCTCCTACATATATAAAATGAACACATGTTAAAATTTTTATTTAATTCATTATTAACGAGGGGACAATTAAGAGGTTATAACAGAGGAGTCAAGATAGCAGAGACATTTATAGATGAGGAATACTGAAATGGATTTACAAATGAACACAAAAGTGGCTTCTTCCACTGGGGAGGAGCTAGACACATGAACCTCCACCAGACAGAATTTAGTTGCATGTCTATAAAGAATTATTTGCATTGCTATCAGTTGTGGAGATACAAAATAGCCCAAAGGCCATGAAAGGTGAAGAACCCCATAGAATCAGAATCACCTAACCCAGGTGGCTGTGCTCCACACAAGGCCTAGTTTTCAACTGAGGTACACATAAACACTACACTGCATAAACAAATATACGTCCATGCTCTCTTTTTAATGGTCACATTTTTATTATGTTGATGTTTCTATAATTTATTTAGCAAACTGTTATTGGACTTCTAATTCTTCATTAGTATAATCAATGCTGGGGTAGTTCCCTCACTACAAACATCTTTGAACATTATCTGATTCATCCCTTCAGATAAATTCCTAGAAATGAAACTGTGGAAGGATGTGCAGATTTCCAAGGTGTCTGATGCCTGTTGACAAATGGCCTTTATAAGCATCTTTCTAACCCACTTTGAATCCTCCCTCAAGTCCAAACTCTCTCAAGTCTGATTTAAGATTCAGAGATTTTATGCGCTATTGATGTAAAACAAATAGAATGCCAGTTATTTCTCCAGCAAAAATGGGTTTATATAGGATCATCAGAGAATTGCAGTTCAGGGTCTGCAACCGTGGTGAGCCACATGCAAGTCCCCAGCAAAAACAGAGAGGAGAACTCTTTTATAGAGGGAAAAGGAAGTGGGAGGGCTGTAAACAGAGTCTGTGGCTTTTCATTTACTAAGTTGTGACTGTCTCTCATCGGTTGTGCTCCTGCAGGCAAGAAGAGTGAGTTCTTTCTTCTTCGCAGAGCCTGAGAGCTCCCCGCTCTGCTCTCCTGACTCTATTTTAATTGAGGTTTCTGTTTATTAATTTTTAACAGCTCCTTTGGCAAGAAATGATTTCTTGCACAGAAATTTCATTCCACTTCTCGGTAAAATTATTTGCTAATGAAGGAAAAGACTACAGGGTGTGAAGTCAATGGAGAATTCAAACAAATGTGCAGATAAGTCAACCTAAGCCATTATTTCTACAAATTCCCTCTTTCATAGTCTGCTCCTAATAACACCCTCCCCTCCCCATCTCCAAAACCACACAGAACTTCTCCCCCCCACAGCACCCTCTCCTCAGAAGCAGAGAGAAAAGAGTCCCTCAGACCACTGGTGTCTTGAGACCTAAGTTTTCCCACCCCTACTTCTTCCCAGTTAGAGTGATTTCCCAGCACTTCTGAGAAGAGATCTAGGGGGTCTTATTCAATCCTACCAAGCCTGTTATAAAATTAGTCTGATAACACCCATCAGGCAAGGTCACTGGGAGAATTTGACAGTCTGAAATTTACCCAAGCCCTTTTCTTCCAACAAACAAAGATGGTGAAGAAACCCCCCAAACCCATGTGTTCCAAAGTCCACCTATCTTTTTGCATTCTGGGAAACAGCTTACCACAAAGGACAACCTTCCCCATGTGACTTAGATAAGACTTGCGGTCCACTCTCTCCCATGACTCCTCATAAGACTCACAGACACCCCCCTAATTACCTGTGATGAGGCCAGACACAGTCCCTCCAACCTCCTGTTCTTTGTCTCAGAAGTGATTGCCCAAACTATTGGTCCCCCTGAAACTAGCTAGACACAGAGGTGAACATTTTCTGTCTGGTTGACTGACACTCCCCCTGATCACAAAACAACACCGACTGTACAATTACCCCATGGATAAATTGTCTGCTCCTTCCTAGACAAGTTTAAGGGACTTTTCTACTCTCTTTGGATCTGCGGTACTCTACCTATTGCAACGGCTTGAACAAAATCAATTTCCTTATTGGTTTGTTTTTTGTTTGGTTTTGGGCAGGAGGGTGGGAGTGATGGGGGACATTTAACACACTTCTCTTAACTCGGAGTGCAATTCTCCTCTCTCCCTCTCTCCCCCCTCCCCTCTCTCTCTCCCCACCCCTTTCTCCCCCCCAACCCCCCACCACCCGCCCCAAGGCTAGCAGCTGGGAGTAGTTCCTAGTAACTCCCAGTCATAGCTGAGGTGCATCGCTTCCTAGCCAGGATCCCACCCCAAGACATCTCTGCCTATTTCCTCTCTTTAAGGGGTGGCTCCCACTCCCACAAGTTTCTGCCCACCCTCTGAAAGAACAAGGGACTGTATAGGCTCTATCTAGCTCACCTGCTGTAAACTGCCTACCCTAGGAGGTGGGAAGGGTGGGTGGAGCATTGGTACGGAGTGCTCCTAGAGGAGGGTGGGTCAGCTTGGGGAAAGCGTGCACCTGAGGGTCACGAAGAGGCCAGAGGAGCCCCTGGGCATGGCCATGTTCATTCACCTCAGACGCTGCCTGCCCGCCCACACCTGAGGCCAGCTCTATGGGAGGGGTCTAATCCTGGAGACTGGCTGGAAGAGCAGATAGGATTGGGGAGGCGGGACACGGGAAGAACACATGCTCCAGAGGGAACATTTCATTCACCCGTTCATTCAACAAACTTGAATTGAATTAACACAATTGAGTTTCAAGAATATGTATGGAATGGGTGAGCGAATGAATGACAAAGTATAGTAAGTCCCCTACATACGAACGAGTTCCGTTCCAAGAGCGTGTTTGTAAGTCCAATTTGTTCGTAAATCCAACACAGTTAGCCTAGGTACCCAACTAACAAGATTGGCTCTATAGTACTGTACTGTAATAGGTTTATAAAACTTTTCACACAAATAACACATAAAAAATAAACACACAAAAAATAAACACTTTTAATCTTACAGTGCAGAACCTTGAAAAGTACAGTAGTACGGTACAACAGCTGTCATCGAGGGGCTGGCATCGAGTGAACAGGCAAGCAGAGTTACTGACTGGAGGAGGGAGAGGAGGTGGGAGATGGTAGAGCTGAAGGGTCATCAACAATAGGAGACAGAGGGCGAGCTGCAATGTCACTCGTGCCTGACATTGATGGAACGCACGTTCGCAGCTTTGAAAGTTCGCAGCTTGAAGGTTCGTAGGTAGGGGGACTTCCTGGACTAGACACAGGGAAGAGACTTACTGTACTGACACGGATAAGACAAATAGAATCCCTGCATGCTCCGAACTCACCTAGACAGGAAGATGATTCAAGTGCAAAACACCTGTGATACAGCTGTGTATTAGAGATGCCATAAAATTCTATGGGAATGAAAAAGGAGAGAGAAAAATCATTTGGTGCAAGGTGTCAGGGCCCTCCCAGCCCATAGGAGTCTTGGTGCACATCGGAAGAAGTCCACCTTGACAGGCCCAGCACCCTGGGTCTGTGATAGGGAAGAACCTTTGTACTCTATTACAGGGATGTTGCCTACAAGCTTGAATTATACATAATAGCCCATCTCTGGGAACCACTGCCTCCCAGGTAATGCGTGTTAAGCTAAAATACCTTTGTTTGACTCCCAGGAAACCTCCTGACCAGGCCCACCTGTGATTGGCTGTAGGTGGGAAGAAATTAACACAAACTCTCCTTCTCATCCGGAGTCTCATTGGAACCAGGACTTTTCCCCTCCTCCCCTTTTAGTATAAAAGAAGCCTGAATTCTAACTTAGGGAAGATGCCTCTTTGGGACACTAGTGTGACATCTTCTCAGTTAGTCGGCTTTCCAAATAAAGTCGCCATTCCTTGCCCCAGAAACTCATCTCTCAATTTATCGGCCTGACGTGCAGCAAGCCACACAGGAGGATGGACTGGGTAACAGCCCCGGGGTTTGGCAAACAAGGAGCAAGCTGGCTTTTAACACCATCCTTCTCATCCTCTCAGCTGGGCATCCCGGTGCAGGACTCAGCCTGCTTCCCTATGGGTGGCTTCATGGAGGAGAAGCCCTTGAGTCTGCTGGAAGGACACATAGGACACTGGTAGGTGGAGATGGGGGAGGTGGGGTGGAAGGGGGCTGTTGAGAACAGAGGGAAGGGAGCACAGGCTCCGGAGGCGCAGCCTCAGCGGCCATGGCTCACGGGCCCAGCCGCTCGGCGGCATGTGGGATCCTCCTGGACCGGGGCACGAACTCATGTCCCCTGCATCGGCAGGCGGACTCGCAACCACTGCGCCACCAGGGAAGCCTAAATGTCTGTTCTTTAAGCCACCTGGTCTAAGGTATTTTGTTAGAGCAGCCTGAGCAGGAGTCAACCTCAGGCTCCAGACTTCCTCACTGGGTCCCAAAGGACTCAGCGTCTTGGAGCCTGACTTCTGATGCATAAAACAGAGAGCAGCAGCAGCTCGAGTGACTCGTGCATGTGACATGGGCATCTAGTAAGCGTGCAGATGTGGACAGAGTGTAATCTCTAAAATGAGGTGCATGCACCTGGGGTGCAGAGGGGAACAGATGCATGGGGGGTGAGGGGGAAGAAAAGATAAGAACTTCTTTTTCTATTTACTCTACCTCTTCCCTTTACATTTCTATTTTTACATATGGTTTTCATGGACATAGCACAGAAATACATAAATGTTTCTAATTTATGAAGAAACATCATCCTTGTACATTTCTACTTTGTGCATGGTTTTAATGCACGTTATATATAAATGCAGTGCTATGTGTATGTGACACATGAATAAACAGATTTGCATCTTGGAGAGGTACACGATTCTTAGGTGTACTGATAGGAATGTGCAATTAAAAAAAACTCTGGAGACCTGTGTAGACCATAACAATGTGTCCCCTAAGAGTTCTTTGTATCCACTGATCAGCCATGGGAGGGAGTGTGATTATAGCCAGATGCCATCGGGAGGTTGGAGGTTAATGGGAGAATGGCAGAGCCCCTGTGCCCACCTAGCCCTCTGGACAAGACCTTTGAGGTGGGAGCTCCAAGTATCCCCATGAGAGTCATTGTGAGATTCTGCCAATGAACGAGGACCTTCCAGGCAGTGGATGAGCCCCAATGGCACAGACATTGGCACAAACATCACTCTTCAGGTGGTCCGCTTTCATGATTAATAGTAACGTGGTTATAACCAGAACATGATTAATAATTCACAGCAGAAAAGCTGCAAGGAGTGGGCAAGTGGAAACCAGAATAGGAAAGGAAAAAGGGGTGGACACTGGCGGTGCCCCCGACAGCCTGGGCACCAGTGAAGCTCCCTTTGAGTCTCCCCAAAATGACCGGAGGCACTTGGATGGGGCGGGAAGAAGAGAGCAGATAACTTTCTTGTTTGGGGAGATAAGTGGCCTGAGGCCTCTGTCATTTGGGCATCGGCGTGAATGTGGCCCCATTTCACAATCACGGACAGGTGGACAGATGAGTCCCCGTGGCCCATGAGTTCTGTATTTCTCCAAATCTCTGCTGTCTGGGGCCGGGGAGCTCAATGCCTGGAATCCGCAGGATGAGGCAGTCCAGGGAGCCCCAGAGCAGACCATGAGGATGGAGGAAGTGGGTTTGCCTTCACTCTATAAGTGGTTTTTATCCAGGAAGGGAGAGCCTGATAAACAGAATACAAACCTGTGGGTCTGAGAGCAGGCAATGCTGTGTTGTGTCCAGAAAAAAAATGCCCAGACTTTGGTTTCATCCAGACTTGGTTGAAATTCCTAGCTGTGTGACATAGATAAGTCACTTAACGTCTCTGAGCCTGGTTTGTTTCATCTGTAAGACAGAAGTATTCTCTTCCTCAGGGCAAACAAGGGGAGGAGAGGTCTATGTATCCAATCCACCCTGACCTCCAACATCCCCACAACCTTCCTCTGGGGAATGACATTCTTTTTTTTTTTAATTAATTAATTTCTTTATTTTTGGCTGCATTGGGTCTTCGTTGCTGCGCATGGGCTTTCTCTAGCTGCGGTGAGCTGGGGTTACTCTTCGTTGCGGTGCACAGGCTTCTCATTGTGGTGGCTTCTCCTGTTGTGGAGCACGGGCTCTAGGCACGGGCTTCAGTAGTTGTGGCTCGCGGGCTCTAGAGCGCAGGTTCAGTAGTTGTGGCACGCGGGCTTAGTTGCTCCGTGGCATGTGGGATCTTCCAAGACCAGGGCTCAAACCTGTGTCCCCTGCATTGGCAGGTGGATTCCCAACCACTGCGCCACCAGGGAAGTCCCTGGGGAATGACATTCTGAGTACAGAGTCTTCAAAGCTCCAGGAAAACCCCTGAGTAGCATCACGAGCAGTAACCTCAATGCCATGATTTCTTCTCCCGCAAACTGTGTCCAGTGGGATGAAGCTGGGGAGGTGGGGAGCCGCTGCTACAAAGTCTCTTCTTTTAGCATGATCGCGTTTTGCACCAGCCAGGGACATCTGCCTGTCCTCCTGAGAGCCAGCTGGAGGTTCTGCTCCCATTTACCAGCTCTGAGCACACTGGCCCCTTCCTCTCTCCTCCTGCCCCACCTGCCACTCCCTCTGGCTTCCTTGCCACAACCAGGGTCTACTTTTCCTGAAAGACTTGGTTTCCTCTCCTCAGCTAGGCAACATGCCCAAGGTGGGAGGGTAGGGGTTAGAGAAGAACCCAGGACAGTGGAGCAATCGAGGGTCTTGCGCCCACTTTCCAGAGCATCTGCGCAGAGACTCTGAATGTGCATGAGACACTTTCCTGGAGGGTGTCTCTCTTATAGGGGTCACGAGTCCTGGAACCCAGGAGTCCTTTTGCATTTCATAGAAAAGGAAAATGAGGTTGCATCCAATTCGGCGTGGATTAATTGAGCATCTACTTCATGCCAGACATCTTCTAGGCATTGAAGATGTACTATGTCTTAATGTGCTAAGGCTGTCACAGAAAAAATACCACAGACTGGGTGGCTGAAGCAACTGACATTCATTTCTCACAGTTCTGGAGGCTACAAGTCCAAGATCAAGGCATTGGCAGTTTGGTTTCCTCTGAGTTCTCCCTCCTTGGCTTGCAGACGGCCTCCTTCTTGTTGCTTCTTCACATAGTCACTCCCGTGCACAATCGTCCCTGGTGTCTCTTCCAGGACACCAGTCCTATTGGATTGGGGTCCACCCTAATAGCTTCATTTTAACTTAATCACCTCTTTAAAAACCTCATCTTCAAATACGGTCACATTCTGAGATGCTGGGGGTTAAAGCTTCAACATATGAATTTGCAGGGGATACAATTCAGCCCATAACACTGCCTAAGTAAGAAAAATTCCCTACTGTTTCTGGGAGCTCAAAGAGGTTATATGACCCCATAATCCAAGGTAGTTTTCAAATATCTTGTAGGCAGCCTATCTTGCTGTGTATAAAAGATAAAAACTCTGGTGTCTCTGGTTGCAGAAGCAAGAGCAGTAACCACACAGCACCCCAGGACCTCCAGGGAGTTTTCAAACCCTGAGCAGGGCTAACTGTAAGATCTTGAAAAGTAATAACAGCTAGTGTTTATTAACCACTTACCATGGGCCAGATGCTCTTCTAAAAACATGAGCACATTAACTCTGGCAGCAACCCCCTGAGATAGGAACTATCATCCCATTTTACAGATGAGCTGACTCTGGAGCCAGGACTTGTGCTGAGCTGTCCCGTGAGCTCCTTGGAGCCTGTGAAGTACAAGGTTTAGTATTCTTGACTCCAGCACCGTCAAATCTAATGATGGTGATGATAATGCAGAAATTCTTATCCCTCAGCTTCCTGCAGGGAATGGCTGCTTTCTCTTAACCCTTTTCTATTTCATTTTGCCTGTCCTACTGTACGTGCTCTTTGTGTAAGACATCTCTAATGTTTTGGGAAGGAAATGAGGTGTTCATTATGAAGGAATACCGCTTGCCTCTGCAGACCCCCTTTATTCAGCCATTTACAGGAAAGTGAGAAGGGAGAGAGACAGACAGAATAAGAGAATGTTTGCTAAAGACATGACCTAGGCACTCAATAAATATTAGAGCACGCTGTGGGGCTTTTCACGCTGTCAGTCCTGCCTGTGCTTCTGTCCCACCACATAGTATATGACATCAGGCAAACTACATAAATTTTATGAGCTTTGGATTCCTTGTCTGTAAAGCAGCAGATCCCACGGTGGGGGGGGGGGGCGCGGGGGTTGCCCACATTAAACGAAACAATAATACCTTGCCCAGAACCTGGAACGTGGTAGGAACCCAGCAGGCATTGGTCCCCTTCTGTACCCTGAGTATTTGGATGGACCATCAACAGAGGGCGCTGCCTGGTCTAATGTGGTTTGTGCTGCCTCAGTCTAGTGGGTAGGAGCTGAGGACTTTGAAGGGTAGTCAGATTACCGTGCCTGTGGGCAGCGTGCTGGGGGCGGAACACATCCCTCTGAAGGCACAATTAAGCATCATTTGCATTTCTTATAGAGAACAGATGCTCATTTCCATCAAGAAATGTTCCCATACGGCCTTGGCCTCGTTGCAATTTCCATCAAGGACTGGTCTTGAAATTTGCAATTAAAGGTGTCCCTTGGCCATGCCAGAAAAGGAACTGAGTTTCCATCTGGCCCAGAGGTTCTTTGTTTCGCTTCAGACATAAGGGAAGCCAGCCTTCTTAGGCCCAAAGACCCCACCAGCTCTCCCTAGAGTTCCCACGTGGGTAAAGGGATGGGGTCAGCACAGGCTCACGTCTGTACATATGTGGAATCTCCACGTGGGGGAGCCCCTGGCATCCTGCCCCATTGCCCACCCCTCACCCCCCCCCCCCCCGAGTTGGCTATAAAATGGAGAATTTGAAACCTAGATCATGAAACCTCTTCAAATTAAACATGCAAAGGGGACCCTCCTCTGTGAGCTGCCCAGATCCTCACTGATTCATGCAGCAACCTCAGGCCCAGCTGTTCAGGGAACTGAGGGGATTTCAAGCAGCCTCCACACCCCCCGTGACCAGCCTTCACCTCTTGGCTGGCCCAACTCTTCCTCAACTGGGCCTCCAATTCACTGTTCCTTTTCCCAGTCCGTCCTTGCCTCACTCCTTAAATCTGATGCATGCTTTTATCTTCCTGACCACGCCTGGCTTCCTCCCGACCATGACTCCCCTCCCCGACCCAGTACTGCATCCCCCATCCGCAGGTAACTGCAACCCAGACTCCGCCCACTTCCCAGCATCCCCTAGTGCTTTCCTGCTTCCCGAGAACCGTTCCCCGCCTGTCTGCCATCCCAGCCAGCCAGCTAGCTCTGCTGCTCTGGTGAGAGAACTCAGCCTTGATGGTGCCATGTTTTCCCAGAAACGAACATAGGCGGGTGCCGTTTACCTCCTCGCCCCTCTGTCCTCCCAGTGCAATGCCTCCTGCTAACTCTTGTGCCCCCAGGCTATCCTCTCCTTCGGGCGACCACTCAGCCTGCCCTCCCGCGTAGCAATCCAGGTCTCCCTTGACCTTCCTCTTCCATCACGTGATTGTCTCTCATGTCCCGTTCCCTCAGGACTCGCGTGGACTCTGAATTCATTCAGTGGCAGTGTGAACTGGGTATACCTCTCATCCTGTCTGAACCTCAGGCTCCTTAAATATAAACTGGTGGGGCGGGGTTGAGGGCAGTACGGCCATATCATTGGCAGTTAGGATGATTCCATGAGATCAATAGAAAAGTCTCTTTCTCTTTTCCTGAGTGGCAGGAAATCTCTAGGATGGAGTGTGAGGCAGGAAGGGGTCATCTCTCCTTTACATCTTTATAACTGTCCCAGGAATCCCCAGCAGACGTTCTCTCAAGTCTTTTTGGCCCAAAATATGCCATATGCCCGTATCTACACACATCACCAACAAAGGGTTTGGAAACCCATGACTGACTTGGACCTATCAGGATTTTGCCCTTGGGCTGGGGCTCAGATGAACACCCCTTGAAACCCAAAGCTGAGTGAAGGAGAACAGATGCGTGTTCTGAATCCAAAGGGGAGGGGGCTGGGCGAGAAATGCATGTCGAGTGGGCAGCCAGCAGTATCAGCTACACCTGGCAAGCTTATCGTCCCCAAATACCGTATGGCCGCAGGGCTCTTTCCACCAGATTTTTTAGATCACACCTAAACACCCATCCGTGTGTCATAGGCAAAGTTTGGCAGGAAGTACCATAATGTAGCATCCCACCAGTGTTCGGATCTGTGCTTCTGATGTCAGTAGCATAAAGGATGAAAACAGCTCAGTCAGCTTTCCTGATGGTTGCATAACTTTGGAAGCGGCTTTGTGAAAGATGGTTTTAGGAGACCTATGAAAGAAGAGGCACACTTTCCTGCTGTAAGTCCATGGACCAGGACCCAGACAATGCACCCCCCAACCTCCTGAAGGACTCAACAGCTGCTTTCCTTGGCCAGATCCTCTCAGATGCCCTCCATGTAGGCCCCTCAGCAGAAAATCCCATTCACTGCCTTTTTAAAAAATTATTTATTTATTTATTTATTTATTTTTGGCTGCGTTGGGTCTTCGTTGCTGCGCACGGGCTTTCTCTAGTTGCGGCAAGAGGGGGATACTCTTTGTTGTGGTGCAAGGGCTTCTCACTGCAGTGGCTTCTCTTGTTGCGGAGCATGGGCTCTAGGGTGCACGGGCTCAGTAGTTGTGGCTCACAGGCTCTAGAGCGCAGGCTCAGTAGTTGTGGCACACGGGCTTAGCTGCTCCGCGGCATGTGGGATCCTCCCGGACCAGGGCTCGAACCCGTGTCTCCTGCATTGGCAGGCAGATTCTTAACCACTGTGTCACCAGGGAAGCCCCACTCACTGCCTTTTCAGCTGGGCAAAAGGGCCTGAAAGGATGATTCCAATCAGGTCAGTTGGTTTACCGCCATAAAATCAGGTGGTAAGCAGCTGTTACATGCAAAGGTCCACCAAACCTCTCTGTTCTTTGTGGTCAGTCTCCATCTAAATGAGGCTCTAAATGAGTCACCACAATGATACCTCAGGCCTTGTTATGTCAATTTGTGGGAAGCCATTAAGTCCCGGCAACAGGAAGAGAATCTCCTTTGGACCCAGTCCTTACAGGGGGAGCCTCAGCCCAGTTTTCCTGTGATCTGCAGGGCTGGGTCAAGGGCCTCTGGACTGGGGTGGGGGAAGTCACTTGGCGGAGGGGCAGGCCAGGGGTGGGAAACTTGTCCCTGCTGGCGACTCCTGGGACAGTTCTCCTTGGCCTTATAAAGAGACCTGAGGGAGAGATGGCCACTTCCTGCCTCAGAACTTTGTACCTGAGTATGATGCCTGGACCTGCTTCAGCCGCCCTGTGACCACATAGGAACTCCAGCCCAGGAATGGTTCAGACACATGGAGAGGTGCAAAGCCAAGAGACTCACAGAGAAACAGAACGGGAGCCTGGTGTCACCCTGGGTTTGTCCTGCCTATGACCCTCCTATTACGCTGGTTGAGTTGAGGTTGGGCGTGCAGGCATCTGCGTGATACACTATGTGTGCTTGGTCAAGTTGATTAATATGGCGCCCACTCCTACTAGGGCCCATAGGAAAAGATCTTATTACTTTATTTATAGTGGCAGCTAACAGAATTGTAACAATGGGGGTCTGTATTATTTTATGCATATTAAAAACTCTTTTGGTTGCATGTAACAGTCACCCAAATTGAGCAAGTTTTAAGCACAAATGAGAATTTATTGTCAGAATATGGGCCTGTCTGACAACACCCAAAGCATGGAGTGTGGTTTTGATCTCGTGATCACATTGGAATCAAGGTTCCAGATGCCCTCAGGCCACCCACTCTGTACTGGGTTGAGTAGTGTCCCCAAAATCTCATGTCTACCTGGAACCTCAGAATATGATCTTATTTGGAAATAGGATCTTTGAGATGTGATTAATTAAAATTAAGGTGAGGTCACACTGGGTTAGGGTGAGCCTTAATCCAATAACTGGTGTCCTTATAAGACATGGAGAACAGACACAGAAAGAAGACGTTGTGAAGACGCACAGTGGAGAATCCTATGTGAAGACAGAGATTGAAATACTGGAATGATGTGTCTACAAGCCAAGACACACCAAGGATTGCCAACAGAAGCTAGAAGAGAGGAAGGGAAGGATCCTCTTCTAGAAACTTTGGATGACGTATGGCCCTGTCAACATCTCAATTTTGGACTTCTAAACTCCAACTGTGAAAAAATAAATTTCAATTGTTTTAAGCTCCACAGTTTGTAGTAATTTGTTACAGCAGCCCTTGGAGACAAATATACCCTCTACTCTTCTTGCTTATGTTGGCTTCTCTTTTCCATCTGGCCACTACGGATCAACCCCTCTACCCCTTAATCCACCAAGCTGCCAATAGCTTGCAGATTGGACACTTGTCAATCAAGCCTCAAAAAAGAGAGTCAGGGGCTTCCCTGGTGGTCCAGTGGTTGAGACTTCACATTCAATGCAGGGGGTGTGGGTTCAATCCCCCTTCCAGTGTGGGCGGGGGTGTAGATTGGGGAGCTAAGATCCCACATGCCTCAGACCCAAAAAACCAAAACATAAAACAGAAGCAATACTGTAACAAGTTCAATAAAGACTTTAAAAATGGTCCACATGAAAACAACGAGAGAGAGAGAGTGCATCAGTCCTTTCTGTCTCTTCAATGAAATTCTCTGGGAAAGAACTCAAACTGGCCCAGCTTAACTTTGGAGATAAATCTAGGCCAATCCACTGTGGCCACAGGGAAAGTGACATCGCACCAGGATGGCAGCTCCCAAAGTAGCCATGAGAAAGAGGGATAAAGGAGAATTTCTAGAGTATCAAGTGTCCACTGCAGATACCCTTAAATCATTATTCCAGAAATACTGGCTTCTCTGGACCATGTTCATCTGTCCTTTAGTATTTTCATGCATATCTGTCAATGAAAAATGGGGTAAAAATGTAGAAATAACACTGAATCTTAAAAAGCCAGATATCTAGGCTGACCAATGGAAAACTTTGGCAATGTGCAATGTCAAAGAGAAGATGGACCCCAGTGTTCCTGGAAGGAATAATGGCACATCTTATAAAGTAAATAATTTGATGGTCCTTACCCCATGCTGTCTGCCTGGAATGATGAATTGATGGCATTCCGCCCCGTGGAAAAGGGATCTCGAGAAGTGGCCAAATGAAACTGTGCTTGCTTCAATCTTTGGGTCTGCAGATTTTTCTCTTCTCTGTTGCAGTGTGGAAACTGGGGCAGTCACAAAAAGACAAATACTGTATGATGCCACTTACAGTAGGTAACCAGAGAGTTAAATTCACAGAGACAGAATGTAGAATGCTGGTTGCCGGGGGCTGGGAGGAAGGGAGAAATGGGCATTTATTGTTTAATGGATATAGAACTTCAGTTTTGCAAGATAAAAAGAGTTTTGAAGACAGTTTGCACAACAGTGTGAATGCACTAAACACTACTGAACTGTACACTTAAAAGTGATTAAAATGGAAAATTTCATGTCACGTGTATTTTACTACAATTTAAAATAATAAATAAGTCTCCACTGAGAGCATCATTCAATTCCTGCCCCAACTAGACTACTAAGGAATGGTTAAGAGCATATACTTTGAAATGAGATAGACCTGGGTTCACCTCTGAGTTTCCCATAAACCTGAGCATGGATGTGGGCAAGGTAGATGCTCAATCTTCAAAAATGTTTTTTAAACCAAAGTATACATTTTACCTTTCAAGTGACTAAATCATATTGAGCACCAGGTTCCCAACCTTTCTTTGAGCCTCCATCCACACATCTAGAGAGATCAGGATGTTTTAACAGCCAACTGATTCCCCAGCCTCAGCTGGAGTTGGTAACCTGTCCTGGCCAATGAATATTGGGGAGCGTGCACTTTCTCTGCTCTGCGTGTATGGTCCAGACAGCCTTGCAACTCTGGCTTCAGAAATGAAGAGCAGCATAGCCCCACTGCCATTAAACTTGTCAAGTTTATCCTCCAAAAAGGTACTTTGTGTATCTAACACTGACACCTAACGAAGACCCTGGTTGGTCACTTGGATACATCTAGCCCAACTCTGCAATGCGATCAGTGATGTCCTCACCAGGCTATTGGGTTCACATCAGGGAAGAGTTGGAATTCATCCCTCGGGATGTTCAACAAGAAAGGGCCTCAGTCATCATTTAACCTTCCTCTTTGTTTTTAAAAGTGGGGAAGCTGACAACCAGAGACAGTTAAGGGACTTGTTTAATAGGAACCAAAGGTAGAAATGGGGATCAAACCCAGACCTTTGGAGACTAAGTACAGACAAATTTCCACCACAACAGGCTGCTTCACAAAAATACATGTGCCTCATGAGTTTCCAAGTCATCTGTGCTCAGGAACCTAGCCAATTTTCTCTGTACTTCTCCAGTTTTAATGTATGCACTGTCAAAGTGAGCATGTATAAAAATGTACGTTGTTAACTATGATAATGAAATCCTGGACTCCTCTGTACATTCCACTATAATAGCATATATCACAACATTTTATAATTATCTCTTTGTGGCCTGTCTCCCATTCCTCCCCCACCAGACTGTAAATTCCCTAACAACAAGGACTGTCTTGTTCCCCGTACCTAGCACAGAAGCTGATACAACTATGACCCTGGATAGACAGTAGTTAGATCGTTGATTGTGTAAATGAGGCGTGCATTGTCCATAATAACAAACGTTCATTTCATATCTTAGTCTTAGAAGAAGCAAGTTGTCTGAGAAAATGTATGGCATATGCAGGGGCCCAAGCAAATTGTCAGGAGTGTAAAAGAATTCTGCAGATGCCTTGTGGTTTTTTGTTTGGGGGGTTGTTTTATTGCTTTATAGTAAAATTCAAACCTCCTATGTATGTCGGTAACAGGATGGCTGAATCAAACATTTCAGCAGGTCCCAAATTTTAAGCATACAATCTGCTCTATTTTCAGAATTAACTCAGTTGTTCATTAATCCTTTATGTGTTGAGAACCCGGGTGGCCCAGCCAATGATACACCCATCTGGCAACCAAAAGCAATTTCAAAATAAGTCAAATCCTTCACTAGAGTTTCTCAGAAACCATAAAGTACAGCTTAATGTATGGTCCAGAGAAGCCCTTATTAGAAAATCCTCTCTTTTCCTAACCCTATCCCTCATATCCTACAAATGTTTCAGCATCACCCTCTACACATTTTTGGTGCACTTCTGGAACACAGTGGTGAAATAATACCACAACTGCATCTCCTTTCCATCCTCAAGCCAATAAGATGGTCCTAAATTAATTTAGAAGACGCAAACACTCAATAGAAAAGAGATTAAGAGGTGGGACACAAAGAGACAAGAGATTTCAGCAAAGTCCTGCAAGATGGTGAGCCCACTGAGACACCAGAGTAACTACTGGCTGAGCAGACGTCCCAACCAAGAGCAACCTAGACAGCATTACACTCTGAGAGGATCTCAGCCTGTCTTGCAGACACTTAGAGAGGCTCGGGATTCAGAAATGCTTGGTGCAAGTGAAATGTTAGGCTGAAATAGAATATTATCAAAGATGTACATAGAGAGCCAGTGGACTCACTGCCACTATCCCCTGACCACCCCGCCTATCACACACCCACGTGGAAACACAGACACCTGGAAGCAATACGTATTCCCTTCATGCAAACAATCAGACAACTTCTCCTTAAAGAAATGGAATGTTCCAGGGGGAAAAAACTCTGTGTTCTTGTATTTAAGGGCCCAGGATAATGGACAACAGCTCTCTTGATCATCTTCCTCGAGAAGCCTCACCTAGGAAATGCAAAAGGGTATAATCCTTATGAAGGGGAATTTAGCAACACCAAGCAAAATGACACATGCATTTGTTCTCTGACCAGCAAGTCCACTTCCATGAATCTATCCAAACAATATGAAGAAGACACATGCACAAGGATGTTCACTGCAACTGTATTGTAATAGCAAAAGACTGGACCCAAATATCCTCCATAGGAACAGGTTGAATAAACACTGGTACATCTAAACAATGGGGAGCTTTACAACCATAAAGAGAAATGAGGAAACTGCCTATGAACTGCTATGAGGGACTTCCCTGGTGGAGCAGTGGTTAAGAATCCACCTGCCAATGCAGGGGACATGGGTTTGTGCCCTGGTCCGGGAAGATGCCACATGCCGCTAAGCAACTAAGCACGTGTGCCACAACTACTGAGCCTGTGTGCCACAACTACTGAAGCCAGGTGCCTGCAGTCTGTGTTCCACAACAAGAGAAGCCACTGCAATGAGAAGCCTGCACACCACAACGAAGAGCAGCCCCCTGCTCGCTGCAACTAGAGAAAGCCCGCACGCAGCAACGAAGACCCAACACAGCCAAAAATAAATAAATGAATTAATTAGTTTAAAAAAAAACTGCTATGAGTTTATCTCCATGATACATTGCCAACAGGAGGAAAAAGCAAAGTACAGAAAAATGTTTAGAGTATGTTACCTTTTGTGTAAGAAGGGAGGAAATATGAATAATTTTCTTTTTCTGTGATATCTTTTTCTGGTTTTGGTGTCAGGGTGATGGGTGGCTTTGTAGAATGAATTTGGGAGTGTTTCTCCCTCTACAATTTTTTGGAAGAGTTTGAGAAGGATTGGTGTTAGCTTTTCTCTAAATGTTTGATAGAATTTGCCTGTGAAGCCATCTGGTCCTGGACTTTTGTTTGTTGGAAATTTTAAATTACAGTTTCAATTTCATTACTTGTGATAGGTCTGTTTATATTTTCTAATTCTTCCTGATTCAGTCTTAGACAATTGTACCTTTCCAATAATTTGTCCATTCCTTTGTGGTTGTCCATTTTATTGGTATATAGTTGTTTGTAGTAGTCTCTTATAATCGTTAGTATTTCTGTGGTGTCAGTTGTGATTTCTCCTTTTTCATTTCTAATTTTATTGATTTGCATCCTCTCCCTTTGTTTCTTGATAAGTATGACTAAAGATTGGAAGAATCAATATTGTGAGAATGACTATACTACCCAAAGCAATCTACAGATTCAGTGCAATCCCTATCAAACTACCAGTGGCATTTTTTACAGAACTAGAACAAAAAATCTTAAAATTTGTATGGAGACACAAATGACCCCAAATAGCCAAAGCCGTCTTGAGAAAGAAAAACAGAGCTAGAGGAATCAGGCTCCCTGACTTCAGACTATACTACAAAGCTACAGTAATCAAGACAGTACAGTACTGGCACAAAAACAGAAATGTAGATCAATGGAATAGGATAGAAAGCCCAGAGATAAACCCACACACATATGGTCACCTTATCTTTGATAATAAATGAGTCAAGAATATACAATGGAGAAAAGACAGCCTCTTCAATAAGTGGTGCTGGGCAAACTGGACAGCTACATGTAAAAGAATGAAATTAGAACACTCCCTAACACCACACAAAAAATAAGCTCAAAGTGGATTAAAGACCTAAATGTAAGGCCAGACACCGTAAAACTCTTAGAGGAAAACATAGGAAGAACACTCCATGACATAAATCACAGCAAGATCCTTTTTGACCCATCTCCTAGAGAAATGGAAATAAAAACAAAAATAAATAAATGGGACCTAAAACAAACAAAAAAAAACCCATTTCTTGTATTTTCTCAATCCGTGCCTCCATTCTATTTCCGAGACTCTGGATCATCTTTACTATCATTACTCTGAATTCTTTTTCAGGTAGATTGCCTATTTCCTTTTCATTTATTTGGTCTTGTAGGTTTTTACCTTGCTCCTTCATCTGCAACATATTTTTTTGCCATCTCATTTTTTTTTTTTTTTTTTATGAGTGGGATTGTGTTCCTGTCTTACTGGTTGTTTGCCCTGAGACTTCCAACACTGGAGTTTGTAGGTTGTTGGGTAGAGATGGGTCTTTGTGCTGAGATGAGGACCTCCAGGAGACCTCACTCCGATGAATATTCCCTGGGGTCTGAGGTTCTCTGTTAGTCCAGTGGTTCGGACTTGGAGCTCCCACAGCAGGAGCTTTGGCCCGATCCTGGGCTCGTGAACCAAGATCCTGCAAGCGGTGTGGGGTGGCGGTTCACTTTGGGGGTCCTACCGTCTCCTTGGGCATCAGAGTCCTCCACCAGCCGCTGGCAGGCCCCTTGTTTTTGGGGAGATGCTAACTCCGCGTCTTCCCACACCACCATCTTCAGTCAACTACACTTTGATTTTTCAAAAATAAATAAAATAAAATGGAAAGTTGCCACCATCAAAAATAAATAAAATAAACAAATAATAAACACCTACACTAAACGGTACACTTAAATGTGAAGTATCAAATGCTTTTCCCATGAAGTCAGAAAGGAAACAAGGTTGCTATGAGAACCATTTCTACTTACAATGTACCTGGTTCCGAGGCAGTTCAATAAAGCATGAAAAGGAGATAAGAACTATAAGGATTGGACAGGAAGAAATAAAGCTGTTATCATTTACAGAGAATATGGTTGTGTACTTTGAAAATTCAAAAGAATCTATAGATGAATTATTAGAATTAATAAGTGAATTTATAAGGGACCATGGAGGAAAAAAGAGTCTGTTTAAAAATCAATTTTATTTCCACATGGGAGCAACAAACCAATAGAAAATGAAAAATTTAAAAAAATGTCATTTACAACAACACTAAAAAACACCAAACGTTGCTTGGCTCTGGCGCCCATGGATGAGCAGCTCAAGGCTGATTACTTAAAAGCAAAAAAACAAAACAAAACAAAAATACTCAATGCCCAATGGGCTCTGGAGCTGTTAATTTCCATTTCTGTTTCATTTCATTCATGCTGTAAATTTCCCTCCAGCCTAGCCCAGGTCCTGTGTAAAGTAGTATCCCTCCCTGGGAGGTGTGATTGAAAAGGTGCTAAGACCTGTTCTGTAAACTGAAAGATAAATATGAGTGGTAGAATTAATGCCACCAGACCACTCTGAAGGCCTCCTGGGAAAAGCCAAAGATGCTCCCTGGGTGGGATTGGACACTGGAAGTGCACCTGGAGGCCAGAATCTGAAAGAAGAGGTGAGAAGCTTTACAAATTGAGTGGTGGAGCTTCTGACCCTCCTTTCCTTCCACTCAGACTTGGTATTGGGAGAATCTGCTCTACAGCTGTGTCAGTCAAAACGGAGAAGAGCTTTTCTCACCCACAGCAAAAGAAAACTATTTTTTTTTGAGGAATTGGGGTGAAATTTTCCCTGGGGTTGGTTGCAAGCTATTTGAGTACCATCACCCACTTTCCCCCCCCAAATCCCTTACCTCTCACCCTCCACTCGTTTTGCCAACAGCCCCATTTTGTTTGTTTGCCTAAGGTAAGTCTTCTAAGTTTGGTGTTGCCACCATTGGTCCCACATTTTTGTCACATTCTGCCAGGACATTCTCTGGGAATTCAGGAGCCTGTGCTGGCACATTAGAGCTCCTGGTCATTTTATCTACAAGGCACGTTGGTTTCCTTAACTAAGGTTGATGAGCTTTAAAGGACCTACTGACATGTTAGAAGCCAGGGGAAATGCATGGGCTCTAAAATAGAAAAAGGCAACTCAAATATCAATATGAATATGTGTTTAAATGTCTATAAGATGGAACCTAGGCATCAATTTCAACTCCCCTCAGCCCTTTCTGAGCTTTATATGAATTACATTTTGTTTGGCTCATGGATAGATTTTAATGTGCTTTGCGGGGAGGTGGTCTCTCTAAAATTAGGAGTGCCCAGTGGCCTTCTGAAGTCTTATACTATGGCCTTCCAAGGTGGACTTGCAGGGAACTTCACAAGTTGAAGATTAAATGAGATCACAGAAAATAAAGTACTTTGAAAGTAGATTTTTTAGGTTCTTTGAGGATCTCTTCTGTCATTCTTTTATCCTCTCCTTTTCCAATATCAGAGAATGAGTCACGATTCCCCAGAGCCACTTCCATCCCCAACTCCTACTCCTGTTTCCTCCGCTAATCCAATCCCACTCTAAATCTGCCACCGGAGCCTAGACAAAATCTAAGTAAGGGAAATTTTCTCTGTCATTTCTTGTGCTCCATAGAAACTTGATTTTTCTAAGGCTCACAAATGTTATTATGCCACCCTTGCCAAAAGTATTAACAATTGATTTAGGAAGATTTGGGAACCAGGATTAATAGGGGCAAATTTGGGGACAAGTGGGTCTCCTCAGTGCCCTTAGCCCATTGTCATCTGTCCTACTGGAACCCTTCCCTTTACCCCTAAAATGTTCCCGGCATACTTAGCTCCCAATTTTCTCCATGATTGAAGAAAAAGTGTGTTTCTTTCTCTTTTCCTCCCTATCTTTTGACTTTTGCTTTTCAGCAAAAGCAGTATATTCTCTCATTATTGTTAGTTCATGGGCACAGGATGGTAATGATAATTATGATACTAGTAATTACTGTCCTAATTTTCTCACTGTTCTGATTGTGCAGCCTCATGTAGTAGAGTTGTTTTTCAGGGATGCAAGACCGCACTTTGTATCTGAGATTTCTCCAGCAGCCACTTGGAATTTAGAATCCATATTCTCAAACTCTAGCATTTATTAGAGGACATGTGATTAATCCAAGTTTTGCTCATGATTAAAAAATTTCCCTGGGGTATTAGAAGACCTTGAATCTAAAACAATGGGTGTTCTTTGAGGAAGTAGTATTTCTCCACACTTCATATCACCTGTGGAGTTGTGGAAGTATGGACAAAAACAGGAATTTTCTTCCCTACCCACCAAACCTGCTCTTCCTCCTCTGCTCCATTTCTGAGTCTGAAACTGCTCATCAATTCACCCTCTGAACCTTGCAGTCACTTTCAACATCTCTTCTACCTTCATGGCTCAAGCCAATGTCAGGTACCGCTCCAGTGAACTACCTCTCCCCGGCAAGCAATGTTGTGAATCCTCACCCTGTGATTGGTCCCCTGACCTGGAGCCCTATCCATACAAGTCCTTACCAGACCCTCCAAAAGATGATGCTTCCCAAGCCCAAGTTCATGTCATTAAGAGCCAGAAATAGTTCCTTACCTGATCATCTGTCGGGTTAAGGAAATTTTCTTCTATTAGCAATTTTTAAAAATCAGAAATAAGGATTTATTGTATAGCACTGGGAACTATGTTCAATATCTTGTAATATCCTATAAAAGAATCTGAAAAAGTATACATATATATACATGTATATATGTATATGTAATATATGTGTATATACATATATAAAAGTATATATACTGAAAGTATATATACTGCATCACTTTGCTGTATACCTGAAACTAACACAATATTGTAAATCAACTATACCTCAATTACATAAATAAATAAATAAAATTTTTTAAAAATCAGCAATAAGCATTAAGTTTACTAAAATTTTTTAGTATCTCTTAACTTAGCATGTGGAATTCTTATTGGATCTACTGATATGCCATATCATATTAATATATGTTCTATTTTTATGCCATTTTCACCCTCCTGAGATAAACCCTACTTCACTGTCATAGTAGATAATTGTTTTAAATTGAATTCAGTTTGTTAGTGTTTTGTTTGGAATTTTCACAGCTATGATTCTCAATAATTAGGGCATTACAATAGTAGTGATTTTCAAACAGTGAGTTGTATGGCCCTTAGTTTCCACGGAGGCCCCAAATGTATTTGAGGGTGAGGAATTGGGGTGGGGGCAAGACGGAAAAGCAAGTAGGTGAGTACAAGCTCTCCTCTCCTCCTCAACCAGAGATGCTTCGTTTTGTTTTTGTTTTTTTTTTTTTGCGGTACGCGGGCCTCTCACTGTTGTGGCCTCTCCCGTTGCGGAGCACAGGCTCCGGACGCGCAGGCTCAGCGGCCATGGCTCACGGGCCCAGCCGCTCCGCGGCATGTGGGATCTTTCCAGACGGGGGCACGAACGCGTGTCCCCTGCATTGGCAGGCGGACTCTCAACCACTGCGCCACCAGGGAAGCCCAATGCTTCATTTTTAAAATCTTTTTTATACACTAGGGTTCCATGTGTGGTTTTAGAGTTGACATTATTTGAGTGAAATGAATTGGTTGGTTTTCAATCTGTTCATATTTGCTGAGACACTTTAAATAGCATGGGAAATTATCTGTTCTGTAAAATCATATGAAATCAGATCTTTTTAACAGGCGGAAGAGTGAAAGGGTCAGTAACTTTTTGAAAACCCTTTAAATTGAAATTTCTGTTGAGGTGATTGTAGATTCATATGCAGTTGTAAGAGATAGTCCACAGAGATTCTCTGTGCACTTTGGCCAATTCACCCCAGGTAACATTTTCAAAATTATAATATAATACCAGAACCAAGATATTGTCATTGATGTAATCCACCGTCTTATTCAGGTTTCCTGAGTTTTACTTGTACCCTGTGTATGTATGTGTGTGTGTGTGTGTGTCTGTGCGTGCGCATGTGTGCGTGCTCTATACAATTTTATCACCTGTGTGTGTTCGTGTATCCAGCAGCACAATCAGGCTACTCAGCAGTTCCAACACCACAAAGATCCCTCACGTTGCCCTTTTTTTTTTTTTTTTTTTTTTTTTGTGGTACGCGGGCCTCTCACTGTTGTGGCCTCTCCCGTTGCGGAGCACAGGCTCCGGACGCGCAGGCTCAGCGGCCACGGCTCACGGGCCCAGCCGCTCCGCGGCATGTGGGATCTTCCCGGACCGGGGCACGAACCCGTGTCCCCTGCATCGGCAGGCGGACTCTCAACCACTGCACCACCAGGGAAGCCCAACGTTACCCTTTTATAATCAAACCCACAACCCTCCTGATACCCCTTCCCTCTCCCCTTTTCTAATCCCTGGAAATCTCTAATATGTCCTCCATTTCTTTTTTTTTTTTTCACTTAAAAAATGTTACATGAATGGAACCATACAGTGTGTAACCTTTCGGGATTGGCTTTTCTCACTTAGCATAATTTCCTGGCTATTCATTCAAGTCATTGTGTGTAGCAACAGCTGGTTCCTTTTTCATTTCTGGTAGTATTCTATGGTATGGATGTTCCACAGTTTGTTTAACCATCCATCCGTTGAAGGATATCTGAATTTTTTCCAGTTTTTGACTATTACAAATAAAGGTGCTATGAACATTTGCACACAGGTTTTTGTAAGAATGTAAGTTCTCATTTCTCTGGGATAAATGCTCAATTGATGGGCTGTATGGTAAGTGCGTATTCAATTTTGTAAGAAACTGCCAGACTGTTACCAGGGTGATGGTACCATTTTATGTTCCCTCCAGCAAATGTAGGAGTGATCCAGTTTCTTTGTTTCCCTGCCAGCATTTGGTGTTGTCACTATTTTTTATTTTGGTCGTTATGATAGATACGTAATAAGAGGTCATGTGGTTTTTATTTTCCTTTGAGATATAATTGACATACAATAATATATTAGTTTCAGGTGTTCATTGTGGTTTTAATTTGCATGTCCCTGATGACTGATGATGTTGAACACCTTTTCATATGCTTATTTGTCATCTCATACCCTCTTCAATGAAATGTCTATTCATGTCTTTTACCCATTTTCTAATTAGATTGTTTGTTGTTTTTACTGTTGAGTTTTGAGTTCTTTATACATTCTAGAAATTTGTCCTTTGTTGGATATGGTTTGCAGGTATTTTCTCCCAGTATGTAATGTTTCCTCTATACATGAACTTTCTCAGAACAAAAGTTTTAATTTCAATTAAGTCCAATTTAGCAATTTTTCCTTTTATGGATCATGCTTTTTGTGTCAAGTCTAAGAACTCTATGTCTAGTTCTAAATCCTAAAGATTTTTGCCTATTTTTTCCTAAAAGTTTATAGCATTATATTCACATTTAAAGTCTATAATCCGTTTTGAGTTAATTTTTGTATAAAGTGTGAGATTTAGGTCAAAAGAGGTTCTTTTTGGATGTCCAACAGTTTTAGCACCATCTGTTAAAAAGGCTGTCCTTCCTCCAGTGAATGGCTTTTGTACCTTTGTCAAAAAACAGTTGAGCATTGTGGGTCTATTTCTGGGTCCCCTATGATCTTAAGTATATCCCCCTGCCATTAACACACAGTCTTGAATACTGTAGCCACATAATGTCTTGAAATCAGGTAAACTGATTTTTCCCACTTTGTTCTTCTTCTAAAAAATTATTTTGGCTATCTACTTTCTTTGGCTTTCCATATAAATTTTAGAAAAGGCTTGTCTTTGTCTACAAAAAACCTTGTGAGATATTGATAAGTGTTGTGTTAAACCTATCCATCAGTTTGGGGAGAGTTGGCATCTTTACTATATAGAGTCTTCCAATCAATAACAACACAGTATGTCTCCCCGTTTATGTAATTCTTCTTTGATGTTTTTCATCAGCATTTTGCAACTGTCAGCATTCAGATCCTGTACATGTTTGGTTAAGTGTATAATCTAAGTATTTCATTTTCATTAGAGTGACTGTGAATGGTATCATGTTCCATTCCATTTTGCATGTTCATTGTTATTATATAGAAATGCAATTATTATGAATGATCTCTTATCCTCGGAAAACATCCTTATTAGTTCTCAGAGGGTTTGTAATGGGGGAGGGGGGGGTGGAATTGTCTATGCAGACAATCATGACATCTACAAATAAAGGTAGTTTTATTTCTTCCTTCCTAATCTGTATGACTTTTATCTATTTTTTCTTAGATTTGTGGAGTGGCTAGCACTTCCAGTACCATGCTGAGTAAGAGTGGTGAAAGTGGACATCCGTGCCTAGTTTCTGATCTTAGAGGGAAAGCAGCCAGTCTTTCACAGTTAAGTTTAAACTTAGCTGTAGGATTTTCATAGATGCTGTTTATCAAGTTGTAGTATTTCCCCTCTATACTGAACTTGCTGAAAGTTTTGATCACAGATGGGTGTTGGATTTTGTCAAATGCTTTTTATGTCAATTGCTATAATCATATGATTTTTGTTTTTTAGCTTGTTGATATGGTGGATTTCATTGATTATTTTGAATGTTGAACCAGCCTTGCATACCTGGAATGAATCCCATTTGGTCCTGGTACATAATTCTTTTTACATTTTGCTGAATTCTACTTGCTAGTATTTTGTTGAAGAGTTTTGTGTCTGAGTTCATGAGAGATCCTGGTCTATAGTTTTCATTTTTGGTACTGTTTTTGGTATCAGCGTAATACTAACTTCATAAAACAAATAGGGAAGTGCTTCCTTCTTGTCTGTTTTCTGAAGAAATTATGTAGAATTGGTATTAATTCTTCTTTAAATGTTTGGTCGAATTCGCCAGTGAATCTATCTGAGACCGGAGATTTCTTTTTCAGGAGTTTTGAAATTTCTAATTCCGTTACTGTAGTGGCTACTCTAGTGGCTACAAGACTAGTCAAATTGTCTATTCATCTTGGTTGAGTAGTTTGTGGTTTTTTTGAGGAAATGGTCCATTTCTTCTAAGTTGTCAAATTTATCACTGTAAAGTTGTTCATAGTGTAACCTTATTATCCTCATAGTAAAAGATCTACAGTGCCCCTTGTTTTTAAAAAAAGAGAAAGAGTTTGCTACTCTATTGTATGTTACAAAAGAATTATAGATTGTGGAATGCAGTTTAAAGATGACATATGCCAACAAGCACCTTGTATTATATGGCACTGCCATAATTCAAAATTGTTTTTATCTTGGAATTGTTTGGTATTAAAAATTAAAACTTCTGCTCACAGGCACACCAAGGTGTGTACCCTGTGAGCATGGTATCAGTGAATTTTTTTAAGTTATTATTATTCTGGAGCCTCAAACAAGAATTATAACTTCTGTGATTATCATTTCTTTCCTTTAATTATTTCTGTAACACTCCATACTGAGTTTTAGAAACTCATCCCTTATTTCTTTAACAAAAAGGGGGGAAAAAGTTTGTTACTCTGTTGAATGTTAAAAGATTGACAGAACCTGTAGTGATGTCCCCTATATCATTCTTATTATTGGTAATTTATGTCTTCTCTCTTTCTGCTTCATCAGTCTTCCTACAGGCTTATCGATTTTATTGATTTTTTTC